>NC_081323.1:19390885-19719218 GCF_026419965.1 Kogia breviceps | reverse complement strand
TTGTGGGTCTTCTATTCTAGTGGAGAAACCAAACACTGAAGCTAAATGTGGTCATTTAAATTGTAATAAACTGTGTGCTTAGGGATGCTTCAGTAGAGAGTGGTCACGGGAGGCCTCTCACAATGGATGGCTCGTCAGTTGAGATATGAGGTGTGAGAAAGGGTCAGCCAGGCAGAGGACATGAGGAAGAAGAGTCCAGGTATCTGGGCCAACACGTATAAAGGCTTCAACTGAGTCATGGAAGAAAGAGACGCACAAAATTCCATCAGCCTCCAGAGAGGACAGACATGGCCGTTTACAACTTGAGAGAGCCAGGATGTGGTTATGGAGAGGCTTGTGAAAGATCAAAGGTGGGGACCCCCAAGGACAGGGGTGTAGCTGGGACTGACGAATGCCTTTAAACCTGTGCCAGTAGTGACCACAGAGAGGGCTGAGGCCACTGACACCAGCATGACCCTGGCTTGGCAGATACTGACATTCCTTTACTATGTGGTTACCACAGTGCTGGGGTTATTCATTAGGAATGAGCATTATTAGTGACCAGACTCAGGGGAGGAAAGAGGCCACATATGCAGAACGTGAGAGGAAATAAGGCAAGTGGGAGAGCAGGAGGGCAGACCACATCACGGTGCTAGGGTCCCAGGGTCAAGCGTGTGGGGTCCTCTGGTTCAGAGGCATTGAGTTAAACCATGGGTGCTTGAACCTAGGGACCCACTGTTGCTCCTGAGAAAGAAAGTGTCGGGATAGTGGGACAGGGGACATTGGGTTGAGGTCATTTCTTATTGTGAGGGCCTCACTTGCCTCCTCTAAGAGGTGCAGACAGTGTTTAGGGGTACCACCTCAGCCTGGGTATGATACTGGTCCCCAGAGAACTAAGTACCTTTCAATTATACTAATACTTTGCAAGAAGCTACTGTGTTCCAGGTACTGTAGCAAACAGTGCCTCTGTATTGAGTGAGTACATAATGTGTTATCAAACCTGGGATATTTATTTTCTTTCTTCTTTTTTTTTTTTTCTTTTTTTGATCATGTCACATGTGGGATCTTCTCAGTTCCCCAACCAGGGTTTGAGCCCGTGCCTCCTGCAGTGGAAGCGTGGATTCTTAACCACTGGATTGGCAGGGAAGTCCCGAACCTGGGACTTTTAAGAATGATAGGGAGTGGGATAATTTCTAAACCCACTGGAGTTCCAGGACAACTGACAATTACTAGGTAAACTGGGGTGAATGGTGGCCTTGTATATATCTCCCTGCCCTTAGGGTGGTGTTTGTTGACGGACTTAATGTGTGATGGGTATTAAAAATTGTTTGCTATCATCTTGTCCGTTAAGAGGTGAGCAAATGGCAAAAGTGGAGAGTCAAGAATATACAGGGGGCCCTAGACTTAGAGACTCCTTGATTCATATTCTGCCACCACTGTTTACTCTGAGTTGTTTCACGTCTCTGAGCCTGTTTTTCCATATGTAAAGTGGGAATATTGATTATGATACCTCCTTTGCCAGGTGTTATGAGTCTGAAATGAAATAATGTGTACAAAGGGGTTAACGTGGTGTCTGGTACATAATAAGCATCAATAAATGTTAATTTACAGGATTAATTCTCAGGGATGGAGAGTGACCAATAAAAAGTTGCATCAAGACTTTGTCAAACACACCTTCAACAGAACTGTGTCGCCCATCCCTAGAACCTGGTAGATACTCTCATTTACAAAGGACATGCACATACACACATACACCTCTCCCCAGAGCATTTCCCCCCCTGTTCCCCAGGGGAGAACGTCCTGATCCACTTTCCCTCCTAGGAGGCTGAGTGGAGAAGGCAAGGGGAGATCCGAGGTACACATAAGCTCCAATTCAATCTTTCCAATCACTAGGGATTACTCACCACCAAGTGACAGATGAGAAGAACTTAGTAATTTGAAGGGTTGGGCAAAGAACACATATTCTAACACGTTGCCATCGCTGGTTTGGAATTACTGAGCATTGCTCATTTTAGCATTCAGTGAATTGTGCTGTCCTGAACTGGGGTTGGCAGTTCTGAGGAAGTCCTGAGATTCACCCAGAGGCTGAGACTCAACTCCAGGGATTCATACCTTAGCTGGGTTTCGGATCATGGCCGTTGGCTTCTGAGCTTTTCCAGCACCTATATAGCCATTCCCTACCTATTTCCTATCTTCAGTACTTAGCATAGTTTCTGTTTCTTGGTCCAACCATAGAATGGAATAAATATGACAAGAGTGCTAGGCAGGAGGTACATGAAACACTGGAAGGGGCACAAGATGTTTTCTTTGGGTACCAGCAGATCAGAGGAAGCTAAACAGAAAAGAGGTGACATGCAAATAAGACCTTGGAGGATGAGTATGAACAGGGAGTTTAAGGAACAGAGAGAAGGAGGGGCATTAAAACCACAGGAATGATATGAACACATGTATGGAGACAAGGTGTGTCTGGTAGATAGACCAGTGTGTATACATGGGTAACTTTTTAAAAAAATGTTTTATTTTCTATTGGAGTATAGTTGATTTACAATGTGTTACTTTCAGGTGTACAGCAAAGTGACTCAGTTTTACATATACATATATTTATTCTTTTTCAAATTCTCTTCCCATTTAGGTTATTACAGAATATTGAGTAGCAGTCCCTGTGCTACACAGTAGATCCCTGTTGGTTATCTGTTTTAAATATAGTAGTGTGTATATGTTAATGCCAAACTCCTGATTTATCCCTCCTCCCACCTTTTGCCTTTGGTAACCATAAGTTTGTTTTCTAAGTCTGTGAGTCTGTTTCTGCTTTGTAAATAAGTTTGTGTGTATCATTGTTTTTAGATTCCACATGTAAGCAATATCATATGATATTTGTCTTTCTCTGTCTGACTTCCTTTGCTCATGCAGCTCAATATCAAAAAAACAAACAACCCAATCAAGAAATGGACAGAAGACCTAAATAGACATTTCTCCAAAGAAGACATACAGATGGCCAAGAGGAACATGAAAAAATGTGTAACCAGTAGGATGTTGTCAAAATTAGAGTAGCCCTTTTATAGTGAGGTTATAAAATACTGCTTGTACTTGGCTCTCTCTTAGCCCACTAACTGTGGAAAAACCAACAGCCCCACCATGAGGACACTTGACAGCCCCATGGAGAGGGCCACTGGCTGAGGAACAGAGACCTTCTGCCAATAACCAGCACTAACTTGTGAGCAGGTAAGGGAGACACTTTGGAAGTGGATTTCCCAACCCAGTCAAGTCTTCAGATGAAGGCAGTCATGAACAGTAGCCTAACTGCTACTTTGGGAGCCAGAATCACCCAGCTAACCCTCTCTTGGATTCACAGAAACAGTGTGAGATAATAAGCGTTTAATGTTTGAAGTGCTATGTTTGGGGATAATTTGTTATGCAGCAGAGGTAACTAATACATAGACCACCAAATTTACCTCTATGTAACAGGGAAGAAAAAAATATGTCTCCATGTTGGATCTGTTTCTTTTACTTTGACCTTTGCTTTCCATTGCTTTTGTGCTGTCTATAACTATAAGCATACATAGTGGGCTTCCTCGGGGAACCCTGCTTCTCTGCCTGAATATTAAACTAGAGTGCCTTTGTTCAGCTCATAGGGAAACACGCTGACCCTGCCCACCTGTGAATGACTGCAGTAAAGAAGAAATTAACACACACCCCTCTCTGAGGCTGGCCCAAATCAGGAGATATTTTGCAAGACTTATGACTTTTTACTTTACTTCCTCACCTCCTCCCCCTCTCCATTCTATAAAAGAAATTAGCATCCAGACCCTGATAATATGGTACTCTAGGATGCTAGTCCACCATCTTCTCGGACGCCTGGCTTTCCAAATAAAGCTGCTATTCCTCGTGTCAACACCTCGTCTCCTGATTTATTGGCCTGTTGTGCCACCAGCAGAGTGAGAGCTTGGACTCAGTAACATCTACTTTGAACTCTAAATCAGAGCAGTCCTATGCTATATTTTTTTTGTTTAGAGCTGCCACACAAAGGGACCTTCATCATGGATGACATTGCTGTAATAAATATAAGGCCCCCCTAAAGTGGCATATTCAAAGGACATGTGTCATGAGGCAACCTGCACCCTAGATGTTTGGCGATGTGGCTCCATATCTTTGCTTTTCCCGGTACAGACTTCATCCTCCTCTGTGCAGGCCACTTCCTTTGGAGGGCTGTAGGTTTCTTCTTCCTTATGACTCTAGTTGGCATATGGTTTGTATAGCAACACTGGCTCTAGCCTTGTATGACCTTATTGATTGAGAGCCAGTCCCATCTTACAGCATATTTCATGAGGCTCAATTCATTTCCCAAGAGTAAAGCTGACTGGCTCCACCTGAGTCAGGTACCTGAGCATGGACTTTGCAGGTGGGACCCAGAAGCAGTCACCCAGTACGATCATGGCTATCCTGGTCTCTCTTTTAGGCTGGAATAGGAAATCCATTTCCAAATGGGGTTATGGAATCTGGCAAGTACTTCAAATATGTCTAGCATGTGTAGCCCCAATTAAGAGCTTCTGAGAAAGCCTGCTGTGAGATCAAGATCACACACTCTCTCCGTTTTTATTAACTCACTGGGGTGTGAAACACTCTCTTCTGAATAAGAGACAGGAAACATCCTCCTCCACATGACAAAAGCCTGTTGGCAACAAGGCATTAGGCTTCATGACTCAAGCCCACAGTTCTACAAAAGCAATTCCAAACTCTCCAAAGCAATTATACATCATATGATATCATCAGAATAAAATAAATATAAATCCCGGGATTAAGATGAAGGCATAAACAACTGCTGACTGCCTATAAATTGTATTAGGAATACTTTGATAAACTCCTAGGTTTCTGTACTTCCTTTATCCTCATGACAATAGCTGTTGAGATTCAGCACATACTGGGGACATATGTGGTAAGTGTCTGGTGGCAGTGGGGAGTAAGGAAGGTTGGGAATTAAAAAAAAAAAAACAGAAAGAAAAAAACAGAAAGCAGGAGAAGTGGATGGATGAATAATGACTTTAAGGCAGTGGGGCCGGGGGCCCTGAAGAAGAAGTACGTCCCCGGAGGCCAGGGAACCCCCTTTCTCACTTATGACCTCTCTATAAAAGGAGGTGGCTGGTGGTGTCTTCATGACTTTGCTCTTTGTGCTTCCCCTCCAGCCCTCAGCAAAATGGAGGCAATTCTGAATGGGTTATTTCTTCCAGAAACATTCACTGAACATCCATGGGCTGAAGGGTCGTGATCTTGTGCAACTCAAAGACCAATGCAGGAGACAGTTGAGCAGACAATTAAAGTTCAACGAGACCATTGCTATATAATGAGTATTTTTAGGAAAAATTAAATGTGTGCCCAGGGATGAGGGGAGAGCTCTCATCTCTGTTGTTTTGACTCATGGAAGGGGCATCGTTAAGGGCATTGAATTGTGTCCCCCTAAATTCATAGTTGAAGTCCCAAACCCCAGGATCCCACAAGGTGACCTATTTGGAAATAGGATCATTGCAGGTATAATCAGTTAAAATGAAGTCATTAGGATGGACCCTAATCCAATGTGACTGAAGTCTTTATATAAAGGGGGAAATTGGACACGGTGACATGTATATGGGGAGAACGCCGTGTGAAGATGAAGGCAGAGATCAGGGCACTGCTTCTAAAAGTCAAGGAACGCCAAACATTTCCAGCAAACCACCAGAAGCTAGGGGAGAGATATGGATCATATTCTTCCTTAACCTTCAGAAGAAATCAGCCCTGCTGAGAGAAGACCTTGATTTTAGACTCTAGCCTCCAAAACGGTGGGAGAATAAATTTCTGTTATTTCAGTCATCTGATCTGTGGTAATTTGTTATGGCAGCCCAAGCAAACTAACATAAGCTTTTTATAGGTTCTAAAGATTAAAAGAGGGAAGGTCCTCCAGGCTGAGAGGCCAGAATAGGGATGCAGTTGCTTGAAGAAAATCAGCTTTCAGGAACATGGCAAGATGCCTTGTGTTGCTGAAGGGAATGGTAGACGGTGGTATGAAGTATGGCTGTAGAGAAAGACCAGGGGGTTGTAAAGTGACGCTTTCTGAGTTTGCAACACATTATTATAAAACCTGATGAAGAGAGAGGGATAGAGGCATTGGGATAGTTTGAGGGCTGCCCTGAGATGTGTCCACAGCATGGCTGATATTAACAGATATTCAAAAGCTATTTGTTAGTGAATAGACAAGCTTTGGCTGCTTCAGTGCAAATAAGCAAGCCTTGGAAGCCTGGCATATCCAGCCTCTGTCTCCATCCAGGTAGCCTCCTGCATGAATGTTGCTTTTGCTTCCTAATCCCCAAATGAAAGAAGAGCTCTAAAAGTAGAAGCCTACAATTATTCCTGGAATGAAACAGCCAGTGTTAACGCAGGAGCCTGTGGGCCTCCCTGCTTCTCTTTCTCCCACGCTCCTCTGCCTTTCAACCTCACCCATTGGAACTATGGGTTGTCCAAGTTCATTCTAATCTCAGTCATATGTTTTGGCACTTAGAGAAAAGTGTAGGATGTGTTGAGAAGCCAGAAATGGTAACTAGAAGGGGGGAAAAGAGTGACCAGCAACTCGGAACTGCTCTCTTACAAGGATTGGATTTCTCCACCAATAGCGTTGTGGTGGGAGCCAGAGGAGGGCAGCCTTGTAGCAAAATGCCCCGAGTTAAATGCATTCACTTCTTTCCCTGGCAACTTAGAAGGCAGCTAATTTACACACTGCCTCCTATTAGTTTTGGGGAAAAAACAAAGCTAACAATAAGGAAGAGAATGCCATCTCTTTCTTCAGCTTAAACATGCCTGCTTCGGTGGTGAATGGTTGATCTCTAAGCTTACTGTTTTCAGGCTATAAAAGCTGTTTATGTCACTCTATAAAAGAACATTTGAACTTATTTAGCTGAGTTGAAATGTTTTGGGGGAAAGAAAAACGCAATGGGAATTAACAAAGTGAAGCTGTAACCTGATCGGTGAGGGCTGCGGGGTTTGCATAGAAACTGACTTCATTAGGAATCCCTTCTCCCTGCATCCCATGCACCCAGAGCAGCCCCCATGCACAGGAGATGTATGAGCTGAACAGCACTCCAATAGCAGCCATCATTTCAGCAAAGCTCTCCCAATCACTCATTTCTCGGGCACTGTTGTGATCCACATTCACTGGGGACCCTTTGGCTCGTCAAAGGCTGCGGCTGCCCGCAGGAGGTGACAAGACGTTGACAAATCTGTGTTGTTTTTCTCCTAAAAACTGTGAGTTTGTGCGAGTGCCCTAGGTAGAAATGTGCTTCCCCCCGCATCCAGTGTGCCTCTGTTTTGCTTGCTCTGGGACTGTGAGGCCTGAGACATTAGCTAAGTACCCGTGCTGCCTTCTCCCTAAGGAGTGCTCGCCCCACTGGTCAGCCACCAGGACGCTGTCCTGGATATCTTACCGGAAAGGTTAAAGCATCTTCGAGACAGGCTGACCATGGACCAATTTGCCCAGCACACTATCCTCTTAGCGTACTTTTTTTTTTTTTTTTTTTTTTTGCGGTACGCGGGCCTCTGACTGTTGTGGCCTCTCCCGTTGCGGAGCACAGGCTCCGGACACGCAGGCTCAGCGGCCATGGCTCACGGGCCCAGCCGCTCCGCGGCATGTGGGATCTTCCCGGACCGGGGCACGAACCCGTGTCCCCTGCATCGGCAGGTGGACTCTCAACCACTGCGCCACCAGGGAAGCCCTTGGCGTACTTTTAATGGCGCCCCCTTCGTGCTCCAGAATGTCCTGGTTTAGATCCTATATCATATGATCGATCTATTCGTAGAAGTCTGTTCATTCTCTTTCGGATGCATTTTGTGCCCACCTTGGGGGGATACGGGAGCTTAAGGACTCAAATGAGTTTGAGCGAAGGGTTCTCTTGGTTAAGGTTCCCATAAGGGCAGAACTGAGTCAAGGAATTGGGTGCAAGTGGTGTATTTAGGGGGAGCAGAAAACACCTGTAGGGGAACAGGGGAGTAAGAAAAAGGGACAGCAGCCAAAAAAGGTGTGCTAGCCAACCACACTGTGGGCACCTGCAGCTTAATTCTCTTGAGGACATGCTGGCAGACAATGAATGCCTCAAAATTCTTCCATGCGTGGGGGAAGAAGGCTCCCAGGGGTGTTTTTCTCGCACTTCTTGTCTGCCTTCAGAAGGGCAAGGCAGCCTTCAGCTGCTTTGGAGAAAATCTATAAGCAGAGTTACAGACGCTGGTGCATATTCTGAGCAAACTGAAGGGATATGGCTCAAGGCATACGGGCAGGCACTGATATTATCGGCTACAGGAGGAAATGATGAAATAGAGAAAGAAAACACGAATGTTGTGGAGTACCCACGTTTTTCCTGATGCTTCAGAATTTAGCTTGATAGACACATAAACTCCTTTAGTGGCTCTTTCATCCTAATGGTGACATTATTTTAAGTACAATTTTGTCACGTATGTCTCTCCTACAAAGCTGTGATCTCCATAAAGAAGACCACATTCATTGTCTTCACCATGTTCCCTCAACGTAGAGTGATAATATTTGCTAAATGAATTAATAAAGGAATGAATTGTGCTAATTTCTTTCATATACTTTATCACTCTATATTTTCCACTCTATTTAGGAGGTATACATTATTATCTCCAACTTGTGGGTCAGGAAACAAGAAGAAATTTTCCCCAATATCACATTGCTAAGAAGTTCAAATCCAGGTTTGTCTAACCTCTAAGCTCACCCTCTTCCAGCATAATCTTCCCATAAAGAAGATTCATTCATAATCTTCCCATAAAGATATTTCCCATAAAGGGGAAATATTGATACACTAAATCCCCTACATACGAACCGTCAAGTTGCAAACTTTCAAAGACGTGAACGTGTGTTCACATGTCCAATCACGTAAGTTAGTTCACATGTCTGGCTACATTGTCACATGTGTGCATCTTCTACACGTGGTTGTGCTTTTGTGTACTTTACTGTAGAGTACTGTATAGAGTACAGTAGTACAGTATCTTTATGTCAAGCCGAGTATGTCCAGAAGCAAGTGTAAAAGCAGAGGTGATGTAGCTGATACTACTGTACTTTTCAAGGCATTGTACTATAAGATTAAAAATTTTTTCTTTATTTTTTGTGTTTGTTTGCATTTTAGGTATTATTTGTGTGAAAAGTATTATAAACCTATTACAGTACAGTACCGTATAGCTGATTGTGTTAGTTGGGTACCTAGGCTAACTTTGTTGGATGTATGAACAAATTGGACTTACGAACGCACTCTTGGAACAGAACTCATTCGTATGTAGGGGACTTACCATACATAAAGATCTTCCCGCTTCTGCTGGCCTCTGTACTTCAGCAAGCTGTGTAACAAATCCCCAAATACTGCCTAATCCTAGTTCCCATTGCCTCCCATTCTCTTGGCCCCTCATTCAATGTATCCTCCTATTTCAGAATATGTCAGACTCAAGCCTGCTCTAACTACTTGAAGTCTTAGCCTGGAAAAGGAACATTTTTTTGTTTAAACCTTTAGGCAAGTGAAAAAAAGCCAAAGTTTCAGAAACTAATGCCTACCTTTCCCTTGCTTGATTCTCCTCATCAAAGAAGTAAAGGCATTTCAGGATGTGTGACATCATTATTTTCTTTCCTTCATTGTTCGAAGTCTGGTCATGATTCAGTGGGGAGGGGAGACCACAGTGTTGGGCTGATCAGTGTTCAATAACCAGCTCTCTTGACAAACCCAACCAACCAACCAACCTTTATTTGCAACATATGCAAATTTCCATGGTGTTGATATTCCCACTATGGCCAATTTCAAACTACCCACGTGAAGTCATTGAATGCCTATGTCAGGAATAGATGAATAGCAGCACATTATTTTATAGTATTTCCACCACATGAGTACAATAGATGTAAATAACCTCACATGCATAAATAATGGTAAAACATAGTGAATAATTAGAAAGCAATGAATTTGAGGTATTTATTATCTTTATTTTTAATGCAACTTATTTCATTGTGATTTATTCATTTAATTTTTAATAATGGCTGTGTCTAACAACTGGTACCAAAAAATCTGAAAGTTTAACAAGCAGCCCTTGTGACCTGGTGTAAGCTGACTACAGCACACCATTTTGGAGACTCTTTCTTGAACAGGTACTTCCTTTTGTAGACTCTGCTCAGACCTTTGTCCTAAGTCCATAAGAGGAAGGGGAAATTGGTCTATGACATAATTTAAGATTCTGGCTGAACATCCCTGACCTGCCCTTTGGTATCCTGTGTGTCCAGAAGCTGATACCTGAGTACAGTTCATGTTGTCTTGCTGCTGCTTGAGCTCAGGCTAAAAGATGCAAGACAAATGAAGGCAGAAGAAGAGAAAATTAGGAGGATAGTGTATATACATATAACCACTCTCTTTCTGCCTCATGGCAGTTCTGACATGAGCCTTATATGACTCCTCTTGGGCAGCCATTTCCCATGGCTCTCCCGGGACCAGTCCCAGCTTCCTCCTCTTGGCTTCCCCTGTAGCTGTGACTGTTCCCGGGTTGCTTCATCAATCCTCAGTCCACATCTGTGGAAATAGTCCTTTTATTAAACTATTTTCAGCTAACTCCTTTGCAGTGTGCCTTGTATGTTATCTGTACTCTATATGATATACTAAGCACATTTATCCAGTGATAGATCCTGCTGCACTGGTCTGTAGGAAACCTAATAGCCTGATTCCTCATATGGGGGAACACTTTTCTATGTGATATTCTCATTGTGACCACCCCATCACATCCAGGAGTTCCTGAATATCATTCTCTCTGCCCAGTTACCAGCCATAAGTAGGGAAAAGGGGGTGAAGTCAACTACTTTCTCCAATATAGAGTTTCCTTTTCCCCCACATGCAACTGCATCCACTCAGGTGGGTGTACCTTGGCTCGTTAGCTGAACATGACTCATGCTTTGCTCTGAGAGCCAGGCCTCAGCTCCAGTATCAGATACAGTCTGTCCTACGGGACCTATAAAGAAACCAGGCACCTGGTAAGGGCATTTCATAGTTCCTATCCTGTTCTTCTGACACCACTATTCTCTCTGGGTCCTTGCCTTTCTCTTATGCACAACCTTCTTTCTTGTCCCAATGTCCCATCCCCATGCATGAATTTGGTTGTCAGAACTTCCTAGAATCAATAATAGGTCATCAGACTGATATGAATTGATTGTATACTGTGCACCATTCACTGTGCTAAGGATTTCACATGTACAGACTCCTCTACCATGGAAACAATTCAATGATACTGGCCTCTTCATTATCCCACCCCTCCAATCTATCACCTACCAATCATGAAGGCCATTTGTCTGTTTACACTCAGATGCATTCCCTACCCTTTTCTCCACCTGCTCTGTGTTACAGGGAACTACCTTTCCAGGCTCCCTTCACTGCTAGCTTCTGGACAGGCACTGCCAATGAAAGAACTTGGCAGGAGATAGAAGGACAGGAAAAAGGTAAGGCTCTCCCTCTCTCCACCTGGGGCCTCATCTCTGCAGCAATTGTGCTTCTGTTGTGGCACCAGCTCCCTCTAGACAGCCCATTCCTGTTGTCCCAGAGGTCTCCTAGGCTGTCTTCATTTCTTTTCATTCTTTTTTCTTTATTCTGTTCCGCAGCAGTGAATTCCACTATTCTGTCTTCCAGGTCACATATCCATTCTTCTGCCTCAGTTATTCTGCTATTGATTCCTTCTAGTGTATTTTTCATTTCAGTTATTGTATTGTTCATCTCTGTTTGTTTGTTCTTTAATTCTTCTAGGTCTTTGTTAAACATTTGTTGCATATTCTTGATCTTTGCCTCCATTCTTTTTCTGAGGTCCTGGATCATCTTCACTATTGTTATTCTGAATTCTTTTTCTGGAAGATTGCCTATCTCCACTTCATATAGTTGTTTTTCTGGGGTTTTATCTTGTTCCTTCATCTAGTACATAGTCCTCTGCCTTTTCATTTTGTCTATCTTTCTGTGAATGTGGTTTTTGTTCCACAGGCTGCAGGATTGTAGTTCTTCTTGTTTCTGCCCTCTCCATATAGGCTTTTTAAAAATTGGCTTTGCTGGAATTTTTTATAAGGCGTCTCAGACTGAACTTTTAGAAGGGCCAGGAAAGATGTGCCAATGGCTTGTCACAGATGTCGTCTTAGAGATTTAGGTGAATTCCTCCCCTTTCCAGGTCCCCCAAATTACTTGAGATTCCTGCACCTGTTCGGAGGTGACCCTCCTAATTTATCTGGTAAAGCTTCTGGGAACCTAAGAGTTTCCAATCTCCAAATTCGTCTGGACTCTCTGAGGAGGCAGATGGGCATAAGGGTCCTCTGTTGGTACCAAGGCTCTGGTTCTTTGTAGAGTTCAGGCAAAGCAGAGAAGTCTTCTCTGGGTCCCTTAGTTGCTGCTAGTGTTAGAGGATCTCCTGCAGAGGTGGGGGGCTGCCATGGCTCACCACAGGGACAAGGACACCAGCAGCAGAATTTCTGGGATGTACTCCTTGTTTTGACTCTTCTTATATCTTGAAACTAATTCCCTGTATTGAATTCTATTGAAATACCTGACCTGTAATTTTCTTTCCTGGCAGTACCTTCACTGATATACTTCTCTACTTCTTTTCTTCTACACTCACACCTCTATATGTGTGTATGTGTGTGTTTAATTTATTGAAAACATCCTCCCCCATAACTATTTGTTCTCTTTATAGCATTAACTAGCAATCACTAGCTATAATTAGTTATAGTAATAACTATTTGTTCCCATTTCCTTGTTTATTGTTTGCCTTCTCTGATAGGCTGTATGCTTTGTGAAGGTAGGCATCTTACCTATTTTATTCATTGCTGTATTTCTAATACTCCAGTAGGTGATTGGTTCATGGGCACTCATGTCCAATAAATGAATGAAAAAAAAATAATGAATCTTCATTTTATGTATAAAGACACTCAAACTTAGAGAGATGAATTAATTTTTCAGATCACTTGATTTTTGAGCTGCCAACCACCCCAGGGCACTGCCTTCCTCATGCCAACTGATGTTTTTCTTATGGAGTTTAGAATTGTGACCCACATTCCTCATGGCAGAAGCCAAGCTATTTCATCTTAGACCTCCCACTCATTATTTCCCTAGCACTGTGTGAAGCCTTTATACAGTGTGTATTAGGCTTTTGAGCCCTCCTTCCACAGCCTCCTGAGCCCTATTCCACGTTATCACTCCCATCCCTTGGGTGGGCCAAATTTCATTCCAGCCTTACCCCTCCCCCTTTGAAACTGACTCCCAAGATTCTCAAACAGTGTATAGTGTCTGGGAGAACTGAGGTATTCAGATATGGGCCCAAAACAAGTTGTCTCCCCAAATGGCTAATTATCAGAATCTCCCAAAGAGATTTTAAAAAGCAGACTCGCAGGTCCAATTCCAGACTTACTTGTTAGGTGAAAACTGGGGAATCTGTTTTTAAGAGGGTCCCTTGTGTTCTGTGAGTCACCCAGGCTTTGGAACAACTGTCACTGCTACCACAGGAGAACCAAAGTAAGAGAAATCACTGGGTGCAGGTGGATATAGAAACAAAACAATACAAAACAAACAAGAGTTTTAGGTAAATGTGAGGAATTGGACAGTTTGATTCTCAAATATTGTGATTCTCTGGAGCAGAAGGGAGGGATTGCCTGTGCCCAGTATTGCTGACCAATCATGTCCTGGGACTGCTTCCTGTCCTTGGTGTCCAGCCTTGCCTCCTCAGCACTCTGGGTTGTGGAGCCCTGACAGTAACCAGGAAACACTAGAGTGTTGCCTAACCTCCCTGTTAAGTTTGTCAGATAAGTTATGGAATATCCAATTAAGTTTGAATTTCAGATGAAGATGAACAATGAATAGCAAATAGTATATAAAAGTATATATATATATATATATATATATATATATATATATATATATATATATATTACATTTAATTTGAAATTCAGTTTTAAATGGTTGACCTATATTTTTGATTGCTACACCTGGCAACCCTATTCTCCACCGTGGTCAAAGATCAGGCAGGTTGAAGCATTAACCAAGACCATACTCCTTTCTAAGAGGACATTTTGAACTTCTGTTTTTGTGAGTCACTCATGGAGCCAGTTATGATGAGGAGGTCCTCTTTAATAAACATGGCCTCTGGTAACCTCAGCACTGTTAGATTCCATTTTGTACACATTGATTTAGTATATATGGCTGGCTGTTCTAAGGTCCCCAGATCCACCCCAAAGGTCTTGGAGGCAAATACTTAGTGCTTTGGAACGACTTGGGAGAGAAACTCCATCCATTTCAGAAGAGTAGAGTCAATCCAGCTAAACCAGCTCACTTGTTCTAGTTGTCCAATTTGTCTTTTCCATTTCTGGTTACTGAAAAGAAGTTTAACAAATTTGTCTGAGGGCATATCCCGCCTTACTTTATCTTTCATGTAAATGTGTATCAAGCACTGAACATTTTCATGAGTGATGGGATTATTTTCTATTCTTGGAGAAGCCTCTGTATCTGTCATTTATTTATTCATTCAACAAATCTTTTTTTGAGAGTATATTATGTGCCACATGCTGTTCTAGGTGTTAGGAATGTTGAAGTGAAAAAACAAACATAGTCTTAAGGAATTTGTGCTATGGAGAAAATAAGGAAGGAAGGGGGATAGAGTGTGCCTCTGGGGAGGTAATGGGGTAACAATTTTAAAATATTGACTAGGGAATATCTCACTGAAAGGTGACATTTAAGCAACAGTTTAAAAGAAAGCTACTTTTAGGATTTTAAGAACTCTTTCGTGGGTTTGTTTAATCTTTATTCACTTTAAAATGTATACATTTACCTAAAAAGAAGTACTTCACAAAAATGCTATTATTTACCAAGATATCAAATTTGTAAAATGACATTGGAATCCAATGCATTTAATGTAAATATCCACTTTTCCATTTCAAATGGACCAACTCAGGAATACCTAGTACATTACAGTTATTTCTGATTAATGTTTGACCAGGCAGTGTAGTATTTAACATGCACATTCTGGAGTGGGACCGCATGATTTCAAATCCTGTCCCCACCACTTAATAATGATATTATATAGGACAAGTTGCTTTAGTTTTCTCTGCCTCCCTTTCCTAATCTTAAAGTGAAATAATGATAGTAGTTACCTCAGAGTATAGTGAGGATTAAATAAGATAATGCAAGATACTCTCACATAGAAAGTTCTTAATCATGTGCTGATAAGCTGACTCTCCAGAAAAAAAAAAAAAAATCCCTAATATGTAGCATTTGCCACTTTCTTTGGTGTAAATATTCCTATCATGGTCAGTTTCAAGCTACCAACACTGTTGTGGAGTTGGGGAGAGATGCACACAGGAGGTTCTAATGAGCTGGTGCCAGCTGGCTGCAATGCACCACACAAATGACTCATGCTGCCATATTATCAATGGTATTTATTTCTAGAAATACAGTAGTCTGAAGAAAGTATCTTTAGGTACACTTATTGATGGCCTGAGAGTAGTTTCTCAACCTTGGCATTTTGACATTTAGAGCTGGATATATATATTTTTTTAATTGTGGAGGTCTGTTTTGTGCATCACAGAATGTTTAACAGAATCCCTAACCTCTACCTACAAGACACTGGGAAATACCCTCCGGCCCCAGTTGTGAGACCCAAGAATGTCTCTGGGTATTGTCAAATATCCCCTAAGGGACAAAATGTCCCTGATTGAGAAGCATTGCTTCAGATAAATATAAACATAAGCTAGAAAAATATATTTCTAGCGGAAATATTTTTAAAAGAAGGCAAAATTAAAATGCCCACGTGGGGCATTTTATATGGCTGCAAATACAGCAAAAAGAGGATTGGTTTTAGGTAACTACTGGTTAGACAAATCGAGACTTGGGTTAATATCAGGAGAAAAGACAGGCTCAGATGTCGTAGTTGGGAAACAGCATGGTGGACTGGCTTGAACACTGGGGGTGGATGGTTGTGTGATGTCCCCACCTCAGTGGCCTATTGATATCAGAAAAGTCTCAGCTCCAGCCTAGACTCTGTACCTTATTAGCTGTGTGATTCTGGGCAAGTCACTTAACCACTCTGAGCCTCAGAGTCCATCATTAATGGAAAAATGATGAAGACGACTTAAATGGGTTGTGAACATAATAGTCAAATCTTATAAGTATTTTTGAAAGAGGAAAGAAAAGATCCTTGTTAGCTCTGGGTTTTGGGGATTAGCAGTTCTCGTGTGGGGACTGATGGAGACAGGAAGGTCAATGGGAGGGGTGGGCTGGGAAAGCCAGTTGATAAAGTGCCTACCCCATCACACATGACTGCAGGTCACTGATTGGAAATGTGAGAGCAAAATGGGACCCCAACCTAATGACTTTCAGGTGTGCTGGCCTGGCTGTCTGACCACTGGGGAGTCATGTCAAGGCCAAGGCTAACGCTCAGGACTGCCAAGGCTAACATCCAGGTCCAGGGTAAACCCACCAGAGCCTGGGCCCTGGGGCCTCCCACTAGACTGCGGCTGCTGATACCCACACCTGCCCACTTGTAGACACAGCAGGTGCTGCCCAACTGCCCCTGCTCCCAGAAGTTCCCATCCCCTGCCACATGCCCAGCTCAGGAGTAGTGTCATTGTTCTTCCCTTCTCACTCCCAATCTGGTCCCCAGGGAAAGCCCTGCTGGCTGGAGTTAGGCACGTAGACAGAGAATCTCTCCATCCTCCTTCCTCAAGACCCTTGCTCTATTCTTTACACCCTACACCCTAGTCCCTACTTCATCAGGATTCCATGGTGGTCCTTTCTCCCTTTCGTCAATCATCTATGGAGAAGGACCCAACCCAAGCCACATTGTACCCAAACTCTTCTTATACAACAGCCTCTGATGGGCTGCATAGCAAAACTGAATGTCACAGATGCAGCATTCAAGACTCCCAAGGACACGATGGAAGGTAGCCAGAAAGGTAGGCATGCAGATGGGCAGAGGCATATCTCAGAATCCAGCCAAACACGGGAAACTTAGCCACAATGTGCTAGATCCTTAGAAGGAAGCCAGAACTCTGTCTAATCAAAGAGCTGGGCCACTCACTTGGAAACCAAGAACAGGAAGATCCAGCTATGGGTGTCTGGATAAAGTCAGAGTGTGAATTCAGGTTTTCTTACCTTCAAATCAACACATACACATGCTACACTGTGGTCTCTACCTTAATTCCACACAGCTAGTGTTTTACTATGTGAGGCCATATCTAGAGGAATCCTTCACGCCCTAAGTCTGGTCCACAATACATACAGAATCATGACTCCAGAAGCTGTGTCTCTCTGCCTTTGGTTGATTTTAATATGATATGAGGTCCTGGAAGTCCCTCTTATTTGTTTTATTTATTTATTTTAATCACCTAAGTTCAACTCCACTAAGCAAATCAATTCAGCACCAAGGCTAAAATTTACAATATACCCACTAATACTTAGGCTCAACAAGATGCATTAAGAGGCTAGTTAAACACCAAATGCAGTATAAATCTCAGGCTTATAGGGGTGCTGAAAACGTAAATAGCTTCCAAAGAGCTTCGATCAATACCAAGATATATGTGCTGGCTCAAAGTGTGCAAATAATTTACATTTTAAATCAGCTCCGCCTTAGGACCCCTACCCACCCCCTTTCCTGGGCTCTGCTATTTCTGTTAATGGCACCAAATTTCTAGTAACTAAATACTGGATTTTGAACGTCTATTAAGATATCAAAACTGAGACTGAGGTGGCATCAGGGTCTGAGTGGTGGTTGGAATCCAGAAATGGAAATGAGAAAGATCTGAAGAAGGGGATCACAGGAACTGAGATAAAGGTGGGACCACAGAGCATCATGGAAGGTATAAATAGGTAGCATAGAAAAAAGGGCAAGTAGCAGGTTGGTACTGAGAAATCTGGAAGCTGGTAGAAGGTGCCAGGTCATACAAAAAAAAAAAAGGTGTCTTGGCACTGCTTAACTGGGGCTAGAGTGGACTTGCTCTAGAAGATCATGGATTCTGGGCACAAGCCCAAAGTAAGGGTCTCACCGTGGGAACACCAGACATGGCCACAAGATTTGAAGTGGCATGAGAAACAAGGCAGACCCAACGTTCACTGCCAAGCCAGGAAGTAATTGTTTGCTTTATACTGGTCTTGGCTTTGAGGCTGAGGTGCGGCTGAGCTCACAGGTGAGTCAGGGATGCAAGGCTGAGGATATACAGAGAATCTGCAATCTCTCTTCTCCTGGAGCAAGTTTTGCAGCCCCTGCCTTCCCTGGGTTGTGGGACAGAAGTATTTTCATGATTTTTCCCCCAAAGGAATTCACTCCATACACAGCCCAGATTGCAAATACCTAGGCATGAAACTATTCTTTACCTGGATTATTCAGGGATAGGAGACCTTCACTGATCCTCATTTTCTTCCAGATGTTTGGCATTGATCACCTTACCTAATGGACCACAGAATCTGACCATCTGGGATGCAATCCCTGCTCTCCTGTCCACTAGCATTGCCACACCAAGCAAATTATCCCGCCCCTGAAAACTTCCCTTTCTTCCTTTACAAAATAGGAGTAACAGTGGAAGCTCCCTCAACGAGTTGATGGAAGGATTAAATAACATAAAGGCATTGAGCTTGGCCCATAATAATTTCTCCACTCACTCTTATATTCAGTAGTATTTATTGGACAAACCCTACAAGCCAGACACTTTTTTACCCTTGAGAATACAGGGAAGAAGCACAACAAACCCTTGTCTTTATAAACTTACATTCTAGTTGGGGAGGCAGAGAATCAACAGTGGACAAAAGGACACGTGGTATGTCAGGTGGTGAGTATTACGATGAAAAGATAAAACAGTGTAAGGCAGTAGAGAGCAATGCTCTCTTAGCTCAAACAGTCAGAGAAGTCCTTTCCCAAGAGACTTTTGAGCAAATATGTGAGCGAAATGAGAGAGCAAGCTATGCTGAGTCGTGCAGGAGGAAGGTTCCAAGCGGAGGAAACAGATGTGCAAAGGACCTGAGGCTTTCGGTCTAAGCAGCAGCAGGATGGCTAGAGGGACTGGAGCAGAGCAAGCAAAGGAGAGAGGGGTGGAGACACGTGAGCACGGGTGGCCTTGACATCTCTGGGAGAGACTCTGGTGGTTATTCTAAAGAAGATGGGAAGTAATGGGAAGATTCTGAGAAAGGCAGCTTCGTGATGTGATTTACAGAGTGAGAGGGTAGCTGTGGCCACTGTATGGATGGTGATGTGGGGACCTCTCAGGACTTCCTTGCTGTTATTCAGGGGAAAGTCGATAGGGATGGGAATGTTCCTGCCTTGTAGCGTTGTCTGGTACATTGTCTGATACAAATTAAGACCCCCCAAAATGCTATCTATCCTTATTTTATTCTTGTTAACTTCCCCTTAGGGGTGTGTGTGTGTGTGTCTCTCTCTCTCTCTCTCATTTTGCCTCTGTGGCATAGGCAGGACCCCTGCCCCAGTCTTCCCAGTCCTTCTATCTGAGAGCATTCTCTTGCCCACCCCCTGTGGAGCCAGTGCTGCTGGGACATCAGAGAATTAGCCCACTCTTAGGGAGCATCCTTGGACCCCGTGTGTTGTGCTAATGACAGGAGATACACATTCAAAAGCGTAGCTTTTCCTGGCAGGCTTAAGCCTCAGTGCAAAGCTATGAATCATCTTTCTCCCCATTCTCCATGGTGCTTCCTTGACCCACTGGATGACCAGGCTAAACGACAAGTGGCCTGGAGTTCCAGGGAGAGGTCAGCAGGCAGAGGGCATTTCCAGTGGACATCAGTTACAGTAGCTGCTGGGTTCTGAGGCCTCACTCCCCCTACCCAAAGGAGATGCCATGGTCAAAGTAACAACCAAAGGAAAAAAGTGGGAATGGATGCGTCCCAAAGACAATATTGTCAGGGAAGATGGTCTAGCAGGATGTGGATTGTTCCATTAGTGTGAACCACCAAACTCCTTTGAACTCATACTTCAGGTCACAAGCTGGCCCTACCTTCCCGGGCTTGATGCAATGGCGAAGGGCTTATTCCAGCTTCCTCAGCTCCTCCTGGAACTGACAAACAGCTGACAGGGTTATGAGCACAGGTCCATTCTGATTCGTTTCCCTACATTTGGTTGCTGGTCCAAGAAACCTCCTTCATGCACATGTCTGCTATGCCACCCGTTTACCAAGCCTTTCCGTGAGCCTTCCAAACAGTCCTCTGGCCTTTCTCCCTCTACCCCAATGTCCCGCTGCAGATGAGTCTGTACTGTCTCCAGAATGGGTGAATACACCAGCTTCTTGAATGTTCCACCTGCGGTCACTCTTGCCCTGTTTCTAACGCAAACCTGGCCAAGCACCCTCCCCCCAACCCCTGACTTCTTTGGCTCTCCAAGGGCCTCGCAAGAAAGTACAGTCATGTCTCGATATCCATAGGGGGTTGGTTCCCAGACCGCCACAGATACCAAAGTCTGCATATGCTTATGGCCCCTGCAGTTGGTCCTCAGTATCCACAGGTTCCCCCTCCAATTGTACAACCAAGTCTATGTGACTCATCTTGCACCTGCCATGGTTCCAGCCCTAGGCACTCTATAGCACAGCCTGAATCCTCAGCCCCCAGAGAGGATGCAGTCCCCTCACACACTTCTGTGCCTTTACACACACCCTCCCTCCTGTCGTTTTCCTGACCTAGCAACCAGCTCAGAAGCCACATTCCCCAGGCAGCTTTCCATGATGAGCCTAAGACACGAGATTGCTCATTCCTCCGGGTACTTCATCCATTTTCCCACCTGTATTTAAAATTTCCCAAATTGTTTTCCAATTATCTGTGCGTGTGACGTTCTCTTGTATAAGTGCATCAACTCCCTGAAGGCAGCGGCTGTTTTATGTTGTCGTGCGCAGAGCATTTGTACTGTTGGTCGCAGAGAGGCCTATGACGTAGATTTAGGCAAAATGAATGAGTGACGAGTATAATAACACAGTGAGTCATAGCTACGGTGGGGAAAATCCCAAAACACATTATAATAATATTAGCAAATTTTTTTCCATTATGGACTCAATTACTCTTCACATAAATCTCTTGAGAGAGGTATTTTTATCCCTATTTTGCAGACACAAAACTGAGGCTAAGTTAGGTTAACTGAATTGTGCAAGGTCTGACAAGTGACTTGTGGTGTGGAAGCCAGAATTTAAAGCCCACTCCATCTAGCTTGGACACATGAGCTCTTAGCCACTGTAGAAATACCCACTCCCATCGTGGTAGATGTTGCTCTGTTGGCCTGTCTTTGACTAGCCCTGAGGTTGGACTTGCAACGAATTGAGGAATTAGGTAAGAGAGGCAATTGAAGCCGAATACACAATGTGTCTGCCTCTAACAGGGTTTACAGACTTGCTTCTCTGGGATGTCACCAGTTCAAAGCACTTCACGCAAAAACGAGTGAGGAGAACTCACACGACTTAGCTCAGTAGTTTGTTTAGAATTCCAATTCATCCGTATCAACTTCACCATCCAAAGAGGGTTCTTTCTTTCTCTGCATAGAGTTTTCAGACACAGAAGGAACTGTAGCTGATAGGTTTTCATTATAAAGCTTTAATTTTGTACTGGCTTTGATTTGGAGGCAATCATTTGTGCCTGAAAGCACTGTGCAAGGGTAAAGGAAGAAAAGGGGGTGATGTTACCAAGGGTCCCCGAGCAGTTCATGGGCTGCTTTTCCTCTGGAAGCTCTTTGTCTCGAAAGTCTATTTCATTTAAAAAAAAAAAAAAATCTATTTCATGGCCCACCCAAGCCCCTTTGGACCTTCCTGTATTCATTCAACAAACACCTGTTAACACCTAATATACCAGATCTTTTAGGCTATCACGTCAAACAAGAAGGCTCTTAAAACCATGAACCTCATATTATACAGGGAGAGACAAAAAATACTCAAGTAGATAATTAAATTATAAAAATAAGACACTTTTCATGGCAATAAGTATTATCAAGGAACTTAATAGGAGGAAGGGAGAGAAAATCATGGAGGTTGCGTGACTTTATATAGTATAGTCGGGGGAGCCTTCCTGGAGAAGATGTCATCTAAGTAGAAGCCTGAAGAAAGAGAAGGCTGGCATTGGAGCATGGTGGAAAGGAGGACCCAGGCATAGGAAGCCAGAAGGCTGGATTGGCAGCCAGAGGGTTGAAGAGCATATGTATCTGTGAAGGTGCAAAAAATCAGGATGGCATCAATGTTGCCTCTGAAACTTAATTTCTTTTTAAATGACATATCGTTTTTAAAAAATATTTATTTAATTTATTTTCCTTATTTATTTATTTATGTATTTGGGGGGCTGCATCAGGTCTTAGCTGCGGCACACGGGATCTTTGCTGAGGCATACAGCATCTTTTTGTTACAGTGCGCGGTCTGCTCGGGCTTCTCTAGTTGTGGTGTGCAGGTTTTCTCTCTCTAGTTGTGCCAGGCGGGCTCCAGGGCGTGTGAGCTCTGCAGTTTGCAGCACGTGGGCTCTCTCTTGAGGCACGCGAGCTCAATAGTCATGGTATGCAGGCTTAGGTGCCCCGCAGCATGTGGAATCTTAGTTCCCTGACCTGGGATCGAACCTGCATTCCCCGCATTGGAAGGCAGACCCTTTACCACTGGACCACCAGGGAAGTACCTGAAACTTAATTTTGAATAGCATGCTGCCTGTGCACCAAATGAACTAGAAAAAAATGCTGCCTCTCTCCTCCATTTCTAACAATATGAACTAGGTCTCCTACCACAGCATTCTAGTTTATCCCTGGTGTTCATTCACGTTGCGAACACACTGCTGGAGAATCTCCTCCTCTGAAAATCACCCCATTAACAGAACGATATGGATGGTAACTCTGAAGTCATCTGCAGTCACCAAAGCTTCTGTTTCAGGTTTGCGATGAGCAGGGACCAGGGCAGCTTCTCTAGCACCAGGGCCAACTTTTTTTTAACACGTTACTGAGAGAAGCAAGCAATTCCATATGAAAATGCTGCGTTCTCCTCTTTGTATGACATTCTGTGGTTCAAAAACAGAAAAGTCTCTTGGAGGAGGTGACTTCGAGGTGTATACAATGCCAGCTGAGAAAGAAGAGAAAGATACACATTCGGGATAGAAGAAATAAGCTCCTTAGATTTAGAAGCGTGTATCAATTGGTCCATGCACAGGTGGAGATAAGCCAGATTGGGGAAGGTCTGGGCTGGAAAGAAGTCAAGGTCAGAGACATGAAGGTCAAAGGCCAACAATAGGGTGCCTTGAAAGCCAGGTCTGAGCATGTTCATCTTGCACTTCCATTCTGGCCTCTCTCTGCTTTCTTGGGTGTGAATGGGATGTGTTCCCCATCCTCCTTACAGGACATTCCACAGCTAAACTCAATTCTTTCAACCATCTTGGGAGGTACAATTATTCCCATTTCCTGGATAAAGAGACCGAGACTCTGGGATTAACTGAGTGGTGATGAAGCATCATTCGGACTCACGTCCCATGTGTGCCCTCAAAGCTACACCACAGCTCCATCCTTTTCTTCCCTGCATCCTGCCTCATCTCTGTGTGCAGCTCAGCCTCTTTGTGCCTTCGAATCTCAGCCCAGTTAGGTACCACGATCATTCTATTAGTACAGGTAAGCAAACTGAGGTTCAGGCACGTTAAATCAGTCCTCTAATGTTGCACTGCTAGGAAGTGGCAAACACGTTATTCAAACCCCAAGGTTCCTGCTCCTAACGACACACTCCTTGCCCCCCAGGACCCAGTAGCTGTGATTGTCAGATAATTATTACTGTTCACAGTAATGAATTATTGCTCCGGGTGATGTCAGAAGTGCAGCAGCGAGTAGGCGAGAAAGGTGCTGAGGCGGCCGGTCTGCCTGGGAGCTGCTGGGGCACCAGGGAGCCTCAGGAGCCTCGGAGCTGTCAGCACAGCTCTCACTAGGGAGCGAGCACCACCTCGGCTTCCTCAGGCCTCTCTGAAATCCAGCCAAGGAGCAGGCGCTGAGCAAATGCTCAGACAGCTTCCCCCAGCCTCCAGCCCCGGGCATGGTGCCCTCGCTCCTGGAGATAGAAACAGCAAGGCCCCTCTGACTCTGAGATGCCTCATTGCTCCTGACACCTCGGACTTCAAACCCACCATCACTGTCGCTGAGCATCTACCCGAAGGGCATGATGTAGGGAGGGAGGGGGGAGAGGAAAGGGAAGGGACCTCGGGGCGGCAAAGGCAGGAGGGGGAGAGAGGCCGGTGGAAAGAATTAAGAACCCACTTGCGGGAACCCTTTGGCGTGTTGGGCTAAAAGCCTAGTTGTGTGGGATCAAAGGGGAGCCCCCAGCACAGCCCAGGGCCAGAGGATCAGCGCCTTGCAGGGCTTGTTATGCCTTGATCTTCCTTCTTCTAAGCCTTTGAGGGTGAACTGCAGCCCCTGCCTGACAAGATGCTGCCCCGGGAGACAGGTCTCCAATCCGGGGTTTCCAACGAGAGGCCCCTAAGGGGAGTGTCGTAAATCTGGATTCTTCCACCAATCGTGAGGTGAACTCACATCAAGAAAAAAAAATTCATTCCCTTTTCAATTCTCTTTCCTTCCCGAGATTAAAGGCAATACATCAAATTAGTTCTAGAGTGTCTAGAACCCCTAACTCCTTTAGAAGCTTTCGTTTAAACAAAGAAAGAGCCAGGTCTCTGGTAGGCAAGGGTGTCCAGGTAAAACATAATATCGTTGTCGAGTTTTATTGTACTTGGACAGTTAATAGCTGCTCAGAACAGAAAGCATGCCTTGTCTCCCTCCAGTCATGATATAAAGTTTCTGTTTAAATCCTTATACTGGACATTTTGAAAAGTGGAAGAAAATAATAGCTCAGGCTTTTGCAGATATTCTGAACGTCTTAAGGAGACTCAGGGCTAACTGAAGACAGGGAAATAGGACCCAGGATGGCAAGCCTGTACAGCTGGACTCCCAGGGCTCCGGGAATTTCCGGGAGACAGGACAGCCAGTCCCGGGGCTGCCTGGTGGAAAGCCAGCTGCTGGCAGCCAAGGGGGCCCCCTGAGCCCCTTTTCTCTCAGCAAACATCCATCTCTCTCCTCTTTGTCCTTAATGACCACAGCCAGAGGGGAGCGGCTTTGACTCCCAAGGAGGCTGTTTGTATCCAGCCTGTGAGGAGAGGCCCAAATTGGCATTCCACATCATAATAAAAAAAATTCCCAGCAATTATTAAAAGATTCTTATCTCTTGCTCCCTACTTGGATAATGAGGTCCTTCTCTGCTGGACTGAGACAGGCTGTCTCGGCTCTCATTTAATGAAACAGGACCAAGTTTGCAAATGAGCCTGCCTGGCTCTCCCCCCTTAACCTCTGCTTGTCGACTTGTACATCAAACCTCCTGGCTTCTGTCCTTCCTTATTAACAGCCTGTAATCTTAGCAGAGCCCTTGCCTTGGCACTTCCTCTTTGCCTGTACAGATCTGGTTTTCCCTGGACACGACTTGGGGTGGGGGGGTCGGGATGGGGGGATAGGGTGTTGCTTTTGTCTTTCTGGGACTGAGGTTTCAGGGGCTCTGGGTGCTTGCTCCTGGTTTCATCCAACAAGAAGAGGAGTGGGCAGAAAGAGAGAGAAAGCTTTAGCTGGAAAATCACTAGTACTTTTCTCCTGGGAGCCATTGGTGCTAAAAGCTGGGTTTGGTAATGCTTCTGATTGAAAACCTCTACCTGCAGCTGTGGATTTCAGGGGTTCATTGTTATTGTGGTTTTTTTTCCCCAGACCCAGTCTACTCCTGAGGGTGGGATCAAGTCAGCTGAGACATCAGGCTAAGAGTCATTGCTTTCTACTTTCCCAAGTCACTGTGTCTTGGTCTTCCAGGGACTTTCCTTTATTTTGACCCCATTTCAACAAAAATCTTTGACATAGAAATAACTCTTTTAAGTGGAATGCTTGACAGCTTTTTCGTAAAGGCTCACGCCCTGCTGGGGGAGGAAGGAGACTGTGCGTATGTATAGAAGGGGCAGTTTCACCGACTGGATTGGCCCATTGGTCTCTTATGGATATCAGCTACTGCTGTCCCAACATGGGAACTGATGGTGTCTCTGCTCCCAGAAGGTGCCGACTCTCTCTGTCTGGTCAGGTGTGGTCAACACTATAGCTCTTGAGATAGATGGCATTTGGAATAGTAACCACCCACCATTCTAGGAGGGCTTCACTCAGATTCTTCGAGATTCTGTTGCAGTCGTCTATTGCTAGCTGACCAAGTATGCCAAAACCTAGTGACTTTGAACAAAAATCACCTTATTGTATGTACCTCATGATTTTGTGGGTCAGGAATTCAAGCAGGGCTCCATGGGCCTATTCTGATGCTGCTTGTGGCATTGACTGGGTTCTCTAGGTGACATTCAGCCAGTGACTGGCTTAGTCTGAAGATCCCAGGTGGATCCACATCTGGAGGAGGACAGGTTCTCTTAGCAGACTGCTGAGCTCACCTGGGCTCCTTTCCTTCATCATGCTTTCCAGGGACTCTCCAGTGGTCTCTCCAGAAGAGTGCTGGATTCCTTACACAATTGCCCAGGGATCTAAGAGCAAATGTTTCCAGAGACAGGAAGTGGAAGCTGCTGGCTTCTTATAACCTGAGCCTGGACCCTGGCTTTGCATCACTCCCAAGTCATCCTGTTGGTCACAGCTCCCCTAGACTCTGCCCCGATTCCAGGGAAAGGAAGACACTTTAAGAGTAAAAGCTGGGCTCCCAGGCCGATGCCTTCAGAAGAAGTTACCGGCAACACACAGAAATGCCTGGAAGAGATACTGGACATGATGGACATGGCTGAAGGAGTAGCGGGAATGGGGCCAGCCTGCCAGTCCTTACATGAACTCAAGCTTAGAAAGTGACAATCACAGGAGTATGATTCCCCAGTATCTAAAGATGTTAGGGGAAGGACTTCTCTGGCGGTCCAGTGGTTAGGACCCCACGCTTCCACTGCAGGGGGTGCAGGTTCTATCCCTGGTTGGGGAACTAAGATCCTACATGCCCACATGGTGCAACCCCCCAAAAAAAATGTTAAGGGAAACCAAGGATCTAGGGAGATGGAGAGCCTGAGACCTAGGTTTCATCTTCCAAAGGAACTCAGAGCAAAGACCTTAAATGAATCCCAGTCTTTATGCCAGTTATCCCCACAGATGGCCCCTCATAGCTTGGGAAATAGGGTAATCCAGAGTCAAGGCTGACACTCACACCCAGTAGAGTCAAGCCGTGAGCTGCTGCCTTCCTTTTCTGCACCATGAGTCTCCTAGGGAGTCACCCAAAGCTAACGTTATCACTGCCTCAATCAAATGAGGTCCTTTTCAGGAAGTTGGGGTGTGGCATTGCATTGCCTTTGAAGGTCTTTTCTGCTTATGTAAGCATTACTAGAATCTCAGTACTTACTATGTGAGTCTTGGGGGGATCCAGAAGCAGTAGCTTCCTACCAAGGCAGGAATACTGTCTCCTCTTCACATCTGTGCCCCTGCTCCTACTACTGTCATCCGTTCTGCAGGCCACAAGCACTCCTGAGAGATAAACTTGAGATATATACCCTGATTCTTCTTCCATATTTTTCCCAGCGCAACACCAAGAGCTCCCCGTTCCACTTGATTATCCTCAGAGGCACACGAGAAGGGAGGAGATGTCAACGGTTCCCAAACCTAGCTGTGCATAAAAATAACCTGGGAAATTTAAGAAAAATATGCAGAGTCCTGGGATTTCCTTAAAGAGATTCTAATACAGGAGGCCTGGGTTGGGACTCAGGAATCTGTAGGTCCCCAACTTCTCCCTGGTGATTTTGATTTGAGCCTGTGCGCTTCTAGATACATTTTATTAACTCCCAGCTATGCTGGGTCCTCATTTCAAAGAGATGGAGCCAATTAGCCCTCTCTGTTGGTGAGACCAGCTTGGTTATTGAGGAGACAAAGGCACAGGGTGTGTTTTCTATAGCTAGAGTCTGACCTATGACCTTAGCCAGCTGCCTTGCAAATGCCATTGGTCACCAGGGCAACCCAAACATAGAGAGTTAATGGTTCAGAGCAAATGAATCTTCACTATTGGCGTGGGAGGAGGGAGGAAAAGACAACTCTCTACTAAGAACAGGCCATACTGAATCTGTCACTTCTGAACAGCATCATAATCTTTTATTCTGAAAATATATGATGGAACTAGACACCTCCTTGGCACTTAGCATGAGGTTTAAGACTGTCTGCCATCTCAGCATAGAGTCTCACACCTACCCCTTTCTTCCAAGGAGGTCTTTGTTTAAACCAAGATAAAATAATACATCCATGTTATATAGTTATATAGTGGTTAAGACACAGGCTCTGGATTTAAAGACATGGGATGGAATCTTGTCTTTAGTATTTGTGAGTGGTATGTGGACAAGCAAGAAACGTCACCTCTGTGCCTCAGTTTACTCATTCTGCAAATTTCTGGTAAAATTAATACCTATCTTGTTCTTAAGATGAAGTATGAGATAGTACTTGTAAATACTAAATTTGGCACAGTGCCTGCTGCATGGTAAGGTCTCAAGAAATATTCACTATTGACAAACCCCTTTCTCATACATGACTCTCCTGGTCCCCAATTGCAGTCAAAGGCACCTTGATACCCCAATTGGTCAAGGCATAATGGAGGGGTCTTCTTCCTCTCCCTTCTCTCCCCAGCTACCATTCAAATATCTCTCTGATCTAGCCCATTCTTCTTATTACCCATAAAATGTCCAACTTTGCCTTCATCACCTCTGCCTTCACTACTGACATCAGCTGAAGCTTGTATCCCTACCAACTGTTTCTATTCCTGGTGATCATTCTCCAACTTGCTCCAGAAAGATCTTTCTAAGAGTTGAATCTTAAGCTCATTCTGCTTGAAGAATTTACTGGTTTCCTTTTCCCATGACACTGAGTTCAAGTCCTTTGCTCGGTATGCCAAGCCCTTCATACCTTGTCCCAAATCTCCCCTCCAGACCACCCATGTTACTTTCCTCTGTATCAGTTAGAATTCTACGACTATATAGATGTCCTTCTGTGTTTCTCTCTACAGTATCTTTCCTTCTGGCCAAGACATACATCACCTTCTTTTCTCCATGGTAAACCTCAAGTCATGCTTAAAAACCCAGTCTCAGTGTCAGAGGTCCCTCTTTGATTCCCTTCGTGGAATCAGTCTCTTTGTTACCATACCTTGTTTCCTTACTCATCTCAAAGCACCTGAGCTTCAAGCTAATATGATTAAGAGCTCAGGCTCTGAGGGCACATACTTCTGGGTTTAACTCAAGTCCTAACCTAGCTGTGCCTCAATTTCTCCTCTACAAAATGAGCATAATAAAAATACTTTTTTTCCTGGGATATTGTAAAAATTAAATGAAATCATGCAAGAAGAGTATGTAGTATAGCATACTAGTACTAAATAAATGCTGGCTACTTTTTGTTTGCTTTTCGTTGCTGGCAGGCTGGTCTTCCATGTGAGTTGAGGGCAGAGCCCTGGTTTTTTACAGCTTTGTATTATGAGCTCCCAAAGTAAGATCTAGCACTTAATAGCTGCTCAATGAATGTTGAAAAAAGAATGAATTAATCCCAATCCTGGGTTTATTATTAACATATTACCTGATTATTCTACTATCTGAAATATGATGAGTCCTAAGCTCAAATATGAAGGGCCTAGCTCCCTCTCTATTCCTTGCTCCCAACCTTCATTCTTTTTTCCCTCCCTCCTTCATTCCCTTCCCTCCCTTCCTCCCTCTTTTTCTTCCTCTCTGCCATCCTCTAGTCCTTCTTTTTCTTCTTAGCTGCTAGTATGATAACTTATTAATTTACAGTGAAAAAAATAATCTGTTGTAAGAACAAGGAACACTTTTATCCTAGTGATAAGCCATCACATTACCAATTTCAAGCTGTTCGAGAGCCCAGATCATAATTAAAAATTACTTGTCTTACTTGGTGAGGAACTAATGCCCCCCACCAAAAGGAACATAAGTAAATTGAGAGTTAATTCTCCAGCCCCAGTTCAAAGCCTGAGGAGATGTTAGTCCCAGCTGACAGCTTGACTGAGGCCTTATAAGAGCCAGACTCACCCAGCTGAACTTCTGGACCTGTAAACCTCAGAAACTATGTGAGATAATAAATCTTTGTTACTGAATATAAATTGCTAAGTTTTGGGTCATTTGTTACACAGCAGTAGATAACTAATATATTCCTTGTCAGCAATACCTTCTCTACTTGCAGACAAGGAGAAAATACTTGGAATTTAGAAGTTATTCAAGAAAGAATTATTTTGCATAAAAGGGGATGTGATAATCAAGTGACTGACAGGGGTTAGTTTTGAAAACAAAAAGTAGTATTAATATAGTTAAGACTTAAATGTTAGTACAAACTCAAGTAGTGTAAATAGAAAATAAAATTTAACTCCTCTTTGTTCCCCAGTCCTATGTCCCAAAACCAAACATTTTATTTTATCTTAGAATATATATAGTCATTTACAAGTAGACATACAATAGTATCGTACCCTGCATCAATGGATTTTGAAGTTTGGTCCCAAGATCAACAGCATAAGCTTCACCTGGGAACTTTTTTTTTTTTTTTTTTTTTTTTTTTTTTTTTTTTGGGAACTTTTTAAAAATGCAAAATTTCAGATTTTGCCCCAGACCTATTGAATCAGAAATTCTGAGGTGGGTGCTTTAACAAAACCTTCAGATGATTCTGATGTATCACAAAATTTGATTCTATGTACCTTTCTGTAGCTTACTTCTTCCACTTGGTAGACTTTGGACACCTTTATGTGTCATTAAATATATATATCTGATGTATTCTTTAAATTGCCACTCAGGACTTTATCATAAGTATACATCACACTTCGTTAAACAATTCCACATCAATGTTTCTTTCCAAGTTTCTTTAGTATCATAAGCAAGGTTAAAATAAAAAGGCTTGTGTTATGTTTATATATGGTAGATAGGTAGGTAGGTGGATAGATAATAAACTTTATGAACATCCTCTAGGAGAAATTCTTAGGAGTAGTAAGTTGGGTCAAAAATAAAAGCATTTTGACTTTGGGCAAATTTGATAGGTTCTCTTCAAAAATATTGCATTGATGTTTGTTAGTAGGTCTAAACCTTGAAATCTACTTCTATATTGGGCATTGCTATAAACGTTTAAATTTCACTTTCATGGGTTAAAATCATTACTCCCTTTACAGTGCATTTCTTAATTTATGAGTAATATTAAGCACTTTTCATAGTTTTATTGACTTTCCCCTGCTATGAACTGCCTTTTCCAGATCATTTCTTTCCAAAATGAAGATTTCAGCAAAGACATTATTCTGACTGTTTTGGGAGTCTTTTTGAAGGAAAACTGCATTATTAGCATCCTGCCGATTGCCCTGAATGTTTTATTATGATTCGTGAGGAGTGATTGACCATAATCAAAAATTTAATCACCAATCAGCACTAGTAATTAAGTCATAATCATATTTGCATATATGTGATAATTTATGCAATCTTTAGAGAAGGACATTTAAATGGAAGTTATTGATTGTGGAAAACGTGTCAAAGCTGCCAGTTACTGGGAAAGTGATTTTTACTACACTGTTGTTGGACCCCTAAGGGTTAATTCATTGGACTATAGGGAGCAGGCTGGGAGAATGATGCCCATGGACTGGTTGGTGTTTTCCTACCTCACTAGCTGCATGCTGCACCCTGTTACACTGTTCTACCAATGAGGTGTTTTAATTTCAAGGCCCATGATGATAAAAATTATGGATGGTTCAGGGCAAATCCAGCTCTATTGCACAAGCAGATCTCATAGTGCACCTGCATAGAATGGATCTGAAAAATTTGACATTATGAGCTGATTTCGTTCAGGTTCTGTAAACATTTTAGGTAAAGGGCAAGATAGTAAATATTTTTGCCTCTGTGGGCCATATGGTCTCTGTCATAACTACTCAATTCTGAGATCATATCTCATAGACAACATATAATTGAGTGTGCATGGCTGTGTTCCAACAAAACTTTATTTATATCAACAGACAGTGTGCCAGATTTGACCCATTGGCCTATAGTGTGCTGACCCCTGATTTAGACACTCTTAGTAGATGAAAAGTTTGTGCTCATAGCTGTGATTAAAAATGATTTTTCCTGGTTCTCCCCTTTTCCCATCTCTACTCCTCATTTTTCTCCTCTGCTTTTACTTCTTCTTTCTCTTCCTTCCTTCCTTTCTCACCTCTCCCTTCCCCCTCCCCACCCTCTTCCTCCTCCTCCTCCTCCTTTTTCTTCTTAATAACTTAGTAATGTAAAGCCAGTTTCTTCAAGTCTCTGTATCTCAGTTTCCAAATCTATAAAATGGTAATGACAATAGGACTGTATGAAAAGGTCATTGTGAAGAGTAAATTAAGAATTCTAGAAAATTCTTTGAGAGATACACACATCTATATCTATGCGTGTTTGTGCAATATCTCAAGACAGGGAAGAGTCATAAGCAAGAAATAATTATAATCCTGAAATGAAATATTTAGCTTTCAGACAAGCATATATTTTAATGTGTTTTCTTGTCAAATTTCAATATTTTATATATGGTACAAACTGTCAGTAGTGCTAGAGTGCCTTTCCCCTCCTTGTGTTCTGGTTCTGCCTGGTGGATGAGGAGCTCTTCAGAGCTCCATTCATTTTACCTGGAGCCTGAGCATCTTCTACTGACCCATTACTATTCACTAGCTGGGGCTCAAGTCTGTCCAGCCCATTTATCAAGGATGGTACAAGTACCCACTACTCATGTCACGATCTTTTTCCAGGCTCAGCTTACTAAATTGGAATGCTTTGAATAGGTAGAGTAATCTGAATCAAACTTGATTTTGTAATATCATTTTGAGCACTTTCTGTTGAACAGTGAGTGGCTTCTGTACTTACCCAGCAATTCTAGTTGTATGTGTTGTCCCAACCTCTGATTCTAGCTTTTTCCCATCTTCACCAGCCCTTGCTCCTTAGGTGTCAACATGACAACATGGGCCCTCTGGAAAGAAGTATGACCAGGCAGTCTGAAGGAGTTTTCATTTTTTAAAAATTTTATTGAAGTATAGTTGATTTACAATGTTGTGTTAATTTCTGCTATACAGCAAAGTGATTCAGTTATACATATATATTGTATATTCTTTTTCATATTCTTTTCCATTATGATTTATTATAGGATACTGAATTTAGTTACCTGTGTTATACAATAGGAACTTTTTGTTTATCCATCCTATACATAATAGTTTGCATCTGCTAATCCTAAACCCCCAATCCTTCCCTCTCCCACCCCACCAGCAACCACAAGTCTGTTCTCTATGTCTGTGAGTCTGTTTCTGTTTTGTAGATAAGTTCATTGAAGGAAGTTGAATGTGCTGCTCCTTCAAAAACTACATGGTTATAAATATAGAGGTCTAATATTAAGTATAGGAAATATTATACTTTTTGTTATGGATTAAATTGTGTTCACTCAAAATTTATATGTTGAAGTCCTAATCCCTAGTGCTTCAGAATGTGGCTTTATTTGGAAACCCTGGAAACAGGGTCAATGCAGTTATAATTAAAGTTGAGATCATACTGGAGTAGGATGGGCCCCTAACCCAATATGACTCATGTCCTTATAAAAAAGGGAAATTTGGAAACAGGCACAGACACAGGGATATGAAAGCATGTGGAGATGAAAGCAAAGATCACAGAAGCATCTACAGGTCATGAAACACCAAAGATAGCCAGCACATCACCAGAAGCTAAGAGAGAGGCATGCACCAGACTCTTCCTCGCAGCCTTCAGATGGAGGCAACTCTGCGGTGTGATTTTGAACTTCCAGCCTCCAGAACTGAGACAATAACTTCTTTGTTTAAACCACCAATTCGGACTTTTTTTTATCGCAGCTCTAGCAAATGAATTCACTTGTAATTTATACTCAATAATACTAATAGTAGTAGTAATAATAATAACAAAACTCTGCATTGAACTCCTCCTGCCTCGTGCTAGGTCTTTTTTTATGTGCAATATTTCATTTTGTCCTCCCAAATACCCCTATGAGGTAGGCGTAATTATTAGCCCCCTTATATGGATAAACAAACAGAGGCTTTTAGAGATTTTTAGAAGCATTTCCAAGATTACACAGATGGAAAGAGGTGCAGCAAGGATTTGAACTCCCCTAAGGCCAAATCCCATGGCCTGATTCGCTTTGTAATTCTATGGAAACTCAGGAGAGTCCCTCCGAGGAGCGATTACTTCCCATCAGCCTTGGTAAATGAGAAGCAATAAGAGATACGGAAGGTAGGATATTGACCATGCAGCAGTTAAGCGGCAGAGAGAAGCCCAAATGGACAGGGGGTTATTTGTGGGTGTTGCTGATTCAGATCTCAGCTTGCAGGTCTGAGTCATTTGTTTGTCCTCCGATGTTCTGTGCTCGAAAGCAATCGAGGTGCTGGTCCTGGATCAGCCTCCCTGAGTTTGAGCTCTCTCCCGTAATCACTGGCCTATTTTCCCACACAACAATCCTGGTTATGAATCCAATTGGTACTTTCCTCATCAGGACCCCAGGGAAGCTGCTGGAAACACACGCTACACTAGTTTGGGGACTTGGGTTCATCATGCTGAGAGTCAACAGATCAGGCCAGAACTAAGTTCAGAGGTTAATTGGAATCAGAACTTTGGAAACTGCGAAGTTGCTCAATTAATTATCTGTGACTCCTCCCTGTCCTCCCCTTTTTTTGCCTTCACACCTGAGAAATGTCCAGGGAGAAAAGGGCCCTTTCTTCACACAGGTGTTCACCTTTGTCCCAAGAAGTCAGTAGTGTCTTTTCATCATGTGGGCACCATAGAAAATACAAATACACATTCTCAGAGCTCTTACAGATGGTGCTTCGGAGATGAGAGAGCTTGTGACATAACCTCAATTCCTCCCTGAATCTAGAGGATTCCACACTGGGGAATATGAAAGCTGGGGAAGTTATCTGGAGGCAGAAAATCGATGCTTTACTCCCAGTGTGGCTACAAGCAAAGGCTAGAAAAGAAAACCAGCTTGGGTTTTCTTCCTGTTTCTGCACTCGCAAGCTGTGTGCCCTGGAGAAATTTCTTATCTTCTCTGGCCTCATATGCCTGATCCACAAAATGGGCGTGATGCACAGATTTGGTGGTGGTTGTGAAAAACAAGTGAAATTTTGCATCTAAATCACTTGGAGATGTAGCAATTACCGAGTCAAGGCGAGCTTCTTGGGGATGCTTTGCTGTTGACAACCCAGGACTTTCCCACCCCCATCTCCTTGTTCCTCTCTGTTGTGACAAACTGGCAGACAGTGGCTCCATGTCCTGACTGATCCCTTGTGTATGAATGGCCCTGACTCCTAAGACAGCTTCCCAGATGCTGTAAGACTTCAGTGAAAATTGTTGGCTTGGACTTTACTCTTTCCAGAAAGACGGGTCCCGGGTGAGATGGATTTCAGCTTCCAGAATTCACCGTGGGGCCCGTTTCCTGCCTGTTTACTAGGTGGGCTCCCCTTGGCGTGAGGGAGCTAATATGTTTCACACTGTGTTTTTTAGATTGCATCTGCCCAGATATTCCTCTGTGTGGGTTCCCTAAGTGATGTGGGAGGGAAGGAACACCCTGGTGTCAATGGAATTTCAGCCAAGGGGGGTTGCACCACCTTGCTGAAGTCCATCCACCTCCTTTGTTGCTCTCGGGGAGAAAGGTTGTATTTCAGACTGAAGGCTCAGAGGCAGTGGTCCTGAGACCACTTTTGATAGTTTCTCCCCTTTCCTTAGGTCCATACCAGTGACTGCTTATTTGATCATACAGGCATTAGTGCCTGAGCCATCTTTGAAGAAAGGAGCCCAGTTATAGATAGATTTATAGGTAATAGGTATTCCCCAAAGTAGCCGTGGAAGGGGTAATGTGTGATGGCCAGGGGGACTCTATAACTCTTTGCTTGCTAGAAACAACCCCATCCAGTCCTGTCCATTGCCCTAGTCAGCATCTCTTTCCTCTACCCAGTTTGAATCTGGAAGTATATAAACATTCTAGCTATGGCTCAGAGTCAAGGCATCTTGCCCGGAGGTCCAGGGTAGACATATGATCTTCATAGGGAGGCATGATCATCCCCAAATCAAAGGATGAAGGGCAATGGTGGAACGTTATCATCAAGGGGTCAGATACTTAACCAAGCAGAATTGATAGATACCCAGAAAACAGAGAGTGAAGGACTTGGGACAGGGTTAGAAAAGGAAATATTGCAGTGACTGTGCTTCTCTCCCTTGATTGAAGAGCTTAGATTCTAAAATCCAACTCACACTGAGGGTGCTGACCAGGTGCCGGGCGCGGTGGAAGATGAGGATGAAGCTTCTGCCTCCGCCCTTCCACCGTCTTGCCTTGCAAAGAGCAGACTTCATCAAAGACAAGAGGCTTGGGTTTCCAGGCCACAGGGCCTAGAGAGGATGATCTTTAGATGGGGGTTAGGAGTAAAGGGACAAGGACAGCAATGTCCTAGTAACATGACAATAACAAGAAACACAGAAAGAATGGGAAGATAGAAGAGGCCCTTTATTTATTTTTGATTTCCCATGAATCTCTAATGACAGTAATTGTAAATGAAGTATTCTACTTCCCTTAAGGGAGTGAAGCTGGGAAAGGGTGGATGAATGAAGAGGGTTGATCACTGAGGATATGACTTCTAACTTAAAGCTAGGTTTGCGTTCATAGGGAGAATAGTCCCTTTAAATGGGATGCTTAGTACATGCAAGTTGTGCTGACTTCTTCATAAGCATTGTCATGTTGCATTGTCACACAGCCAACTGAACTAGGGCCTACTATTACAGATGAGAAAAATAGATCTTAGAGGAAAGGAAATTATTTACTCAGGGTCACTCAGTCAGGAAGTGGCAAAGCCAATTCTTGAATCCAGGAGTCCCAAAGCCTGAGCACTTAACCATCATGTCACCTGTCCTTTTGGGGTTCTTAGTTTTCCAATTTCCCCCCTTTCCAGGAAACTTCTTTCCCAAAGTCAGCTGAGCTAAGTCTCTGCTCTGTGTTGCTGTCACACCAATTAAACTCTTCCCAGTTTTGCTGTAGTCATGCTTTCTCCTCTAAAGCTACATCATTCTAAGGTTGTGTGTTTGGCTGTCATTTGGCTCAAAAAGTAGGAAGCCTGGGAAAGACCTTCCCTGCAAAAGAGCTAAAATAATTCTATCATAATGTCAAGTGAGCATCAATAAATTACTGATATTAGTGAAAATGGTGATTATCATAGTGATAATAATAAAAAAGTATGGCAGTTATAATAATTACAACACAACCATACCCCATTTTTAATGAACACTTACTATGTATCAATTCCTACTATGAGTGCTTTATATGTAAGAACTCATTCAATGCTCACCATGATTCTCAGGGCCCGGACTAAGATGAGGTGGGTAAGGTCCTTGGGGACAAAGTGTAAGGAGATGCTCACTGTCAGGGTTGTGAAGAGGGATGTCTTCTTAAATGAGGCGTCCTGGGTGCCCCACTTGCCTCACCCTAGTCTTAACCCTGCCCTAGGAGGGATGTGGGACTGAAATAGCCACAGTCTCATGAACCTTTACAAACTAATCAACTCGAACTTAAAGAGAGTTGGTATTTTGGAATCCCAGGCAAGATGGTTCTTTGGGACACTAACAAACAAAGTCGCTATTCCTTAGCCCAGCAACACATCTCTTGATTTATTGACCTGTATAAGCTTGGACTCAGTAATGGAAGGAAGGAAGGAAGGAAAGAAGGAAGGAAGGAAGGAAGGAAGGAAGGAAGGAAGGAAGGAAGGAAGGAAGGAAGGAAGGAAGGAAGGAAGGAAGGGAGGGAGGGAGGGAGGGAGGGATAGAGGGAGAAAGGGAGAGAGGGAGAGAGGGAGAGAGGGAGAGAAGGAGGGAGGGAGAGAGGGAGGGAGGAAGGAAGGAGGGAGGGAAGAAAGGAAGGGAGGAAGGAAGGAAGGAAAGAAGGGAGGGAGGAAGGTCAAGACTTGTTTAGAAGCCAATGTGAGGTGCTACATTGTCCCTGCCTGTGTATTAGGCAGGACATTTTTTTGTTCACATGACAGAAACCCAGTTCACACTACTTAGGCAAAATGTGGAATGTATTTTTTAAATGTAAGATTGTAGTATGTAATAAAAGAATAACTAAGAGCCAACTACAGGTAAAGCACAGATATTGTGGCTTCAGGATTAACTGAAAGTAGAGAATTGAACTCTCTATTTTTCTACAAGGCTTGTGGGGTTTCTGCTCAAATAGAAACTCAGGCAACCTCAGCTGAGATCCCACACTGGAATTCTCATGGTAGATATGCAGATGGGGCCTCATTACCTGTGTAGTGACAATCATATTACCAGAAAGAATATGATAAGGGCACATATTTCTGTGCTGTAGCATTTCTAGGAATAGAGAATTAAAATCTGGTGATCAATCAGAAAGAAGAAACATCATGAAAATATGACATGATAGGATGGGTGGGATTTTGACAAGTGAAAGCATAAAACCAGGACTTTGAAGGGGAGGGAATGGTATTGACAAATGTCTGAAACAAGATTTCAGAGCATGACCAGCCATGGTGTTTGGCTGGATTGTAGATTATAAACCATGGTATCATGGGGTTTAGGCAGAAAAAGGAAGTGAAAATATTGTGGTGGAGAACTTTGAATATATGAATGAGGAATTGTATATATTTAATGATGTTCATTTGTTCACGTATTTATTCATTAATAAATATTTATAGGCCATTTGTTTGACACCTCCTAAGTCTCTAGGTGCAAAGATAATTTTGAAACACAAATACTTTCCAGTTTGGAGAAACTGCTCATGTGAGAGGGAGCTGTGAGTAGCTGAGGCATCTCTTATTGTTCAGATGGTGTTAAACAGTCCTTATTTGGGGGTTTTAAAGAATATTGCCGTGGTGACAAAGTAAAGGCCCCTAATTTACCTCTGGCTTTTAATGAAAAGACCGTTGTGTGAAGGAATCAAGAAGCTCTGAAGCTTTTTAAACAGAGGAATGACACGATCAGGGTTTCCTTTTAAAAAGTTGGTACTGGTGGGTGTTGCAAGGGGAGATTGGAATTGGGAGATTCTGGAGCAGAAAGAACAGTGTGTGTGTGTGTGTGTGTGTGTGTGTGTGTGTGTGTGTGTGTGTGTGTGTGTCTATGTGTGTGTCTGTGTGTCTCTGTGTGTGTGTGTTGGTGGGCTTGTTACAAGAGTTTGGGTAGGAGAAAATAACAATTTAATAAATACAAAGTCTGAATTTCAAAACAGAAGGAGAACATGGAAGGACATTTTAGAGGACTCCATAGTCCCCTGGGTATGCTGGCCATTGAGGGATATTGAAGATTCTGTTGTCTGGGTGTATGGTGGTTCCCCTGGACTAAAGAGAAAGATCAAAATTAGGAGTAAGTGTGAGCAGGGAAAGGGAGGGGAAAATTTAGGAAACGCGGACTGTCTGGTACCATAGGTTTACTAGGGGAAGCTGGAAATTGGTTCAACAGCCTTGAAGGTCAGTAAGGAGGTTGAGGATGCAGATATTAACTTGGGATCTTCAGTCTAGAGCCACCCTTCTAAACCAGGGTTCCAAAAGAATTAAACCCTAATGTCCTAAGGCATCCATTGTACATAATGGATTGACTTTCCTCCTGTGCATGGAGAATGATATTAATTATGTGCCATCCTTGAGAGAATTGAGAAATGTTATTCAAAGCATCAAATGATCCCACTTGAGAAAGGCTAGTTTAGAAGTAATGGCTGCTAGAACTGGGGATTAGTGAGAACATTAGGAAAAATAATATAACTCATGCAAAAGGGAGCCTAGGTAAAAAGATTAGTTAGACCTAATGTTTACGATGTAAGGGAAAATAAAGGAACTGGTATGTCATAAGGATAGGAGTTTCAAGAAAAGTAAGAGAAGACATATCCTCCATTGCTGTTGTTCACAATGTACCCACTGTCTGGAAAACTCTCTATCCACTTCTTTTCCTGTTGACTCCTATGCATGTTTCAAAGGTCAGAGCAGGAACCGAATGCTTCAGGAAGCATTCACTGCCACATCTTTATCACCCAAGTATGTCAAAATGTCACTTCAGAACACCCAGAGCACCCTCTAAATATCTTTGACACATTTACTATGTTATTTTGAAATTTACAGTTTGAATAATCAGTTCTCTTACTAGATCTTGAATCAAAGACCATGTTACATTCTTATAGTCCCATTTGGTGGGCATAGAGTTGTGTCACCCAGATTGTCCTTTATAGAAGGACTTAGCAGTCAGCTCCTTCAAGGTTTGCCTCAGCTGCAGAGCTCCATCTTACCCAAGGAGATTCCTTTCCTATGGCAGACCTTAACCAATGATGGATCAAGTCCAATGTGTGACAACACCAAGGGTCCATACACACTCCAGAGCTTCCCATACGGTTTCCCCAGTCTTTGTCAGGCTTCCACCACAAGCTGATTTCTCTGTCATCCTAATCCTACTTTTTGCCTCACCCTTCCAAAAATGTTCATGCCTAATGCAACACTGTATATCAAATTCTATCTCAGCATCTGCTTGTGAAGGGCTCAGCCAGTGACTCTCCAGTATCTAGAATATAGTCTAATGTCAAGTGAGATCAATGCCTTTTTGTGCAGAGAAAGAAGTTGAATATCACCAAAATTACATATTGTATTCATCCATTCAATAAAACTTAAGTATCTGTCTATCTAGTGTGTGCCGGACTCTGCTCTAGGCACTAGATTTTGACATAGATTGAGTTGACCTTTGGTGTCTTTGAGAGCAGTGAATCAGGGAGGGGGGCAGAGATAATACAAAATTGTAAAATGTTAAAGAGAATGAAAGTTGAGGTGGGTCAACGCTATGTTAAATGTAACACACGCTACAGAGATTAGTCAGTTTTGTTTTTCTTTCAAGAGTGATAAAAGGGAAAAAAACAGAAAGAGATGAGGTGTTTTCTTGAAATTGCATAGTTGAGACTGATGGTGTTCATAGCATCTGGGGTCTCCTCTACCCCTTGGCACTCTACTTGACTACATACCACAACTTTCTTTCATAAGTAGGATGAAATTACTATTTCTGGCCAACCTAATGTGAGCAGAAGTGATGTGCATCTTTTACAATCTTGGGCCATAAAGCTGTCCACTGAAGGGTCTCTATTTTATCTTCACCCATACTGCAGCAGAATGGAGAGGAACCCAGGAACATAGCAGAACCGTGAGATTTAAGAATTAACCGTGAGCCTTAATTCTTGCATGACTGCATGGCACAGACTCTCTCCACATTGACTTACTCTGGACTCTGATGCAAGCCAGAAGTATCAATACATTATTACTGTTTAAAAACCACAGAGATTTTGGAACTCTTTGGTAAGGCAGCTTGTCTACTCTAACTAATATATATGGTATATAATTTAAAGGAAACTTTCTTCTTAGAATGGGAAAGGCTTGACTATATTTAGAGGCTGAGGGGATGATGCCATGGAAGATAAATTGAGAAAGCAAATGAGAGAGTGGATAATCATTAAAGCAATTCCCTGCAGCACAGAAGGAAGTGACCCAGAACAGGGTCCTCTGTTCTCCTATGTTTTGTTGTCAAGAATGAAAAGAATATTGGTCATTTTTATATCTGTGGTTTTACTACTAATTATTAACTAGAGAGAAATTATGAGAAAGGAACAAGCATCACAAACATATGGAAGTAAAAAAGGTTCAAGAATCTTTTCATGTTGTTACACACAGGGTGGGTTACAGGAAAAAAAAATTCATAGTAAGGCAAACATGAATTTAAATCTTGGCTTTGCCATATCCTAGGTGTAAAATATGAAAATGATTTATTCTAAGATCATTTATTCAGTTCAGCTGTAACACGGGTAAATTGGCAAACACCTTACATGGATTATTATTATTTTTTAGTGTGTGAAGACATAATGAAATGTCATGTAAATTGCAAAGGAAAATATTTGGTAAATTTTGAAAATCATGCAATAGCTAATCTTTATTGAACACTTGCTCTGTGTCAGGCACTGCTCTAAGCAAAATATAAGCATTAAATCATTTATTTCTCATAACAAATCATTGAGGTATGTTCTTTTATTATCATCAATTTTATAGATAAATCCATTCAAAAAGCGTTAGCTGCTAATACTTGTCCTTGGGTAGAGAGATTATGGGTATGTATTTTTTTATATTTTCATAAATTTTCACATATTATAAGGTGTGCATATTTTACTTTTATAATAAGAAAATAAAATGAATGTGATATATTTTTGAATGTGATTTTTTTTTTTTTTTTTTTTTTTTTGCGGGATATTCCCGGACCGGGGCACAAACCCACGTCCCCTGAATCGGCAGGCTAACTCGCAACCACTGAGCCACCAGAGAAGCCCTTGAATGTGATTTTTAAAGCAGTGGAAACACTAGGTTTTATTCCTTTTGGGAAAACAAGAAGTATGGTTCTTGAATGTGACGTTTACCAAACCCCAGGCCTACTGAACCTTTGGCCAGGGTCCTAAGGCTATTCTCCCAGATAACCTTATGGCATATAGACCTGTATGGAGAATCAACAAAAGCTAGAGCAGGGGCTGTTCTTAGCTCTTTGATACTCCAGTTTGGGTGGTACCCAAGCGAGTATGCCTCTAACCCTCTGGGCTTCTCCCCACAGAATGTCTCATGGGTGGGTTTTTTCCCAGTGGACAGCTGAGTGTTCTTGGAAAATGCCCCTTACTCTCTCCCAGTGATCTCACTGAAGACTCTCTGAGAATCTGTATAGAACCATCTCAGAATTGTCCTGCTGAGGGGCAAGGAAGTTGGCATATTTATTCACCAATGTTTATCCCTGATTAATCTTGGTGGTGTTAACACTTTGGCTTTTCTAGCTGCCTACCGCATTGGGACAAAGTTCTCCCGTGGCCAGAGGACATCATATGGCAGAGAAGCATTGTTCCCTTTTGGTATCATTGGAGATTGTTGGCTGGTGACCTCTGAGGTAAGCTGAGGTGTCAGTATCGGCCACCAACATGATCCACTACAGATGTTGAAAAGATACATAAAATAATAAATAAAAAAGATAAATAGCAGGCACCAACAGAGTCTGTTACAGATGTTAAAAAGATAAATGAAATCACATGGTAAATGCTCAATAAATGCTAGCTGCCATAATTAAAATTAGAACATTAGCATTATCATAACTAGTGCAGAACTCATTGAAATCCAAGTCTCTTAGCAGTCAAAGTTTCAGAGTATTTTAATTCACAAGAGGATCTTCAGGTTTCTTTTCGATCGTTCTCCTTACCCCTTCCAACCCTTATGGCTGCTTGGGCTAATTTTTAATGCCTCATTCTCTGTGTAGGAATAATTAAATGGGAAGCATTTTTATAGACTACATTTTCCATCTCTGAAATTCTGTGCTTTGCTTCACAAAAACCCCCAAACTAGCATTAGCCTCTATTGTTGTTTTTATTTCTCTAAGCTCTGCCACTTATGGCTCTGGGGTCAGGAGACAGACATCTTGTTTGTATGAAGGTTCCCAAGGGGTGAACTACAGTCAAACCATGTTACTCTGGAAGAGTTTAAGCCATTTTAGCTGCTCAGTGGAGATCGCATCCCAGGATGTAGGCAGGTTTCCAGGACAACTGGCATTTGATGGTTCATTGAAGGATGGCCAAAGCAGCTACATATTGGTGCTTTGGAAGTCTCAAACTATTCTGCAAGAGCTTTTGGTTCAGGAAATCCAAAACATATTTGCTACAAACATTTTTCTCCTCCATTTTTAATCACATATATATTGCAAGGGAAATGTATCCCATCTGTGTTTTTTTTACTCATTTATACTTATATCATCCAAATAAAATTTTGAAATTTATTTGATGTTCCACATTAAGAAAAAAAATACTACAATGGAAGAACATACAGCCTTTGCTAAAAGGCAGCGCTCCTACCCTTCATGCTGATAGGGACGGTGGGTCACTGACATGGCCTCAGAGCCAACACAGTGAATTGGCCATGCCCTGGATTCCTTTGAGGGAAGGTTTCAACTCTCTCGGTGGCAAACACAATAGGCAACAAAGGGCTCATCTAATTCTATTCATCACAGAAACTTGGCAAAGGGAAGAGCAACGTCAAAAGAGGTTAAAGGACCTCAGATATCAACGAGTCCAACCTCACTGTTATTTTAGAGCTGAGGAAACTGAGCCCTAGAGGGAAGAAATTCTTCGCCTGATGACACATGGTTAATTAAAGGCAGATTTGGGGTCATAAACTCAGGTCTCTTGAGCCTAGAAGTACTGGTTCTTTCTACTCTTTCTGTTGTAAAGCATCAAAGCACAAATGCAAAATCAGGCTGTAAAACTCAAATCATAAGAGTGTTCAAAAGTCACAGACCTTTATGAACTTGGGGGGAAAGGGATCACAAAGATTTTGAAAACAGGCTTCCTCCCTCAGAGCACAGGGTCTGGGGTTAGATAGGTTGGTTTCTTGTTGCAGTTTACTTCCTTGATGATAATGACCTTGGGAATGTTACTTAACAACTCTGAGCCTCTATTTCCTAATCTGCAAAATAGGTTAAAATTAGCATCCATGCATAGGACGTTTGTGAAAATTAGATAAAAGACTGGGTGTAAAAGCACTTGATGTGGTAGCTACCACAGAGCAGACTTTCTAAAAACAATAGTTTTTTTCTTAGTATTACTATTATAATGATTACTGAGTGGTCTTCCTTTCTAAAGCAGTGTTCCGCTCAGCTGTGTTTTGTGGAACACTATTTCCAGCAGATGTGAACTGTCTTATGGAAAATAATGTGGGGAAATATCCCATATTTTCATATGTTTTGAAAGTATTATATACTCCTACCATTTTCTTCGAGATTCTTAATGCATAATATGCACTCGATAAAGTCTCTGAGAAGGCATGCAGGAGGGAAAACGTTCAAATTTTGTTGAAGGCAAACATTACCAAAGATTGCTGAACTTTATTCTAAGAACACACATTAATTAGCACTCTGTGGAATAGATCTCTGTCGCACATGGGTTTGGGGAATGAAGGTATGGGAGAGAAAACAGGTCGGTGCAAAACTGTAATGCATAGCAGTTCACGATCCATCATGACGAAGGTGCAAAAGTGCGAGCTGAAGATCATCTTTCAGAAGGACACTGTGGAGGGGACATCAGAGCAGGAGAGGGTCAGTTGGAGATTACAGTGAGGAAGTGTCTGAACGCAGAGTCAAGAAAGTGCTGAGGAAGTTCTGGAGAACAGCAAAAATCTCACTTTACACCTTCAGCAGCGGGCTGGAGCAGGAAGAAGCTCTGGCTGGAGATTTGGGGACCAGCTTATCTTTTCTTTTTCCCCCAAGGGTAGGAAGCATCCTTGGCTCATTTTTATGTTTACAACACCTAGCACAGAGCCTGGGATGAAGCAGGGACTCAATAAATGTGCACTGGGTTGAGACCAGATCTAAGTGGATGTGAAAAGCCATGGTAAGGAATCTGGACGTTATTTGGCAGACAACGGGAGAGCCGTCGAAGCTTGTTGCTCGGAGGAGTGACATGTTCCGAAGGGCACTTTAGACAGATTGGTTTGGCAGCATATCGGGGATGCAACCAAGGAGAGAGAAACTGGAGGCAAGAATCAACCAAGAATTCATTTACCATTTCGAACAAGAAAAATCTGAACTCAGGGAAGGGCTATAGGGCTGGCAATGCGGCTATAAAAGCAGCTGCAGAGGGAGAAAATTCATGCAACTTTCTATCATGATAATTAACTTTTTTTAAGTTAAAGAGAGGAAAATTCATAAGGATTACAAGTGATTTCATTTTGTGCAAAGGGAAAGAAATCGGTCTGGAGCTTCTGTTTTGCCCCCTGGAAAACTAAAAGAATGATGGTGTTGTGGGCAGACGAGAGGAAGTGGAGAAGGTGGACTAGACTAAGTGGAGGAGAAAAGCTAAATGTTGGCCTGGAGGCAAATTTGAGCTGCTAGCTGGGCATCAGAAGGTGCACAACCAGAAAGCGTTCAGGAATGGGCAACGGAAATGTGCAAGCTTGTTCCCTGCCCTCTCATGAATGAAGATGCTCCCAGCTGTCACATCTTGGTCCAGTCCCTGAGTCAACCCTGTAGAACTGACTTAGCTCCTCCCACAGGTGGTGTCTGGACTTGACCATGCTCTTTGTGGGAGGAGCCCCAGACACTCACCGGCTCACTCATTTCAATTCTTTTCCTCTCTCAGTGGTTGTCTTAAGAATATAGCCTCTGGAATCAGACTGTTTGGATTTGAATCTCAGCACTAAAAGAAGAGAAGAGTTTTTCATCCTCTGTCTTCTCTTCCATTTTTCTGCAAATTTGGAATAAATAGAGCATATATGTGATACAGTTTTCTTAGGAAGAGTAAATGCAAAACACTTAGAAAGCTCTCAACATACAGTAAGAGCTCAATATACACTATTTTGGCCATTTATTATTATTTCTTTTATCATACCAATCATTTGTACCCATTTGCTGAGAACTGAGCTTGTGTCTCTGTTTCCCGACAATGATTAAAGTCCTGCCAGGAAGGGCTTCCCTGGTGGCGCAGTGGTTGAGAGTCCGCCTGCCGATGCAGGGGACGCGGGTTCGTGCCCCGGTCTGGGAAGATCCCACGTGCCGTGGAGCGGCTGGGCCCGTGAGCCACGGCCGCTGGGCCTGCGTGTCCGGAGCCTGTGCTCCGCAACGGGAGAGTCCACAACAGTGAGAGGCCCGCGTACCGCAAAACAAACAAACAAACAAACAAAAAAACACCTGCCAGGAAGCAGAATCTAAAGCATTTAGTTGAACTCGTGCTAAGCACCTCCTGAGTCGAGCTCCTGTTCATCCTCCCTCTTCTCTCCAGACAGCACTACTCACATCATCACTGTCTGGGGATATCAGATGCTACCTCTTTCCCGTCACTCACTCATTCATTTATTTATTGAATCATCTATTCAGTTAATATTTATTGAGCATCCACTTTGTGCTAGATACTCTCTCCACAGCCACCAGATAACACTACCTCAAGTCTCTGTCTTTCTGGATCCTGGGCTGCTGTGACTTCCCACTGAAGCCACTGAGACAGCAGGAAGAATTAGAACCCTGCCCTCACATGAATTTCTAGTGTGTTTTGAGGTTGAGCCATCAAAATCCTCCAGTAAAGTGACCGTGCTTTCTTGCACCTCCCAGGACTCGCAGAGCAAATGGTGGGCACAGGATAAAAACCCAGTAAATTCATGCTGATGACTTGGGAAAATACACAAAAAGGTCAGCATGGCTTTTACTCCATGATGAGTCAGGCTCGAAGACATCCGTTCTCCCATATCTGTTCACATCTGCCCTAATACCTCATAAAACCTCTCCCCAGATAGTCATTAACGAGGTGGCAACATGGATATCGGGGGCCCAGGGGGAGGCATTTTGTTTGATGTTCTGGAAGAAGGAAACACAGAATTGCTCTTTGTGAAAGCATGGGGGCTCCCTCTGAACCCCTGCTTGACAGTTGCTCTCTGTAAGCTCAGACATGAAGTCAGGGGAATACAATAATACGGGGAAAGCACAGCCGTGGAGTGTCGGGATAGGGGAATTTGGGGACTCAAGGGCAAGAGGGAAAGAATAAAAACAGATGCAAGAGCTCTGTGTGTGGCTAACGTGAAATGACAAATCAGACCCACAACAACAGAACACTCCCTAGTCTGTGTTTTAGTGAGTTGTGTTGTTGTATGTGCCTCCCTGCTTCTGTGCATACATCCAAACTTCTGACCTACAGTGAAGGATGGAAAGGGGCTGGACACTTTTCTTGAAGTAAACTTATATCCATGTGTCACTGCACATGTATTTTTCTCCTCTGTTCTTGTGTAACACTTAGCACCATGCCTGGTATGTGGTGAGTGCTGAGAAAATTGTTGAATGAATGAAAGAGTGAACGATCAAAGAGTGGGGTTCCTTAGCAGGGCGCAGGGAACTACCGACTCTCACTTTCTCTTTTCTGTCCATGACCCGGTCCCCCATCCGGAGATGAGGATGGGAAAGAGGCACTGGGGACTCCATTCTAGGAGACCCCCACTTGTCGATGGCTCTGACTCCCACCAGTCCTAGAAGGGTGATTTTCTGTGGCCACAGATGGATAAGCCCCGCCCCCCCCGCCCAAGGTGGTGTACAGAAGCCAGACCTCACTCCTCAGCCCATGTGTGGCATTCCTTCTGGGACCCCCTCCCCAACTCACACACACACACACACACACACACACACACACACACACACACACACACACTCAGCGGCGGGGGGCAGAACTGGCTTTGGAACGGGGAAGGACGCTTTGTCCTACCCACGGGGGACCATCTAAGTCAGAGCAACCACAGCCCGGCTGGCACGTGCACATGCGCCTTAGGGGTCTCCTGTACGTATTAGGAACCAGGCATTTCTTTACTCTCTAGAAACCAACCGCACTTCAGTGGAAAGGTCATTGATGCTGTGATAGCAACAGGAAATCGCTTTCGAACATTTATTTTCATGGGGCACTTAAAAAAAAAATCTTTTACATTCATTACCTCACTTGGTCCATCACCGCCATCCAAGAGGCAGAGGCTGGCATCTTTCTTATTTAACACATGGGCAATAAGGCCCAGAGAGGTAAGTTAACTTGCCTGAGGTTCCAAGCAAGTCAGTGGCAGAGCTGGAACGGCATCCAGGCACGGACCCTGCTGAACACACACTTAAGCCTTGCATTCAATAATTAGACCTGGGTTTACGTCTAACTTTGGCACTAGTTACTTTGTAGCTTTAGGTCCGTCCCATGCCTTAGACTCATTTGTTTTCTCATCTGTAAAATGAGAAACAAAAATCTTGTGTTGCACAGTCGTAAGGATGGGGAAGGCTGTATGCCTGGTGAGCCGCCCAGCGTCTGGTGTATAGGACGTTGCTTTTCTCTCCAGCATCTCTGTCATTAAGACAAGCTCATGAGGGGTGCTTCCGTCACAAGTTCTGCAGAGCCTTCCTCTCCCTGGATCTGAGCCTCTTTCTCCCTGGCAAGGGGAGGGCTGTTGGGAAAGCAGTTGCCTCTCGGGATAAGGGAGAAAACATCTTCAAGTGTTGCCAAGGCAAACTCATTCATAAAACAAACATTTATGGATCTTCAGCGAGAAGCCAGGTGGCAGCCGAGCATCAGGGTCTCCTCTGTTGGTTCATTAGAAGCTGAAGCCCCCCTGGAGGCCGGTAGGGAGTGGGGCTGGAGGCAGGAGCGTGCAAAGGCCAGCTGGCTCTCAGGCAACAGTCAGCATTGTCCCAGATGTCTGCCCTGGGGTTGAGGCCATTAGCTCCAGTTTACCTGCTCACTTCATTTTTCAAAATTAGCCACAAAAGCTTCCCATGGAAACACAATGAGCAGCATTTCTCTGCAGGGGTAGAAAGAAAAACTCTATCTTTTCCATGCGCTTGTTTGGAGTTTCTGAATGTCCCCCAGAGCCCTGGAGCCTTGGCAGGCACGTTCCCGATTGCTCCCACACGGATGTCTGTGCGAGCCCCACTTTTCTTTCCGCTCCGAGATGTGCCTCAGCTAAGGCCAGACTTCTGTTCTTTCCCTGTTGCCATCCTTGCCCGGGCACCCCAATACCAAGCCCAGCAAGGCCCTGACTTTCTCATTTTCTTGCTTCTGTTCCTGGGGGATAATATTACAGTTGAAATTCCTGGACTCACTTTGAGGGTTGCTTAGAGACAGGATATGAGCTTTCATCCACCTGATTTAATTCCTTTTCTCACTCCCACCTTCCCCCCATGGCTGCCCTGACAAGGCAGAGGGCAAAGGGGAGAGGTGAGGAGGTTAAACGCTTGTCTGCGGTGACATCTTTTCATCAGGTTGTGCCGAGAGCGGGGCCAGACAGGAGAGGCTGGCGCGTTGGTGGGCCTGCGATAGGTTGTCTATGTCCTGGCTGTCCGTGAGCTTCACTGGGAGAAATAGGGTGACTGAGGGCAGAGTGAACATACTTATGAAAGACAAACAAAACTTTAAACACCAACATGGAAGGCTGTGCAGTGGAAGCTGTCTGGTGCAAACCCTAGGAAAAGGATTTCTAATCTACAAAGCAATAGCAATGCAACAGCCTACTATATGCTTAAAAATCATCCCCCAAAAGAAAACGAATCGGAAATACTGTAAGAGAAGAGCCAAATGCAACCCAGGAGATGAGAGAACTCCCAGCAATGACTTAATGGTTTCTAGTTTCAATTTTGGGGGAGTCAAGGAAACGGGAGTGATGCCAGAAGATTGGAAACGGGGCCAGTGGACTGTTTTTATTTACACATAATTTAGGTATTCATCAGGTGTATTGTTAATTGTCTCCCAGTTGGAATGAAAGCCCCGCCAGGGCTAGAACTTTTTTTTCATCTTCTCCGTTGATGTATCCCAGCACATAGAACTGTGTCTGATTCATAGTAGGTTCTGAATGACATTTGCTGACTTATTTAAAAAAGGAGAAAGAAAGATGAGCCCACAGCTGTCCCCTTGACTGGGCTCTTCAGGATTACAGTTTGTGGTCTAGGTGATTGTGAGTGTCCCTGTGTGACTCAAGAATCCACTCAGAGTTTCTGGACCTCTTTCCTCACTGTGTCTGTATGTTTGTAAAATATATTTTCTTATCCTCACTAAAGAAGTGAATGCGAGATCTCAGTATTCCCCTAACTCACCATCCTCCCAGTTGCAAGACCTCTTTCCTTCTACATAGTCGGTGTCTCTGGAGCTCCACTCAAGCTATTTTGGATAGTGTAGTAAGCTAAATAATCAGCTCCCAAAGATATTGGATCCCAAGCCTTTCCTTAAAGGTTACCTTGCAAGGAAAGGGTCTTTGTGGATGTGATTAAGTTATAGATCTTGACTTGGGGGGGATATCTTGTATTACCCAGGTGGGTCCTCAATTTATCAGATGTCTTTATAAGAGAGAAGTAGAGGGGATTTGATGAACACAGAGGAGAAGGCAATTTGAAGATGGAGGTGGAGATTTGAGTGATGCAGCCTAAGCCAGGGAAGTCTAGAAACCACCGAAAGCCAGAAGAGGCAAGGAACAGAGTCTCCCCTAGAGGCTCCAGGGAAAGTGTGTCCCTATTATCACTTTGATTTGGGCCCAATGAAACTGATGTTGAACCTATGACCTCCAGAACTGTGAGGGAATACATTTCTGCTGTTTTAAGCTAACCAATTTGCGGTCATTTGTTATGGCAGCCCTAGGAGATAAATATAGGGGGCAATGCTAACATACACTTATCTCTTGGAGCAGATGTTAGGACTTGGCCTGGGTGAGGCTCATCAGATCAGGAGAGAGGCTAGGACGGGGGACAAGGTGGAGTAAATTAAAGCCAGCTGTATGTAAGACATAAACTATGAAATCTTAATGTCCTAACCCTGTAGACATTCATATCTTGCTCTTATAAAATCCTGTTGGCAGTAATGGTGAGGGTGAGGTCCCTGTCCTATGAGAAGAACTCAACTGATAGAAGCTCAGCTGTCTTTAATGCATAATTTCTGAGGTCCCCTTGGGTATCCACATCCAGGTGTCGGGTGGACAGAGGGCAAGCTTTCAAATAGGGGCTTTTACAGGTCAGGGTTTTACGTGGCATTTATTACTTCTGCCCCTATCCCATAGGGTGTAAATTAGTCATGTTACCCAAAGAAGGCCAGGAATTCTGGTTCCTGATTGGGTAGCCACATTTCAACAACAACTTTATTATGGAGAGAGAGCATGAATTCTTAGTGGATAGCAAACTAAGGCCTTAACAAAAAGAGAAAAATAACTATAAAGGAAAAGAGATTAAAATAAAAATTAGGCAAAATAACTCAAAATATAAAGCCATCTCATTTTCATTTTAAAACTGACACAAAATATTATGCATTAAACCATAAAATGTATATCAATTTTTAAGATAGGATAAAAGGCTTGCCTTTAGTATTCCTTTTTGGGGAAGACCTCTGATCAGGTTAATGTGTCCACTCCCCTCTGATGTGCACTACTGGGAAAACAAACATAAACTCTGGACTCAGAAAGAACAAGGTTCAAGTTCTATCTCCTCTACCTACCTGTGTGACCTAGAAAAATTATTTTATTCTTCCGAGCCTAGTTTCTTTATATTTGGAAATGGGTTAGTTTCTGTAGGTTACACAGTCTTCAGGATACAAAGACAAAATAAAAAGAAGAAAACTGCCTAATGTGTTTATTCCTGCACCTGCAAGAGTGGGATGAACCAAGGTCACACTTGAAGTCGATCAAATACAGCAGAGTGACCAAGGAAAACTGCAATGCACATTCCTCACTTCCTGATGAAGGGGCCTCCCTTTCCCTATGAAGGGTGATAGGAAGAAGCATTTGTAGTCTGGTGAGCGCCACCTAGGGGGCACACTGGGGAAGAGTCTGTGGTGCAGACAGGGATGAGATCATAATTTCTGTTCCTAAGAATTAACTTGAAGCTATATGCATGAAAGAGCTTCCGGGTACCGTTTATTTGTTGTTCATCCTACTATCTCAAGAGGATGTAAGCAATTAATCATAAAGTTGCATATCTATGTTCTATCCCTGTTCAACTCATGCATGTGACTGAACAGAAGGAATTGTGGTGTAATAAAATGAAAAAAAAAAAAAAAAGAAAAACACCGAAAACCTTGCTCTCCACGAGAAGGACGGGAAGTATCTAGGTGGTCTGCTGCCTGTACATAGATTGCTTTCCCTGTCCTTTATACCATCCAGAAGGGGTGTGTTTCTACTATGGGGCTGCCCAGATGGGGAACAGAACCAGGAGTCAGCCTAAAAATGTATAAGGGAGTGTGAGTCAACACACACACACACACACACACACACACACACACACACACACACACTAATAGCTCTAAAGATTAAAGATAATTTGACAATCAGAAAATGTCTGCAAACTAAAATTTTTGTTAAATGTGATTAAGGATTAAATGACATCATAGAAAACACAGTGAAAATATGGTATACAAAATAAGTATATTTGTAAAAGGACCAAATAATACTTCTAGAAAATAGTAAAGAAATATATAGAAATAAAAAATATGCCTTATCAAATGAAACACCAGCACAGACACAGCTGAAGAGAGAATCTATGAACAGGAAAATAGATCTGAATGAAGCAGTGAAAGATGAGAAGATGATTGGTGCCTAATGTCAAGTTCAAAAGGCAAAAGGTAACTGACACTGGTGAAACAGCAATCTGCTAAGAAGCCTGAGAGATGCACTGAGTGAGATATGAGGTTTGGTTTGGGACAAGATGTTCAACACCAGGGCTGTGAATGTGAGTGAGAGCTGGAGCTTTGTTTATATGTTGTTGCTTAGCAATGGCATTCCCCATCCCCAGTTCTGGGTGACCATGCTCTTTTTCCTCTACTATGTAGTCTGTCACAGAATGACTTTGACTGGTGGTGTTGAGGGAGATGGAAATTGGCATTTTGTATTCACTTAAGTTTTCTTGAAATGTAGATCTGCAAATTGTTTTAAAACAAAACTATATTAATAATAAAAGTATATTTTACATGCTTTCCTAACAGGTGTTCAGTAATGTCAGGCTTAGGATAAAATGTTTAAAAGTGAGTAGCAACCTAGTAAAAACTATAATATAATTATGGCTATAATTACAATGGAAACTTTATAAACCTCTCCATCCCTCATTCCTGCAGCTGGAGAGCCCTCTCAGGGGGCTCCAGGTTGGTGGGGAAAGGGATAAAACACAGTTACCTCCAGGAACAGGTCCTAAAAGAGAAGGCAAGATACAGTCCTACTCACCTCCTGGTGGGTATTTCCTTGCATATAGAAAAGTTGATATGTGAGAGGTAAGTTCTTGGTCACCAGTACTTCAACCAGACACTTCCTGCTGAAAATCTCAGAAGCCCCGCATTCCTACCTCACACTATCAAGGCTAGTATTTCCAGCCCTCAGGCTGCATTATTTGCCTTCATGCCTCAGAAGGCAGAGAATTCATAGCCGAAGCTTGAGCTGACAAATGGTTATAAAACTGAAGAACTCCCAAGCAGAATTTTGAGCTTGACCTCAGAGCTAGTGGTCAAGCTAGAGATGATATATTTTTAATGTAAATATTCCTGGTAACATGAGCTTGGGACTCATGCCAGCAAAGCTTCTGAGGGGCCTTTTCTCACCCTGTGTTCTATGCATATGTTTCTCCTTCTTAAAGCCTTTTCTTCTGTTTAGGAGCAAACTTTGTTTTATGATCCCTAAAGCAGTTACCAACCTGATGAGTTTTCCAAAGCCAAGGCTGAAAGACCATAAAACAGATTTCAGAGATTGAGTTGAAGCCCTTAGGAAACAGTTTCTTGTCTAGATTTGACAAATGTTTGTGAAAATTTGGTTCTAGACTGTTGCTTATGCATAATGCATTCTAAAATGAACTTGAGCTGGCTAAAACAAATGGCATGTAAGAAAGAGCATTAGAGATTTGTTCATAAGGATTCAGAGTCTTTGGAGAATTAAATAAATATGTTAAACTTAAGAGTAATGTAGTTGTTATGATTGAATAATATATTTGAGCCTCCTGGTGGTCAGGGTTAAAAGAAAAGCCTATCCAAAAGGAGGAAATTGATTGATTCCTAGGGAGAAGTAGTAGATTCCATTTCATTCTATGTATTTTGCTACATTTTAAAAGAAATATGTTACATGAAAACTTCTTAAGGGGGCATTAATAGGTACCATAGAAAGTGCCCTTACGGCAACATTAAAACCAAGACAAGGGGTTTTTACACGGTCATTTGGTTAAAACAGCTGTGATAAATAACTAAGGGTAAAAACTTGAAGCAAGATTTGGGTGAAGAATGTCTTCTAAGGGGCTGAGCTCACATGGGCTAAGTATGAGATTTCCCAGTGACAGTATCTTATAAAATAAAGAACAGAGTTTAGACTATTCAGAGTGATGGATGAATAGGCTATCTATTGGTTTTTATTTCTTCAATTTTTTTTTTTCTCTCTTAGAGACCCTTTTAAAAGAAATGCTGAGTGTACAGTACAAACCCAAACTCTTGGTTCACAAAAGGTCTCATCTTCCTTCTATTTTTATTTCTCCCCTTCCTTCTCCTTTCCTCTTCATCATATCTAAGATTTACTGATTTCTTATATACATCAATCACTATGTTTTGTGGTTTTCATGCATTATCTTGATCACTCTTCACAACAGATCTTATGAAAGAAGCGATGCTAAGTCCCATTTATTGAATGTAAAAATTGAGGCAGCAAGAGATTAAGTAACTTGCCAAAGGTCACAGAGCTAATAAATGTCAGCACTGAGGTTTTCACAATGATCAGTTATCTACCACCTTCATCATATTCTGCAACAAGACACCTCCAAACTCAATGAATCAAAATGATAACAATTCATTGTTAATGAGTTTCAGGGTAGGCTGTGTTCTTCTTCTGGTCTTGCCTGCCTCACTCATGTTACTGCTGTCAACTATGAGCTAGAGAGGTGGTTCTGCTCATTTTGGCTGATATCTCTGACATCTGGGGGGAAGAGGTCAGCTAGCTGTCTGTCAAGTGTTCTAGGATGACCTTGACTTTCCTCAATGTATCTCTCACATCTTTCCAGGAGGTTAGAATAACACATTCTCATGGCAAGGAAGAAGTGTAAGAATGAAAAAGCCCAGGTTGGCAAGAGAGCTAGGAAAAACATGCATGTTCTTTTCAAGACACTGCTTACATCATGTTTGCAAACAACTCGGTGGCCAAGGAAATCACGTGGTTGAACCCAGAGTTAGCATGGGAAGGGACTATCAAATAAAGGACAAAGGATGTGGGTACAGTCAGGCCATAATGCAATCAGTACACTTTAGGAAGATTCCAAAGTTCCAGCTTTTAACAATTATACTTATTGCCCATCAAAATTAATAATCCTCTGAATCTCAAGATTGTTGCAAGAACCATAGCCCAATGGCATTCTAATTGAACTATTTTGCCACTCTATACCCAGGTAGGGATATGGGAGTCCAAAAAATTTTTTTGTTTTCCTGAATAGAAAGTGATCTTAATCTCTTGGGGATGAAGACATATAGAGGGTGCTTATTTCTTAATTTGTTGTTTGAGGTATAAGAGTAAGTAATACTATCTGTACTACAAACAACTGCCGCATCTTAGAGGCTTAAACTAATGGAATTTATTTCTTACCCAAAAGCCAAGTGCATATTTGGAAGGTAGTTTTCCATTCAGTTCTAGGGTGTCAGAGTCCTCCACTAGATCCTCTGTATCATGCCAAAAGACAAGCAAAGAGGGGGAATTTCCTGGCAGTCCAGTGGTTAGGGCTCCATGCTTCCACTGCAACGGGCCCGGGTTCGATCTCTGGTCAAGGGACTAAGATCCTACAAGCCCTGTGGTGTGGTCAAAAAAAAAATAAAAGACAAGCAAAGAGGGAATGAGCTTGAGATTGGAGGACTGCATGGGGCCAGACTTATTCGCCTGCATTTCACTGGTAAGAGCTCAGTCACAGGGCTATATGTCCTGGAAGAAGAAGAAACAGGATGCAGTAAACATCTAGCAGTCTGCACCAATTTATTTTAGTCTTTCAACATTGGATTCACCCACCTTCTTGTGGAAATGGCGACCCAATCTTGCTTTAGATGTAACTCACCTCCCCCTTACAATTATGTATATACATTTTTTCATATGAAAAAAAAATTTATTGAAGTATAGTTGATTTACAGTATAATATGCATTTCAGGTGTACAACAGTTATTCAAAATTTTTATAGGTTACACTCCATTTAAAGTTATTATAAAATATTGGCTGGATTCCATGGGCTGTACAATATATCCTTGAAGTTTATTTATTTTATACACAGTAGTTTGTACTTCTTAATCCCCTACAACTATTCTGCCTCTTTCTTCTTTCCTCTCCCCACTGGTAACCACTAGTTTTTTCTCTGGATACCATCTATTTTTAGTGAAGCAAATTCTACCCCTGGATCTGGGGTCAAAGGGATACTATAGAGAAAAGATATTTAAGCCAAACCTTAAGAATTAGCCAGGTTCACAATCTTGGATAAGAGAATCCCAACAATTGAAAAGTTCATGTAGCACAATCCTAATAGAGTTCTGTCTTTGGGAGGAAATGAGAAAAAGCTTATTGTTGCATAGAATAGGAGATGGGAATGAGAATGGAGATGTCAGAAAGAGCTAGAGCACATGGGTGCCATGTTACAAATATTGGATTTAATATCAGCCTTAGATTCTAAGAACAATGCAAAGCTGCTGAAGGGTCCTGAGATGCCAGTGGTATTAATGATTTGTGTTTATACAATTCACATTTTTTTATATTGTGAAGAATGCATTTGCCTGACAGAGTGTAGAGGAGCCAGTTGGGAGCTTCACTGTGATTGGCTAGACCAGGTAGACAGATATTACACTAATTCAGGAAGAAAGGAGGGAGCTCTGGAATATGGATAAGAGACTAGTGATGGAATCAGTAGAAACTTAAGAGGACTTTGGCACTGACTAGACCTCAGAAGAGAGGCCAGTTTTGGACAGAGAAAGATCTAATTTTTATGTGGCCTGAAGATTATGCAACTTGGGGGCCCTCTTTCAGAAAAGATAAAGACAATTACAAGCTTAGATATAAAAGGTAATTATTTATTTAGGGTTGGAAAAGAAGTTGGAACAACTTATTGGCATCTTGAAGATTCAGCTTCTTTTTTTTCTGAGATTTTTTTAGACAGCTTACCAGGGATGTTTATGTTGAGATGCTCTCTGATAGTAGATGGTACTTCGCTCTTTATCTGGAATATTCTACTATTCCTAGAATCTCCCAACACTCACAGAGGGCCATGAACTGAGGGGTCTGACATAAATATAACAGTCTCTCTTAGCTTTACAATAAATCTATCTCTGGGTTTTAATTAATTTGTTTTAGCATCATTAGAATCTGGTGGTGGCTCAAACAATGGGAATTAATAATTTAAAAAATCAGCTAGGAATAAAATAGAATACACACAAATGAGTGCCAAAGAAATAAAGAAAAATAATACACAAAATATTAATGAAAAATCTTGAGGGACTCTGGTATTGAGTAAAGAAAAAAGAAAAAAAAAAAAAAAAGAGATGACAAAAAGAAAAAAGGCATCCTGAGATAGAAGAAAAGCAGGAGAGTCTCAGGTCACAGGAGCCAAGATTGTTCCAAACAAGGAATCATCAAGTTAAATGAACTCTGTTGAGTTATCCCTCACTGATAAAGAATATGCAACTTTATTTTTAAAATATATAATCTGTAACCCTACACTAGAATGGTAAACTCCAAAAGAACAGAGGTTCATGTCAGTTTGTTCATTGCTGTATCCCCAATTCCTAGAAATGAACTTAGGTACATAGCAGGCATTCAAAAAATACTTGAATGAATGAATTAATGCATGAATGAATGAATGAACTAATGAATGAAAGAAAGAAAAAGAAATTGAAGTGTCCATTTTATTGGGTTGGCCAAAAAGTTCATTTGGGTTTTTCTGTAAGATGTTATGGAAAAGGCTGAACAGACTTTTTGACCAACCCAAATATTTAGTGATGTGGCAGCATTTCATGGTATTGAAAACAAACTATTTACTGGAGAGCCAAACTAAGTATGTTTGGAGAAATGAGTACACTTTTAGAAAATGGGTAGAAGAGTGTGGACAACTTGTTGATAAATGTTAAAGAGGGCACACAGCAAAAGAATTAATGGGAAGTAAAATCAAAGATTTTTTCTTCAGAATAGAGAGAGTTGAGCAAATGATATTCTGGAAGGATCTACAGTCCAGAGAGTGCAAAGTTTTTGAAAAAGCAGAAATAAATGATATCTAGGGTGCAGGTGAAGCAACTGCCTCGGGTAGAAATATAGAACCTCTTAGAATTGCTTTCAATCTGGGTTTGATAGAATTACCAACGTTATATGCACATCAATGTGTGGACAATGATATGATTTTTTTTTTTTTTTGCATGAGTGATACTAGGCTCTGCTTTGAGGTACCAGGGGGCAAAAGCAGGGAAGAACAGCTCATAATTTTCTCCCCACCCTGCTTCTAATAAGACCATTTTCTGTTACCCACAAACAGTCAAGTGATTTATAACGAAGACATTCTACTCTTTGAGTAAAAATAAATTATAATAACATTTCTGGAAAAAAAACATATTCCAAACGAGGTGATCCTCTTTGGGCTTGAGTTTATGTGTTCTCATACATTTGCTGAAAGCCAATAATCTCAGAGAGTCTTTGAGAATAGTATTGGTTATCTACTCAAAGACGTCATTGCTCTGAATTCTTTAGAAGGTAATCCAAATATCATGTCTTTTATGTTTGGGGATATAAGTTTAAGGAAAACTACAATATACAAAAAGCATGAGTGAGAACAAAGAAGAAAACTTTTATAGTATTAATAGGAATAAAACATAGCAACAGGATCAATTGCTTGAGATCTCTCACTTCATGATAAAATTGGCTGCCATCATCCCTCGCCTAAATAGTTTTTTAATTCAGAAATTGATATTATTTCAAACAGCAAAAAGACACTTCATCATATAAAATTGAATTGTAGTTAAATCCAAACTGGATCATTGAAAATATATACTTTTTTCTGTACATACACATACATACGTACATACACAGAAACCCAAACTGGTTAAGCTTCACTAGTACTATTTTTAGTAAAATAATATGAAACAAAGATTAAAGACTGATTAACGTTTTCAGTACTGGTCCATACATTCCGTTCCATGTAACCCATGGAAAATTTCCCAGTTTCAGATCGCAAACTCTTCCGGGTAATGGGAGCAGTGAAATTCTTCCCTGTTTAGCTTCAATGTCTGGGCAAAAGCAGAAGGTGCTCGAAGGGATCATTTTGTATAAACACTCTTCTTTCTTGAGCTGCTGTGGTCAGTCTATCTCCATTCATAGCTCATTTTAGGAGTGTCATTCCTGTAGTCCTTGGAACAATGCACAGACAGGTAAATAGGGGAAACTGCTTATGGCAGAGAAGAGCCTTTGTCTTACAAAAGGACAGCTGTGTCGGGCTCCTCTCCCCTCCTGTGCATCTGAAACCCTGAAATTGAAGTCTAATGGAGCGTGTTGCTCAGAGGAAGCCTGGTGAAACCCTTCTTATTTAACCTACCTGCCCCTGAGCAACCTAAAGTCAGGAATCAGAAGAAAATGTGTTTCCTGGTTAAAAAAGTTAAGAAAGAAGACTGGAGAGGAAGCTGTGCACATGTGGTACAGGCATGCACAGGTGGGATGTGACTTAGAGATGAGTAGCAATGTAATTGGCAAATGGCAGAAATTCCTACCTCGGAGCTTCTCCTCTTTCAGTTTGCTCTGGGACACCCACAAATCCGTGAATTTATGTTACCAGAATACAAGCTCCTTGGAATATCTTAAACCGCAGTGTTTTCTAAGAGCCTGGCACTTAGTAGGTGCTCAGCAGGGGGCAGTGTGACACAGTGGTTCAGAGCATGGATAGTATGCTCTCTCTGGGCCTCCTCTTCCTCATCTGTAACATGGGGACGATCAGTCTTTTCACAGAGTCCTGCTCAGATTAAATTAAATAATAGATGATTAGCCTTGGCACAGAGGAAATAGTCAATGAATGATAGTTCATTATTTATATATTTAAAAATATACCCCCCTTCCAGCCTAGAACTCTCATCCAAAGTCCAGACCTGCATATCTTTGTTTGGGAGGTCAGGGAAGGCTTCCAACTCAAAATGTCCAAAATACAACTCATGACCACCCCGCCCTCCCAATCTGGTATTTGCCCAGCCCTCTCTGCTTCAAACAAGACAATAGCATCCAAGAAGTTTTGTAAACTATTATCCTTAACACCTCCCTCTCCCCTGCTCCTGCCTGCCAAGCTAATCGAAATTCTTCCAATTTTACTATCTACCTGTCTCTTAGGACAACCCACCTCTAGGCATTGCCCCCAGCACCTTCATGCTCCCTGCCTTGGGGACCGCAATGCAACCCTAACTGGTCGGCTCCTCCCATCCTCCTTTGCTTCCCTCCGATCTGTTCTCTACATTGGTAGAAGGACCATTCTCTTAGGAACACACCTATGGCCTTGTTGTCCCTTGCTTGAAACCCTCCATTGCTTCCCAGTGCTCTTAGAAGGAAGACCAAACACTCCCACCACCACTCCAGACTCAGCTTTTCTGTCCTCCTTCCCCCTCTTCCCTTCTCTGGGCTCCTCTCACTCCAGCTTGTTTCAGTTCCTCAAAGGGCATCAATTCCCCCTGGTCACAGGACTTAGCACCAGCTGGGCCAGACTCCCCGTCACACCCGCCTTGGCCTGGTTAACATTACCCACCCTTCAGTTTTGTTGCTTCTTCAGTGAAAGCTTCCTGAACAGATCTGTCTCCTATTTCATGTTCTCATAGCACTTGTACATCTCTTTTATGGCCACTGTTAGGATAGAACGTATATTTTTGTAATTATTTGATTCATATCTGTTTCCCTTTAAGGTGTAAGCCCCACAAGGGTGAGGGGTGAGAGGTGGTGACGGGACTCAGTTTTGTTGATCCTTTTTGATTCTCCAGCAAAATGATAGATGCTCAGTATGTGTGTGTGTGTGTGTGTGTGTGTGTGTGTGTGCGCGCGCGCGCACGCGTGCACGTAAGTATAACAGACGCCTATTACACTCCAAGATTTACCCCAGGTTTTTATTCACTGACTTCTGTCTTTCTCCACCTGTTTGAAATCCAGTGAAATCAGGGATTTCATTATGCTTTGATGATGGTGTAAAGCCAAATGATAATTGGGGCAAACTAGTCTCTGACTTTGCTTTGGAGATTTTGTGTTGTTGTTGTTGTTCAGTGAAAGCCTTTAGCACATATTACCAGAGGCCAGACTTCTCTTTGTTTCAATTTGAATCCAAGCTCCAACAGTCACTAACTTCCTAAAGATGACAGGACCCTGGAGTAAAAAATCAGAGGGCGGTGACATCAACCACTGAGAAAAGCTGGAATAGCCAACGGCTGACTCTTTCTGTGACTAGAATAAGCAACTGGTCTTGAGACCCCCATTAAGACAAACATCATATGGTATGTCCCAACAAGGACCAGGATCAAACCAGAAAATGACTCAAATGCTAAACCAGTGCTACAGGAAGTGGAGAGATGGAGAGAAGCTGGTTTAGAGGGCTTTGATTCAAGGGGGGGATGTTAAGAACTCATCTAGGCATCAACCCAATTGTGTAGGTGGCAGGTTGAAAGTTGCTTTTTGAAAACTTCACAAACCTTGGGTATGGATTCCTCTTAATGAAGAACAATGCTTCTCAAACCTAATGTACACACCAATCATCCAGGGATTTTGTTCACTTTCTGATTCAGTGGGTCTGAGGGAAGACCAGTGACTTTGTAATTCTCACAGGTTCCCAGTGCTGCTGGTCTGGGGACTGTAGTTTGACCAGCAAGTATGTAGAACACTTTTACCAATCTTGGAGCAGCTCCTTAAATGATCCATACTGTCCAGAAGATTCCAGTGCTGATATAAGCCATAACCCAGGCTGGCAAGTTTGCTGTCGTCTCTTCTAATAGCTTTGCCACTGGAGACCCATGTCTGCCCCAATGCTCTGTAAATACAAGTTATTCTTAATTATTATAAAAGCAAACTGGATCACCATCAGCCTGAAATGTACCCAGGTTAGAAAAGGGTTTCTTGATAGATCCTGGTGTCTAGGACCTTGGATTGCACCTATAGCCAAGACAGTGCTCAGCACTCTGATACTTGCTGAAAGGTTGAGACAAAGTGGATAGATGGAGATTGGGTAAGAATAGAAGATACCTATTAAAGTGAGCTATCTAGAACAAGTATTGAACAAGCATTCTGCTCTCTCCACATGTCTATTTTATCTAAATATTATTATAGCTTTATAAGAAAGGGACTTTTCTTTTATCTCCATTATATAGATGTGGGAACTGAGGCCCAAGGAGATTAAGGAACTTTCCCAAAGTTGTGCAGCTGGTAACGGAGGTAGCCCAGATTCTGACCTGTAAAGGCCCATTTTTAATCTGTTCTTTATCTGACTGCACATTCGAATTTCCTGAGGAGCTTTCAGAAAATATCAATTTCTTATCCCTCAAGAATTCTTATTTCACTTCTATTATTAAAAACAACAACAACAACAACTGTTCAGTGAATTTAATGTACATGCAGGACTAAGTATGGTTGTCTAGCTCTGACTCTTAGTTACTAAGATTTACTCCCTTAGGAAAGTAATTCAGCATTCAATACAATGAACGAGGAAGGCTTGTTGGAGTATTTTGAGGAGGCTGCTTTTGGGTCAAATGGTGGCCAGTCCTAACCCCCAGCCTACAGTGCACTTATGTAACAACTGCAAGACAACTTCCAGACTCAATTTGCTGAGATTCTATGTGGTAATAGCTGCAGAGTGTTTACCATGTGCCAGGAGACACTATCCTGAAACTTTATATACAATACTTCTTATAATCTTTCAAGAATGCCTTATGGTAGATACCTAGTAATCTTATTGTACAGATGGAAAATCTAAGACTCTGAGAGGTTAAGTGTCTTGCTTTGTTACAAGTGGACCCAGGATTCAAACTCAAGCACTTCGGCCCAAGTCCATGGGGCAACCCACTTTGCTGTACTATCATTTCACAGGCTGTACTTGTTTCTCACATGCTCAGATCATGCTAGTTTTCACTACCTGACATGTAGTAAGAGCAGACCAGAGCTGAAAAAAGATTAATTTTGTCAGGGAAAGGAACCCACATGAGAGAACAGGGCTTGATGCAGGGAATTTGGGGAAACAGATTTCCACTTAAAACCAGGAATGAGTTTTATCTGGCAAAGACATCCAGCAAAGGAAAGAGTCACTTTGGGTAAGAATGAATCCCTCCATGACCAGGATATCAAATATTTCCTAAGTACCTACTTGGTGGTGATGTTGTTATAGGGGTTCAGAGATCGAATGTGGAGATGGCATGGACGCCATCTGAGGTCTCCCTTTAGTCGCTGTGATCCTGTGATCTGACTTTAGTCCCCAAACACTCAATCAACAAGCGAGGGCTTGATCATTTACAGTTACACAGTAAAATGTTTCCAGGAATGATTTCCCTGTAGCATTTTAATAAGTACTCTATAAATAATAATTTATCTGAGTTGACTACTATGTTAGAAAAAGAATATATTAAAGAAGCCCGGCTAATTGAAGCTAGCAGTTAAATTCCTTGAATCGAAACCAATTGGTTTATCTACATGACTCTAAAGATTTGGGATGAAAACGGCTCATTATATTCTGACATTCTAATACCTAAAGATCCAGATGTTTCACAATATATTGACACGGCCTTCCAGGAAACCTAGGCGTAACACTGAGCTGAAAATATTCTGAGACAGTTAAAACTCAATTGGGGGACTTCCCTGGTGGTGCTGTGGTTAAGAATCTGACTGCCAATGCAGAGGACACAGGTTCGATCCCTGGTCCGGGAAGATCCCACATGCCGTGGAGCAACTAAGCCCGTGCACCACAACTACTGAACCTGCATGCTGCAACTACTGAGGCTCGCATGCCTAGAGCCCATGCTCCACAACAAGAGAGTCCACTACAATGAGAAGCCCACGCACCGCATCGAAGAGTAGCCCCTGCTCACTGCAACTAGGGAAAGCCTGTGTGCAGCAGCGAGGACACAATGCAGCCAAAAATAAATAAATTAATTAATTTAAAATAAATAAATAAATTGGATCAGAAAGAGCCTGTACTCTTCTTTGTCTGGGGGCTGAAGGAACTTGAAAGAAGCTGAAACCTGTGAGATCCAAGTCAGCAAGATTGCTGGTTCTAACCTGTATGACCACACAGCTTGAGTTACCAGCAACTGTCCAATTATACCTGTGGTCCCAGTGTAATATTTAACAGAATACCCTTTCCCTCCCCAAAGTGTCTGGGTTTGGACAATAAATTACATAGTCAGTATAATCATCCAAGTTATTCCTCAGGGAGAGAGACTGGATGGGGCACAGTTTAGTGGGGGCAAAACAGGCGCTAAGGAAGACCCAGTTTCAGGTTGTGAGAGGGAATACAGACCAGGAGGCAGAATGGAGACTCAGGAAAGAGCAACTTCTCCCCATTCCTCAAATATTCTTTACCCTTGGGTGACTCAGTAATTTCACACAACTTCTTCCTTCAGCTCAACTTTTACATGTGTGTATGGATATCCTTTTTTTTTTCCTTTAAGTTTTTTTTTTTTTTTTTTTCCTAGTTGTATTATTGTAGGCTGGCTAAGGACAAAGACACTAGGATGAGACATAAGATATACAAAATCCTCTGAAGATTTTGTCTTAACTGGGGGAAAATTTGTGTAAATCAGCCTTGACAATTTAGTCTCTCTAGTCCTTCCTCAGGATTTTATCATAAGAACTAACATTTTGAGCATCTGGCTGAGTTAATCACAAGTATTATTTTTAAGAGTCCTGTAAGTCCTATAGGACAGGTGTTATCACTCTTCCCATTTGATGGTTGAAGAAAATGACACTGGAAGAGATGAAGCAACTTATCCAAGATACCACATCAAGCAGCTGATATCGTCAAGATTCTAACACAGAAAGTCTGAGCCATGCTCCTCCTGATTAATACTCTATTTTGAGCATGCCAATGTGCACAGTTCATAAGCAAATAGTTACTGAGTTGAATGGAGCAAGGAAAAGGATAGGAAAGAGTCCTGAAGCTCATAGTGTCTGGGGTGGGATGTCACAAGTCCAACCAGCACAGGTGTGAGGTACAATACGGAAGTGTTCTGAGAGGTACACATACCTGTGAAGAGATGTGTGTCCACTCAAGGAAATCGTCAAACGTTTCTGGAGAAGTGAAATTTGGGATTGGTTTTGAGGGGTGAGAAAATGTTAAGGAGATAGAAATGAGAAGAGGATTATTCCTGGCAGAGGGAACAGCCTGGCAAATGGCGTTGGTGAGGAATAAATGGTGAGTCTGGGTTCTCAGTTAATCCATTTGGGCTGGACTGTTATAAAGTTCAAATGACTTATTATGAATTATAGGGACTCCCCACCATGGCCTCTGCTCCCTACTTCCCATCACATAATTCTTTCCCTGTGTTTTACTCTCCAGCTTCAGCATTTTATACATTATACTTCTATCTCCCATATAGCTGTTTCAACTCAATGATACCATTCATGATTTTCTTTCACACTAGAATACCCTTCTCATGGATGCTTTCTTCATCTAGTTCACTGTTGTTGACCTCAACTTTGCTTCTTCAAAAAAGCCTTCCCTGATAACTGGGTCAGGTAATTTCTGTCTACCGTATACTTCAATAGATCCCTAGTATGTATCAACTGCTATGCACAGTGCTTAGTACAGAGTAGGAGCTTAAAAATAAAAATAAACAAAATAAAATCGACTGGAAAGAGATGCAATTGGAGACATGCAAATTTCAGGCAGGGGTCAAGTTCAAAGACTGCTTCTACAGTGGTTCTAGTAAGAACTAGGGAAGTGTCTGAGAGAATAGCAGGGGAGTATGAGGAAGAAGAATTGCTGAGACATCATCTTGGCATGTGTACAAGAATCTTCCAAACAATTTGGGAGGACATAGAATTTCAGACTCCAAGAGATGAGAGGAAGTTGAAGTCCATCTAATCCAATAAATCTCTTCCGCGTGCTTCTCAAACTTTCCTTGCAAATATTTAGCCATTTCTTCATCTCCTGTTATTGGAAAATCTATGCTAGAAATTGCCATCATTCATTCATTCATTCATCAAATGAGCATGTGTAAAATACTGTGTAAACTTGTTGGTATAGCACCAGGAGCCAGGGATGAGCAAGGCTTCTTTCCTATCCTAGAAAAGATGAGAGATTATTGGAGGAGACAGATGCTTGGAACAGAGAATAAATCCTCTTTAAGTACTGAGTCTCCTCTTCTCATTGGCTTCTGACAGTAAAGTTCAAGACTCAAGTCAGCCTCCTTTTATGTTAAAGCATCTATTATGTCTCCCCAAAGATTTGCCTGCATGTCCTTCTGATATGAGGCAATTATAAAATGTCAACTTGTTCTTCCAAGTGTACTTAGTAGATGACTTCCTTAGATACATGCTCTTTTTGGTGTTCTTGGACCTAATTTGGTGTTCTTCATTACACGTGGGGGTCCCTCCACACCCCCAGCAAAGCAGTTCTCCAGATACCTACAATTCAATTCTGACACTCTCTACCCAGAAATGACATCAGATCTCCCAGGGTAAGGGCTCAGTCCATAAAACTTCACGCTGCCTCCATCACACCCATTCAGATGCTAATCACAAGGCCAGGTAGTTATACATATGCTTCTGATCAGTTGGCTATAAATCCGAGGTTCCCACCACACCCTCCTTCCTTGGGTTTATTTGTTAGAGCAGATCACAGAACTCAGGCAACATTGTACTTACTACATCACTGATTTAGTATGAAAGGATATAACTCAGGAACAAGCAGATAGAAGAGATGCATAGGACAAGGTGTGGGGAAGGGGCAAGGAGCTTCCACGCCCTCTCCAGGTGTAGCACTTTCCCAACACCTCCATGTATTCACCAGCCCAGAAGCAATCTGAACTTTATCCCTGTGGGTTCTTTTGGGTTTTTATGGAGGCTTCATTACACAAACATGATTAACTAAATCATTGGCCATTGGTGGCCAGTGCCTGGTCATTGGTGGCCAGTCCCACCAACCTGCAGTCCTTCTTTTCTTTGCAAGGTCAGCGGGGTGGGACTGAAAGTTTCAACCCTCGAATCACAGGATTGGTTCTCCTGGCAACCAGACTCCATCCTTGGGTGGGGTCTAAAAGTCACTTCACATGACAGGAGACATGTTGATAGCTCTCATCATTCAGGAAATTCCAAGGGTTTGGAGAGCTCTGTGCCAGGAACTGGATCGAAGACCAAATGTATATTTCTTATTGTAAATCACAATATCATGTATATGTTGAAGTAGTCGTTATGCAAGGGGTGTGTAATAAACAGATGCAACGGGAAATTCAGTAAGAACATACAGAACCAGTCATGTTTCTCAATTGTAAGTTAAAAGGCAAAACCTTGGGCACTGGATTTTCTTAACTTTGGGGCAAGTGTGACATAATAATCCTCATTCCTTCTTGCTTAAGAAATGAAGAGAAATGAATGCTTTGTTCAGTTCTTGATATAAAAAAGACAACTTTAAAGCAATATTTTATTAGAACCATAAGTTTTGCTAGAAAAATTTTTAAATCCGGAGTTTATTTTCCCTTGGTATTGCCACAGAGCACCAACAGGAATTGAGATAATTTTTTTTCTTGTATTTGTACCCACTTATTAAACACACATGTGAGCTAGATTCCTTGCATAGGTGCAAAAGGGATTAGAAGAAGGGGAAAAAGGTGCAATTTGGTCCATTGACCTGTTTCCCTGCCCTCAGGACTCTTTCACACAGCTGTGAGAAAAAGGGAGAGGAGGAAGGAGGTAATTTAGCAGCTCATATCCAGATGTTCATTTCAAACACACCCTGAACAACTTTTGCATGGTTTATTTCATTTTCTGAAACCATTTTTCACAAGCCTGTTTTCTCAGCTGGGAAACTTCTGGTGTAGTTTTTTCAAACAAATATTGCATTTGGCATTACAAAAAAAAGGAGCTTTTGAGACATTCAAAGGACAATGTGTTTGCCTTGGTCTGCAGAAGCAGGACTGCAGGAATGTAGGCATTCTGTACCACCCAAAGTATAGGTGGAGTAATGTTCCACTCTTACATTCCATTTACATGGAATCTTAAGAGCTCCTTTAACTTGACCATTGTAATGCTCTGCTGTCTTTTAGGTTGGCTTGAAGTGTCAGAGCCAAGAAACCTCACTAAAGACAAGCAAGGCCAGTGGAAGAATCCACCAGGCTTAACACTAAGCCAGAAACTTCTACATGGCACTTCAAACAAAGTAGTCAATTTTCATAAAACTCTGTGCTATTCTAGTTCTACTTGCTTTCTTAAGTAAAATAAGAAGAACTAGAGGAATAACAGTTCTGAATGCCAATGACTCTCTTATGCAGAATCCTGTAGGATAACGTCCCCATGGCTGGTTCCATTCCTCTCAAGGTCCAGTTCCTGACAACAGATTGTTCCACCAGAGTCATAGGAGTTGGGGTCTAGGAAAACCCCTTCCCCCACCAGAGCAGAGCTGTTCTCCTGGCCAACTACAGGAGATAAACCATTCCTCCTTCATAGTTTCTTTAGGTGGAATAAAACTTAGAGATAGATGCAGGAAAGAATGGACGACCCAATAATGAGTCCAAATGGAAGACTAAGTTCTGTCTCTTTGAAGAAAGGAAATCAAGCCACAAAGATAAAGGAAAGAAACAATAGAGCAAAGTTTTGATGTCGGAGACATTAAAAATGGAAAGTTTTGAAACCTAAACTGAGTCTTGGATAGTTTCTTAACCGTCCTGAGACTCAGTTTTCCCACTTTTAGAATTGGGCACCTAAGTCTTTAGACCAGAGTATTAAAATGAAGATGGAGTATGAAAATGCCTTGTGCAGTGTCCTCATTATTGGTTAGCTCTTGGCACCACATTCCCTTGACTTAAAGAGAATAGTGAAAGAATGTTAGAAGCCTTTATTTCTGTAGTTGTTTCTGTTGAGGATCTGTGTGTCTCTGAGATATTAAAGAAGATATCCAGGGGATGTGGTTGAAGAAGGAGACACAGGAAGATCATAAACTCACTTCCTCCCATGGACACAGCAAATCTACAGATATATATGGGACAATTTCCTTTGAAAAAGACCTGAGAACTGGCTAAGCTGCTCCGTCAAATTGAGCAAACAAGGAGGAAGGTATTAGAGGCCGAAATAGATCTTGTCAAACCTCACTCCTGTCTGGGTGACTCACAATTGGAAGGGAACTTGCAAACCCGGAACTTCTCCCTGAGGAGCAAAGGGTTCGTACCCCAGGTGAGGCACCCCAGCTTTCAAGACTTTAACCTGAGAGATGAACACCAAAAACGTCTGACTTTGAAAACCATTGGGGCTCACGAGACCCAAACCATGAATGGCAAAGTGAGAAATGTCTCTTAAGGTGCTCGACTGTGGACTCACTCAACTCAGGGTCCAGTGTAGAAACACCCATTTGAAAAGCACAAGACTTTATGTGAAAGTGATTCATTTACTAACTTTGGAGCATTGGCCTGAGGGACAGGGACCTGGTGGGATAATCTTCAGGGACAGAGGCACTGGTAGGTGCCATTTTCATTTTCGTGCTCTCTCTCTACCTTGCTAAAGCTGGCAGTGACTTTTTTCTTTTTATTCTCTTTCTCTTTTTTTCCCTTCCCTTTTCTCTCTCTCCTTTCCTTGTTTTCTCCATGGGTGCCATCTTTATCCTTCAACCGACAGGTGTCATCTTTTTGGGCTCCCTCTGCCTCTTAGAGCTGGGGCCCTGATTTTTGCTACTATCCCCCAGGGGACACCTCCAGATCCCCTGGTCTGGTGGCCAGCAAGGGTTATGCTAGTCTTCTCACAGGACTGTATATATTTGCATACTTTAAAAGTTTCTGCCTGAGGGTCTGGCTTTGAATCAGCCTGAATCTGGGTACTAACTAAAATCTTGCCCTTTGGGACACTGACAGGTCTTGGCACACCCTTAGCAATTGGGAGCTATTAAAAATGAAATAGGCTGGCATTTGTCTTTCTCTTTCTGACTTATTTCACTTAGTATGATGATCTCTAGTTACATCCATGTTGTTGCAAATGGCATTATTGCATTCTTCTTTATGGCTGAGTAGTATTCCACTGTATATATATATATATATATATATATATATATATATATATATATATATATATATATCCCACATCTTCTTTATCCATTCATCTCTTGATGGATATTTAGGAGTTTTCCATGTCACTGAGTCACTTTGTTGTACAGCAGAAATTAACACAACATTGTAAATCAAGTATACTTCAATAAAAATAAATTAATAATAAATAAATAAATAAACAAATAAAATTTTTAAAATATGAAATAGGCTGCTTGGAGAATCCAAAAGGTTCAAGAGACACCAAGAGTTAGGTTGAGAATGAACAATAATGTTCATCTCCTATCTAAGGCCACTCCTTCAAGACTGGGAAAAGATATCCAGTAAGCTGTTGGTTATAAAAATCTAAATGTCAGGAGAGACATTTACTTTGAGGATAGAGATTCAATAGTCATAAGCACAAAAGTGATGACCAGATGCTTAAGAGTACATGAGAAAACCAAAGAGACTATCGAGATTGGAAGGGATAAAGGACATAGAACAGAGATGGGGACATTGCCGTTTGAGGAGTGGCCACATAAGAAGACCCTGCAAAGACAATGGAAAAAAAAAATTGAACAAGAACATTTAAAGTGGAAATTAATGAGAACAAGGCCAAGAATATTTTTTAAAGAAACAAGAGGGAAGATTTTCTAAATTTTAAAATAAATGTACATATTACACTCTGAAATACTGGGAAGTGGGAGAAGGAATGAAAAAATAAAATGTGCTAACTTTCTTCATTGAAATAAGATAGAGTCAAAAGCTATTGTTTCTTCTTGACCTTGATAATTAGAGAAATAGCAGCTCAAGTATGTTCTTTTGCAAAATTTAGTAGAAACAAAAACAGGATGATTCCTCCCAAATTACTGGAGGAGATTAAAGAAATCAAAGCAGAGTTCAACTAGCAAAAGACAGGAAATATGGGAAATGATAGGAAAGCATGAAATACAGAAAACATAAAATAAGATCACAGAAGGAAGTGTAAATTTATTTCTTATGACAGTAAATATAAATGATTTTAATACCACAATATTTAGAAGCCATCAGTTCAAGTGAGAAACAAAAATATACCTTTTGGAAGATACACTTTTTAAAGTGTCTTGGAAACTTTAACCATAAAGTATCTGGAAAATGTGCATCAGGAAAATGCAAATAAGAATGACATAGATATTCAGCTTATATTTATTTATATTTATTATCAGATGGAGTAGAATCCTATTTTATATCAGATGGAGGAGAATCCTGAGTTGAAAAAAAATACAAACAGGAAAAGAGTTAATTTACTTGGAGTTATATTCCATTATGAATAAATGATTGTTATATACTTTTCTCAATAACAAAGTATTAAATAAATATGTAAATTAATCTTTTAGAAATTGAAAGGAAAATTTTTGTTTGGACTATCAGTTGTCCCTCAGTATCCATGAAGGATTAGTTCCAGGACCCCTCTGAGATTTTACAGATGCTCAACTCCTTTATACAAAATGACACAATATTTGCACATAACCTAGGCAGGCATATCTTCCTATATACTTTAAATATATCCAAATTACTTATAATACCTAATACAATATAAATGTTATGTAAATAGTTGTAAGTATAATGTACATGCTATACAAATAGTTGCCAGTATAGGGTAAATTTAAGTTTTGCTTTCTGAAACTTTCTGGAAATTTTTTTTTCCTAAAATATTTTTGATACAAAGTTGGTTGAATCCATGGATGTAAAACTCACAGATAGGGAGGACCAACACACCAACCTGTGTGTGTAAAATTCTCAACTACACACATCAAATAGATAAAAATAACTAAGGATAGATAAGGCTTTATTAATATAATAAGAATATACAAAACATGTACATTACCCCTACAGAATGAATACTCATCATCTATGTTTCAGATGTTTTCCCTCTGAATTTCAGTGAACTCTTCCTAGAACCAGCTTCATTTGCCTTTAGGATGTGATTTCCATAAGAATATGAAGTTATTTCTCCATTGTGTTCTACCAGATGATCACACTTCTCTGATGACATTCTGGACCCCGTAGCTTAGATGTGCTCCCACATTCAAGTACCCAACCTTTTCTAGAAAGATCTTAAACTCATCCTCTAGGAATAAGGACAAGCTCTTGAGAGATGGATTGACTCTCTAAGTTCTTATTTTACAAGAAACCTTTTGAGAATATTAGTTTAATTTACCTTCACATAAAGCTCTCTTCCTTTCAATTACTTGTGCTGATGAATGTCTTTCCAAGACTTCTACACAAAAAAGTGTGGATATATAAGTGTTGAGGTTTAGGATGGAGCTTCATCCCAGAGAAAGAATTTATGCCGCTGTGGCACTGGCCAGTCCATAAATCTAAATAAAGGCCCACAATGTGCCTTAGGAGGCAAGAAAACATAGTAGTTAAGAGCAGAGAGTCTGGAGGTGAATTGGCTGGACCTGAATCCTGGAACTACCATCGACTGTGCCAAATTGGGAAACTCAAACGTTCAGTGCTGTCAAATGGGGGCCATGACAGTATCTGCAGTGTTGTGCTGAGGAGCATTCAGAACAAGAATGTTTTGCATGATTATTAGACATGTTTTAATTATCAGGACATAGTGCCAGCTATTAAAGAGAGCATGAACGTAAACAGGGAGATACTCATACATAGGTGGAAGAGAGAAGTAGGGTGTTGACACAGACATTGGTGAGGTTTAAAGAAAGTTCTCAGAGGAAGTATAAAGCTGAATCCTCAAACATGCGCAAGTGTGTTTTTGATGGGGGTGAGTGGAGAAGGACATTATTAGCAAAGGGAACCTCCAGGAAAATGATGAGAGCATGGCCAAGCATGGCAGTCTTAGAGGACTGTAAAAGGTGGGGTATGACTGGAATTAGAATCCTAATTCTAAATTAGGATTGTTAGAGGGCAAGACTGGGGAGAAAGTGGGTATTGTGAAAGAGGGCCTTTAAGAATTCAGACTTCATTCTGTGGGCGATCAGAATCCATGAAAAGGTTTCAAGCATAGTAAGTCATATTACTGTTTCTCTCTTTTTCTGCTGTTGTTGTTCATTTGATTTTTTTTTTTTTTACTTTACTTTTTTAATGAAAGGAACTTTTCAAACTGTCCTTTCAGCAAGCGAAATATTGTATAATCATTGTAAAGATAATAATCTATAGAAAATTATAAATAATAGTTTAAAATTACCTAAGATCCCACAACCTTGCAGAAAAATCCACTGACATTTCACTGAACATCTCTCAGAATGCACACATACAACTTCAATGAACTGATTAATATCATTTCAGAAATGTTTTAATCAATAATATGTTATGACAGCCTTTCCATATCGATAAATAAAAGCATGTCTTAACATTTTAATGATGGCAGAGTTCTCCATTTTGTGGAGGTAATGCAGTTTATCTACCCAGACTTTATTGATAAAAAAAAAAAGTTTCTCTAATTCCTGACACTTCAACAAACAGTTAGAACACTGCAACAAAGTCCCAAAGTCATCAACAGGTTAGAAAACATAACAAACAGATACTTGAAAATTAAAACAAACAAAACTCACTCCTTTAACCTGCTGCAGAGCAAGAAAAGAAGGGAAGGTCTTGTCCAGTAACTTGGGTAGAAGTTTATTTTTTCAGTAATTCAGTTCTTCATCTCTTTTTTATTGATCATCAACAATGTGTCTGGTCCTGTTCTAATAATGGGATAAAATGACAAGCAAGTAATTGAATGTCACCTTTATTACAACTTACATTATAGTAGGGGAGACAGATGATAAACTAATAAACAAGAGCATATTAGATAGCCAGGAGCACTATACAAGGAATTAACATAGGGTGGTATACAGAGTAGGAGACTATTTTATGGATTATCTAGGACACCTTCTCCAAGAAGCAGTCATTAAGGCTGAGAAATAAATGACCAAAGGACACGGACAGGTGACAATCATGAAAGGGGAATTCAGGGAAGAAGCAGCTAGTACAAAGGCCCAAAGTGGGAAGTGAGCTCAGCAAGTTCAAGGCAGAGGAAGATCAAGAGGCCAATGTAGCTTTCAGATATTCAACAAGAAGGTGGCATGAAGTGGGAAGCACAGATAGGTCAGGAACAACCTTATAGGCCACATAGGAGATCAGTTATTACTCTTATTGACAATGAGAGGAGTTTGGAGAACTTCAACCACAGCAGAAACTGGGTCTAAGTTTTAAAAGACTGCTTTGGCTTTCTTAAACCATAAACTCTTAAGGATAAGTTGCTGTCTTCTCTGGCTCTGCAGTCACAAGACCTAGAAAATACCTGGTACATAGGAGATGTTACATCAACATCATGAAGAATCAACAAACATTAAGTATGGAATCCAACACAGGGAAAATGAGAGTGGAAGCAGGGATTCTTTTATTAATATTTATTTAACATTTAAAGGTACTATAACAGGTGCTGTGGTCATAGAGATAAATACATGTGTGATTATTTTATTTCAATTGTATGTTGGAGACTTACCTTAGTTGGAAGAAAGGGCGTGTCTTTTCTTGACACTCCAGCCTAGGATCTATTAATTTTGGGGTTGGAGACTAACTATATCTGGTAGCCTCTAGTTTTTTTTTTTTTTTTTTTTTTTTTTTTTTTTTTTTTAAGGAGAAATCCAGGTCTTCTACTTGACCAGAAAGTCTAAGAAGAAAGGGAGATTTAGGGTAAATGATCAGTTTATATTGGAATCTGTTGAATTCTTAGAATATGTTTGGCTTTGTGGGTGCAAATGAGCAGTGGAAGTTAGACATGGTGATGTGGCAAGAGACTTGGAGATGAGATCATGGCTGTGTAGAGACAAAACAATGCATAGAGAAAAATAGAGTGTGTGAAATAATTGTCATCATGCGCCCTCTCTGTCTCAGTCGGATTTATTGCTCCTTTACCAGTTCCTCCGAGAACCATGATAGCTTTTAAAGAATATGCAATTTGGAGTTGGACTGCTTGGTTGGGCATCAAAGCAGCATCACCAGTAGGACACTTGTGAGCCAATTTTCCAAACTTTTTGGGCTCCAATTTCCTCATCAGTAAAATGTGGATAACAGTAACCCCTATTTCGTACAGTTGATTAAGTTCTTTACGGCTTCCCTGGTGGCACAGCAGTTGAGAATCCGTCTGCCGATGCAGGGGACATGGGTTCGTGCCCCGGTCCAGGAAGATCCCACATGCCGCAGAGCGGCTGGGCCCGTGAGCCATGGCCGCTGAGCCTGCGCGTCCGGAGCCTGTGCTCTGCAACGGGAGAGGCCACAACAGAGAGAGGCCCGCATATCGAAAAAAAAAAAAGTGTTAAATTCTTTAATATACTTCCAGCCCCTGAACTATATTCAGGACATAATAGATGTTATCTAATATCTTTATTATAATCAATTGAAAATATTTATTACAAGGCTGTAACTCCTCTAGACCATCATTTATTGTGATCATCTGTATATTACCAATGGCCACTGCAGTATTTTGTGAAAGGTGTGCTTGATAAATGTTCTTTGAATTTATTTACTGGGGTCTCTGCTTATCTAAAGTCCAGGAAAGCTTTTCATTGTTAAGGACGTTACACACAAAAAGGGCACAGAAGTGTAGATGGCATGCTCTTCTGTCTTGCTTCATATCGTGGATAATGTTGGGATCTAATACATCATTTCCACAGAACGGTTCACATTGAGATTTAGACAATTTAGCTGAATCATGTGTTATCTGTGAATTCAGGGCTCGATGGAATCTCCAAATGCAAAATGTTTTAAAGCAGGGCCCATATACCATCCAGATCAGAGTCCTGTGTATCAGATGCTTATTGGAAATGAGACTCCAACCTCAACCCTCACTGATTCCCAACTTACTGGTGGTGGGTGAGGTGGGAAACAACCTGCATGGAACTACCTCAACTATGGCTCTCTGTCTGTGCCATAAAATGCTAGAAACAGAGGAAATCAAGGAGAAAAAAAAGCATATTTATATTTTTGCTGATAGAGAAATTACTTCTAGAGGTCATAACATAGGCTGGGTCAGTGAGATCCTGGAATCATTGTTTGTCTTCGTGTAGCAGAGTGTTTCTTTTTTGAGAGGACATGGGAAGTAGGAAGCAGACAATGCCTCTCAGTGATCATCTAGGTTGGCAGGGAGCCCCTTCTTCTGGGCGAAACCTCTTTGGAGAGCACAGAGCCCTCCCTCAGCTTTGACCAACTCACCCAGGAGATCGGTCCTGTCTCCACTCTCGTTGAAGAGAGAGCCAAGGATTCTGACCCTTGGTCTCTGCCAATTACATGGGGACGTAATTTAGTTGGATTCAAAAGAAAGACTTTCTTTCTTCTTTTCTATTTTTTTCTCTTTCTCTCATTTCCTGAGTCTCTGCCAAGGCAAACTGGTTCCAACCAATGCCACTGGGAGGCTCGAGATGGAGCCCAGTTCTCTCGAACACTTTGGACCCAAGTGGATTCTTGCTCCAAATCCATATCCAACACTTAGTCAAGTGTGGACTCCTGTAAAAGCCTCGGAAAACAGAAACATGGATCAAACACGCCTTCAATGTGCTATCATGTTGCGTTGAAAACCTATGTGCAAAAAACTAGTCACAGCCACCAGGTCATGAACAGAACACCCCTGAGATTTTTCATGAGGGAACTCCCATCGGGCCCTTCCATTGAGACCTGGCCTCTGAGGGTCTTTTCCACCTTCAGAATGTTCTGGTGTTCTCCCTTGAGAAAGGGCAAGAGCAGCCCCACCAGAGGCCCTTTTCCCTGGCAGCACTCTGTACCAGCAAAGGGTCTCCAGCAAGAATTTCCATGGGAAGGTCTTCCAGCTGGAGCTCGGCAGACAAGCGAAGTTCCCTTTGAGGTTCCGCCACCCTTTCCCCTCAGCTCTCCATAAGGTGTAGCTTGGAGAGGCCCCATCTGATTTTCAGGATGGGGTTGGTGCATTTCATTTAGTCAGAACTGCTCTTCTTAGTTTCCTCAGTGAGTCTGAAAGGGGCAGAGAGAAAGAATGTTGTCTGTTTTACCACCACCTCCCATCTCAGTGTGCAACAGGTCACAAGATGTGACAAGTTCATGTGCTAATTCCTGCCTTTTCAGTTAATAGAATCACACAGATGGGAATCCTTATCCTGGAATCGGACATAAACTCGAGCAGCAGTCGAAGGAATATAAAGGAAGCCTGGCCCCTTCTCAGGACTTCACTAGACAGAAATCACTTTCAAAAGCATCTTGACCCTCAGCTGGGTAGCCCTGAGAGGCTATTCCCTGACAGGAAGACACAGACCTCTGGCATGAGCCCTAGTCTCTATCCACTCATCCTGCAAAAAGCTTACAGCACATTAAAGAAATAATAGCACCTGACAGGATGTCAACTTCGTTGCTTCCCAGGAGTCTTTGGGCAGCAGTGCTGTGGAAGTGGTTCTAAAACCACCCTAGAAGCAACCTAAGTGTCCATCAACCGATGAATGGATAAAGAAGATGTGGCACATATATACAATGGAATATTACTCAGCCATAAAAAGAAACGAAACTGAGTTATTTGTAGTGAGGTGGATGGACCTGGAGTCTGTTATACAGAGCGAAGTAAGTCAGAAGGAGAAAAACAAGTACCGTATGCTAACACATATATATGGAATCTAAGAAAAAAAAATGTCATGAAGAGACTAGGGGTAGGATGGGAATAAAACACAGACCTACCAGAGCATGGACTTGAGGATATGGGGAGGGGGAAGGGTAAGCTGGGACGAAGTGAGAGAGTGGCATGGACATATATACACTACCAAATGTAAAACAGATAGCTCGTGGGAAGCAGCCGCATAGCACAGGGAGATCAGCTCGGTGCTTTGTGACCACCTAGAGGGGTGGGATACAGAAGGTGGGAGGGAGGGAGACGCAAGAGGGAGGAGATATGGGAACATATGTATAAGTATGACTGATTCACTTTGTCGTAAAGCAGAAGCTAACACACCGTTGTAAAGCAATTATACTCCAATAAAGATGTTAAAAAATAAAATAAAACCACCCTAGAGATTCTCTGTGAGGTGATGAATGGAACACTAAGAAAGAAGGATGTTGAGACAGAACTAGCAGAGCCATGAGCAACACCACAGGGATGACTGTTGTCCACATTGGATACTGTTCACCTTGAATATTCAGGTACGGAACCAGTTTCCAGTGTTACCAGATTATGACCTAAAATTTGGTTCAAAGGTGACAAAGAACCTTTCGCAATCAAACGGTTAGGGATTTGAAGGTCATGAGATTTCTTCCTGTCTCAGGCTGTCCCTGATGAGCTAGAAGTGTTTGAGCAAATTATCCTACTCTTCCTAAGCCTCTATTTCCTCACCTGTGAAAGAAATTAGGTCCATACTTTCCTTTTTACTCAATTATTGAGGATCAAATAAAACGTCTAGAGCTGTGACTGGGACATTGAAACAGTGGTTTCATTTTTTTTGATGTATTTCACATGTGTCAAGCCTTGTGCCCAGCACTTTTATGGACATATTTCTAACTAACCTTCCCTAAAGTGCTCTGAGGCAAATGCTATTATTACCCCTCCCACCATATTGCAAATGTGGAAACTGAAGTTTAGTGACAAGATCCTACAACTTGCAAGTGGTGAGTCATGATCTGAAACCAGCTTTATCTATACATGACATCAGAGTCCAAATTCACAGCCACATCTTAGGTGCTATAAAGTGTATCTGTTATCATCACTACCATCATTTTCATCACTGCCACTAACCAAACCATGAGGATACTCCATGCCTTGCTAGACAGTTTGTAGCCATTATAAGAAGATGATATTAAAGTAGACTATTAAAGGGGAATTCCAAACTTGGAAGAGAACTGAAAATTTTGGAAATCCAGGAAGAAGGGGACACATACTTCTGGGAATTGAAGTGAGATTAGGTTCAAAATGTATCTTCATGGATATTTGTCAATTACCTTCCACTTGGAACCCCTCCCTCCTTTTCTATGGGAATAGCTTACACTTCCTCCTTAGAAATAGCCCTTTCCCTAGTTCATATATCTGATGGGAAGGACAAGTCATATTTTCCTGTTGCACTAGACCACAAGAGTGGGCTGCCAATCATTGGGCTTTGTCCATAGAGATCAGTACAAAGGAAAGTACAGGGCACGACTATGATCCAAAAGTGTCAATCACGATCATTCCAGAAGATTTCACATATTGACACTAGAAGAATGTGTCTCTGTCTTCTGCCATTGCAAGGCTGGCATGATGTAAATCTGGAACATTCTGTAACATTTTTGCTTCTCTCTTATGTAAATAAATGGAGGAAGTGAGTGGTAGGAGGGAATGCAACCAATACAGGAGGAAGCAAGGGGTGTGCAGAGAGGAAGGAGGGGGAAGGGAAAAGGGAGGAGGACAGGGAAGAAAAAGGGAAAGGGAAGGAAGGGAAAGGAGAAAAAGGGAGGGGGAGGAGACTGTTACTTTCACCCCAGGATCCATTTAGAACTGTGTGTCTAGATCAGTTCCACTCCTGGGTTTCCTTGTTGAGTTTCCATCATTTACACATAAGAACACTGGTTTCCAGAGTATACACTGGCTTTGTCAACACTGAGGTCACCATGAGCTTGGTAAGAGTAGTTTCAATAGTCTAGAAGTAATCATGATTTGGGGGCTTCTCAGCCTTTCTAAGTCCCTGTCTGGAACATTTATCTTTCTCCCTACTGGGACATGTAGAAGCGCATACCAATGAAGCTCTAACTGGTTTCTTATTTCAGTTTCATGGTGTGATGAAAAGAGACTGAGCTTTGAGGGCATATAGACCTAATTTCAAATATCAGCTTTGCCAGATGTAAGTCTATGATCTTAGACAAATTATTTAAGTTCTCTAAGCCTTCATTTTCTCATCTCTACATTGATTGTGGGTACTTGGATATGAGAATAGGGTTCATGAGCAAGTCAAATGATTTAGGGTAAAATAAAAGAAAAGAGAAAAAAAATAAAAGAAAACAAGCCCCTAGCCATAAAATGCACTCTGAAAATTCCATGTCGTTCAAATAGCTCAAATTCACTCACCCCTCATGTAACTAATAGTTGAGGGTAGGTTGCTGAAGTCTTTCTGGGAACCTGAGGATCTTCAGTAATTCAGAATAATGATGTTTCTCTGCATGATGGAGGTTGTATTTGATTGTAATATGTAAAATGTCAACAAATTTTGACAAAATGTCTCAGACTCAACTCTCAGAATAAGTTACAAAATTTAGCAAAATATGTAAAGTGTCTAATTTGTCCACTAAATACACAATTGCACACCTTACGTTATTATCACTTCTCTCTGCTGCTTTCTGCCTTGTTAGTAAAAGGTTCACATCTCTCACAGCCCCTACTCCTGAGATGGAAGAGGTAATGATGATCTGGTGGGTCTTCTCTGACCTCAGGATATACCTAGCAACAAGGATAGCCAAGCAGATCTCATGGCTTTAACGGTGACAGTCTCTCTTTAGCTGCTTTGATTAACGAAGGGAAGCAGCACATTGCTGGAGGTTTAGGGAATTTTATAGTTGAAGTTGTTTGTGTGCCCTTCTTACTTTCATATCCTCTAAGCCGCCTGTTCTGCAGGGTTTCTCTGTCTCTCTTCCTCCCTTCTTCTCTTCCTCCTCCTCCTCCCCTACCCCCTCCCCTCCTCCTTCTTCATTCTCTCTCTCTCTCTCTCTCTCTCTCTCACACACATACACGTTTGTGCCCTGGTTCTAGACAATGGGGACAAGACCAATGAATAAGACTGAATAAAATACAACTTTCTGCCTCAAAAAGATCACAGACTGAGAGCAGTTTATGATCACTATTTCTTTACCTTGCAGCCAAGGAGGTGGAGTTGAGACCCATGCTAGGGTGCAGAGCTGGCTTCTCAGCCTGGGAGAGGTGACATTAAAGGGTATCTGTACCTCACATGGTGCCCAGATGCCTCCCTTTGTACCCTGTGAGCCAGTGAAGAGCGAACTATCTTCCTATAAAAGTAGAGAGCCTTAATGCCTGGCAGACCCTGGATGTAAATTTCAAACGATGTGATTTAAGTAAAACTTATTTAAAGTGAAAGTTGTGGTCACACTGAAGATACAACCCGTCTTTGTTTTTTGCCTTACAAAACTTTATATGGAATTCCTTTCTTTCTTATTCTTGATGCCCATTGGGTATAAGTATCCTTTTGGCTGACTCAGAACATTCATGGGGAAAATCAGAACCAGGGCCTCATCTCTTCTCCTGAAAATGGTTTCTCATTTGCAAATAAACCTCCTGGTAAAATGTTTACAAGTGTGATATTTCACACATGGAGGAAAAGATCATATTAACTGCGAGAAAAGGAGAATCTGCCAACTCATTCAAGCAGCATCCCTCATACTTCCGGGATCAGAAGTATGAAATGCACGCGTCCAGACAGCAGGGGGATTGAGTACAATGAGGGGATCCAGGAAAAATTACAGCAAGGAAGACCTGGGGTCAACTCGCCATCTGAGCCTCAGTCTTTCATGGAAGATGTTTATTCATCAATTGTCACTTTTGAATCCAAAAGTAGTTTTCCCCTCCTGACCATCTAGAGAAAATAAATTAATGTTCACTTAGCACTTACTGGGTTTTGCAGAACAGAGACACAGGGAGAGAGAATACTCATTTTTTACAGCATCCCAAATGAGAGACCACAGTTCAAATTCTCTTGGCAAATCTGTTGTTGACGTTTCATCTCTATGAAGGGATTTTCCTTAATAAGCATGTCCCAAGTCTTTTTCAGTCTCTGTTTTCTTAATTTCCTAATCTTACAAATTGTCCACAAAGGACCAGGACTGAGCGGACAAAACCAACAGAGTGAGGCCGTGTGAGTTTTGTTTGCCAAGACTCAAGAGGGTCTTGCTCTTACTGGAGCCTCAAGTCCAACAACAGTCTTAGTAACAAAACACAAACAGTTCCCTTGAGGCTCATTTGAAGGGGGAAGGTACGGTGCGGGAGCAAATGGTTTTTCTTCTAATAGGACTGAAATTGACTTCATTCAAATGAAGTCAACTAAATCTACGAATAAAGTAATTTTCACAGGACTTGCCTAGCAGAGAGGAGCAGTCATATTGAAGATGCCTCACAGGAAACTGGAAATATTTCCAACTGGACTCCTCAGACCACACAAGAGCATTTTGGAATCCTAAGACTGGAAAGAATAGCAAAAGGCTATTATATATAAATGTTCTGTCCTAGTGTGTCTGGGGGCTGTAGAAACTCCTGCACTTATTCATTGGTGAACTGGTCCAGGAGGCCAAGAGAGGGAGCATGGCAAGTGTTGCATGGCAGACTGGGAGAGAAATGGAGATGGAGTATCGGGAAGGTGGAACCAAAGTGGTCTCTGTTGTAGCCTTTGGGGTACAGGGAGACAATAAAGTATTCAGTTCAACCAGACACATGAGGGAGCTTGTTCAATCATGGCCAGTAACCAAGAGCCAAGGTGAGCTGGGAGGAGGGAACTTCAATTCAGGTTGAAGGGGCTAGACCTTGGGAGTACAGAGGGAAGATAACAGGAACCCCAGCTGCTACTGGGTCAAGTGGGGCACACCATATGATCTGAGGCAGGGAAAGCAGAAACAAGTCCAGCAGAAGTTCCCAAAAGGAGGCAGCTGAATCGGGGGCTATGGCATAGAGAACACAATCGATGATTCAGGAGCATTTTCTTATTGCCTACTATGTACCAACACTGTGCTGGGGATATGATGTGACAGTCAAGATGGGGAGAGAGACAAGCCAAGCGACAGTTCCAAAATGATGCAATGAGTAACATGAAAAAGAAGTGTAGAGAATGCTGAGTGCAAGTCTAGTTATACTGTGTTAGTGCAAAAGGTCTCTTTCCTACACCTTTGACCCCAGTTCAGGCCACCATCACTTCTGACCTCGGCACTGCAACTATTCTGCACTGGTCTCTTCACATGCACTCATTCACCTTTCCAACACACCTGATCATATTGCACACCTACCTAAATGTCTTTAATGTCATGCCACTACAATGTCAGTACAGCCAACCTTCTTTGATATGACCAGCATGGCTCTGCTACACCTGACGGTCTCTCCAGATCCACCCCATTCTATTCTGCCTTGCCATCTGAAACGAGGACACACTGAGTTCAAGATACCTGTAGGACACCCAGGCAAAAATGTGTAGAAAAACGTTAGGTATATGCAAGAGAAAACTCAGGGTGAGGATAGAAAAGAAGTTACGTGTTCTTTCTGAAATCCAATTCTTGGTGACTCTGAGGACATGGGGTAGGCAGAATTCTGTGATGTCCCCCCAAGATCTCTGGCCCCTGGTTTTCACGCACCTACTGCAAGTTATTAAATTAAGCACTAATTTTGGTGTGCTGTGAAGGGATTTTGCAGATGTAATCAAGGTCCCAAATCAACTGATCAGGAAGTTATCCATTGAGACTGACCTAGTCACATGAGCCTTTTAAAAGCAGAGTGTTTCCTCCAGCATCAAAGATGAGGAAGTCAGAGGTTTGAAATTCAAGAAGGATTCAATGTATCATTACTGGCTTAAAGATGGTGGGTGGCATGGGCCGCTTCTAGGAGCTGAGAATTGCCTCTGGCCGACAGCCAGCAAGGAAGCAGGGATTTCAGTCCAACAACCACAAGGAAACAAATTCTACCAGCAGCTGATGAGCTTGGAAGAAGACCCTGAACATCAAATGAGGATAGCAGCCCTGCTGTCCCCTCGACTTCAGTTTTATGAGCTGCTGAGCAGAGAGTCCAGTCTTGTGGACCCAGACTTCTGACCTATAGAAAGTGTGAGCTCATAAATGTGTGTCGTTTCCAGCTGCTACACAGAAATAGAAAACTAATACTTGAGGCAAAAAGAAAATTCAGCTTTCAAAAGGCCTGGGTATGGAGACTTCCCTGGTGGTCCAGTATTTAAGGGTCCACACTTCCAATGCAGGGGGCAATGGTTCGATCCCTGGTTGGGGAACTAAGATCCCGCATGCCACGTGGCATGCACAAAAAAAAAAAAAAAAAAAAAAGGCTTAGGTATATAAGACTTAAGGAAGCATCATCTCCATCATTTACCAAGGCCCCACCGTGAAGTTTTTAATGCAGACCACTGCCTAAAGCATTAAGGGGATGCATATCACCTATGCCTTTTGAAATAGGGTAGAGATTGTTTCTACCCTCAGTGACAACTTGCAGTTAATTGTCTAATTTCTTAAAATATTGATACATGAGTTCTTCTTGACTCCAGACTAGTAATGGCAGATTATCTTTCTGAACAGCTAGGATTGGATAAAAGGTAGGAATGGGCATAAAGCTAGTGTTAGAGGCATGGGTACTTCTTCCCTATGGAATAAGTAAATGATTAACTTACTCATTTCTAAGGTCACTTCCAGATCATGAATTCTACAAGCCTGTGAAATGAATTTGAAAATGTTGGCGTACACAAAGCCCCAAAGTGCTCTTAGAGTGACAGCCAGAGGGGCATCCATGGCTCTCTCTTAGCAGTTGGCACACATAGGAGGCCCACATTCTCTATTAGAAGGGAACTGGGCTAACGTTGACATTTGACCTGTGGCATTGTTCTCCAAATATACACAGCCTGAGTCAAGGCAACTCCTTGCCGAAGGAGAATTGCTGGCCCCTTGCCCAATCACCAGGACCTGCTTATTTTAGAGAAATTTATTATCATAAAATAGAGACAAATTTTAAGACTCAGACTTCAGTGTTGAAAAATTAATTAGGTCTTTGGCCCTCTCTTCTCAGCATTTGTAAAGAATTTCCTTGTAGACTTAGCCGGTTCAGTGATGGGGTTAAACATGTGTACCCTGGAGATTAGCACTCTCGTTGGAGCTTTTTCAAGAGGGAAATTGTTAGAACCAGGAGCCCACTTAGTATTTCCAAAAAACATATCAGGAGAAGACAATTAAATCAGGTTGGTGGTTGTCGGGAAAGGCTTCCTGTTAGAGCACTGAATGATTCATATGCCAGGCTGGGAGAGGTAGGATAGTCTAGTCAGAGGATCTTAAAAAGTATAAAGATGATGGCATGAATGGGCATGGTGGATTCGAGAAACTGAAAGCTAGACTTAGCACGTGTGGAGTAAAAAATCTAGCCAGTGGCAGGAAGTGAGGATAAGACTCTAAAGTTGAAAATGGAAAAATAGGTCTGAGTCAGAGGAGTAGTAGCCTTGCGACCTTTCTATGAGGTCTGGGGTCTAACCCGTAAGTACGTATGAGCTTTTACTGAGAACATGGCATGATCACTCTCATTCGAGAATGGTATTTCTGAGGGTGGCAGTGTGTAGAATAAATCAGAAAATCTAGGATGACACCCCATAGTTTGGCTTTGCCAATGTTATGAACTGAGGTAAGGGTTGAAGCTGGAGTTGGGCGATACATTTAGGTAGCTTTTAGATCTTGAATTCTAATTGCCTGCATTACACGCGTGACTATGTTCTGTTTCTGTTACTCAGAACCTGGCCGATAATTAGAGGTTCAGACTGGAGAGCTGCCACATTTGACACTGTGGGGTCATGAGCCTGTCTATGGGAGCAGCTAGCTGGGTTATCACCTTGGAAATCGGGATACCCCTTTCATTCATGGTGCATTGGTCAGTCACTCTTGAATTTTTGTTAGTAAAGTCATTCACTCATTCATTCATCAATCATCAAAAGATCATCAAAAGTTTAATGATATTCTCCTGTGATGGGCACTGTTCCAAGAATCAAGGGTACTGTACAGACAAGATGGACAAAGTGCCCAGTCTCATAGAGAGTCCATCTTCAAAAAGATGGAGACAATGAACAAATCATTGAATAAACAAATGTCAGAAGGTGTAAGTGCTATGAAGAATAGTAAAACACATTAAGGAGATCAAACATCGTTGAGGTGATGGCAATTCTATTGTAGGCAGATTGCCCAGGGGCATTTTCCATGAGGAGATGACATTTGGGCAAAGCCCTGCATGAGTCAAGGAGTGAGCCAAGCCAAGGTCTAAAGGAAAAGAGAGCAAGGTATAAAACATCTGAACCAGGAAGGAGACATTCAAGGGGAGAAGAGAAGATTTAGTGTGTCCAGAACCAAGTGAATGAGAGGTAGAGGAGTACAAGATGAGAAGTAGGCAGGCAAAGGCCTTGGGGCCAGGGCTAGTGAGTTTAGGTGGCATGGGAAATCCTTGGAAGGTTCCAAACAGGTCAGTGATGGCATCTAATGTGTATTGGAAACAATTTTATTGGTATCCATGGTGAAAGGTAACTGAGCTGAAAGATTGAGGTTGTATTGTTATTATTATTCACTCATTCAATCACTGATTTGGATGTTTTAGAAACATGTTCTGAATGCTTTCTCTATGCCAAGCATTGCAGTAAATATTGGGGGCACAGAAGCTAGTGAGAAGTGATACCTTCCTTTAGTAGTTTGCTGTTACAAGTATATGTGCATATATTACACTCAACACAGACATTTCTGCGATGTACTTCCCACCCCACGCTTACACCTCGGGTACAGGAGGTAGAATTATTTAGATGCCATAGGTCCTGGCATGATTTTATTATCTGTGCAAGACCCCTCACTTGATTTACTTATTTTTTCCTTGGTTTTATTCCCACTCTTCACTCTCATTCCCCTCTCCCTAATGTCCCTCTGGTATATATATATATATATATATATATATATATATTGTTTGTTTGTTTGTTTGTTTGTTGCGGTACGAGGGCCTCTCACTGTTGTGGCCTCTCCCGTTGTGGAGCACAGGCTCCGGACGCGCAGGCTCAGCGGCCATGGCTCACGGGCCCAGACGCTCTGCGGCATGTGGGATCTTCCTGGACCGGGGCACAAGCCCGCGTCCCCTGCATCAGCAGGCGGACTCTCAACCACTGGGCCACCACGGAAGCCCATATTTTTGTTTTTATAAATTCTTTCAAAATGTGTGTTCCAGTTCTGTAGCAACATTTTGTCTTCTAAAGTACACACGCCAGGTCAGCAGTAGAGAGTATCATGCATTAGATAATTGTGTGGAGGCCAAGAATCTGTATCTTAGAGGAAAAAAGAAACAAACAAAACAAAACATATCCCCAGGTATGGCTAGGACCTATCCCAGTTTAGAACTTTTCAAAATGGGGGAAGTTAAAGTCTATTGGTATGCCAAAAAACTTCTAGAGGTGAAAAAACCCTGACTTGCAGTATTTGCTGATTTTCATGGTGTAAATATTCCCACCTTGACCAGTTTCAAGCTCTGATTCAACAACCAGCTTACAAGTCCAGAGTATTTCACAGCTGGCTGGAAGCATTTCCAGCAAACCTTTGTTCATGTCCTCAATTCCACCTGAACAAGTACTTGATGAAGTCATTGCTCAGCTAATGAAAATGGACCATCCCAGGGCAATGTGTCCTTCTTCCCACGTAACAGGAACTTCCAGTGTCCTTACTTAAGGAGCAAGTTAGATGGGTGTTCCAGAAACCTTGAGAAGCCCAGATGAAGATGAATGACATGACTGTTTTTCTTTTCAGGGATAGATTAAGAAAGTTCATTATTGGGTCAGCTGTGGACCCTATTGTTGGAGTCACTTGTGTGCACAAGGTATCAGCCGACTATTTAATCCTGATGTTATGAACAAATGTCTCAGCCAAATTAGAGGGATGGACTGTTACCATTCTAAGTATTGCCTCAGAAATGTTTACAATCCTTGGGTTACAGTGTTTACTGGAGCTGACATCCTCTATGGGTGACTGAAGAGTATGGTTGGACAGAAAGTGGATCTTGAGAATATAGAGGATGCTTGAATTTAGAAAGTCCATAAAGACAGAAGCTGAGTCATTTCTAGGAGGTCCAGACATGGCTTTTGGTTTTTTTTTTTTAATTATTTATTTAAAAATTTATTTTTGGCTGCATCAGGTCTTCATTGCTATGCGCAGGCTTTCTCTAGTTGCGGTGAGTGGGGGCTACTCTTCATTGCGGTGCGCAGGCTTCTCATGGCTGTGGCGTCTTTTGTTGCAGAGCACGGGCTCTAGGTGTGCAGTCTTCAGTTGTTGCAACACGTGGGCTCAGTAGTTGCAGCATGCGGGCCTTAGAGTGTCCAGGCTTCAGCAGTTGCAGTGCATGGGCTCAGTAGTTGTGGCTCACAGGCTCTAGAGCGCAGGCTCAGTAGTTGTGGTGCATGGGCTTAGTTGCTCTGCAGCATGTGGGATCTTCCTGGACCAGGGATCGAACTCGTGTCCCCTGCATTGGCAGGCGGACTCTCAATGACTGCACCACCAGGGAAGTCCCAAGGTGGCTTTTTTAAATTATGCAATTTCCATAGGAGTTCTGGCATCTTAAAAAGATAAGTATTCTTATCCCTTTGACATAAATGATGAAATGTAGCTGCTGGAAAGTGGAAGTAACAATGATAATAATGCTACAGACTAAATTGGGTCTCCCCAAAATTATCTTTTGAAGTCCTAAGCCCTAATGTATTTGGAGATGAGACCTTTGGGAGGCAATAAGAGTTAGATGAGGATGGAGCCCTGACCCAATGGGATTAATGCTCTTACAGGAAAAGGCATCAGAGAGCTTGTTCACCCTCTGCCATATGAGGACTCAGCAGAAAGTAGTCATCTGCGAGCCAGGAAGAGAATTCTTACCAGAAATTTAAACCTGCTGGACTTTGATCTTGGACTTGCCAGCCTCCAGAACTTGGAGAGAATAAATTTCTGTTGTTTGAACAACCTAGGCTAAGGTATTTTGTTATGACAGCCTAAGCAGACTAATACAAATAATCATCATTGCCACCACTATCATCATCTAAGTGTTTTACATGTATGCTCTCCTATAATCCTCACAATAATCTGATAAATTGATTTAAGTATTTTCCTCTTCTCATAAATGAGAAAATAAGACTCAGACAAGTTAAGGAGCAATTACAAGGCCATAATAGATGGCAAATAGCAGCTGGGTTCCTAACCCCAACTATCAGTGCCCCAAGCTCCCATGCTTCACTGCTATACCATACTGCTTCCCAAGGGCCACCATGGTGTCTGTCATATAGTGGGTGCTAAAGATACATTTTTGGAATGATTGAAAATGGATGAATTATGGTTAGGCTACCAAGAAAAGAAACTGAGTTGGAACACATGGCTTTTTGGAGATTCTAATGTAGTGAAAGACCATGCATATGAAGTCACAGTAAAATTTTTTGCTATGAAACTTGAAATTTTAGTTATTTCTTGGAAATCTGTAAAAATAAATAGAGTGTAAGTAAGGCTAAGGTAATTGTCCTTTTATACTGTTATACTTGTCTTGGTGCCAGTATCCACATAGTTCCCCGAGGGATGAAATTAAAATGCCAAATTTTCATGATTGTAAGATGATTACAGAATAAATGCTGAGGGAAGAATCATAGAGTAGAAAGAAGTCTGTATGAATGCCTTCCCAACTGGTTAAAGGCAAGCTTGAGGCTTTGCATTATTTACAGGGGACTTGCTACGTATGGGTTTTCTTCATATTCCTGCTCTATGAACCATTTATCTCCTGATTATCCTACAGCCCCTGATTGGTTGTGACATGTGTCTTTAGGAAGGAATGCTTGTGAATGCATTAATATCTTTCATAAGGCAGTTTATTCCAGTCACACTGAAAATTTTAGGAAAGTTTTGTACTTTGGTAAAATATATAAGGATTTTGGAAAAACTACCAAAAACTCTTCCCAGTGATTAGAAAGAGTTCTGACAAGAAAACTTTGGACAGAGTGTAAAAAATGAGGCTTACATTATACTTATAAACATCATCCTTGTATGAAATTTAACTTTCCAACTTATTTAGTTGTTCATGACATGTAAAAGAGAAAGCAACAATGGAGGAGAAAATTGGGTTCTGATTGCATCCATTTAACCCAGAGAATTTTTTTTTTTTATGTAAAATATAAAAGTTACAGAAAGAGAATTGCAGACATAGAATCTTTCTCTTGCTCTTTCGTTTCCCATTTCAGAGAGATTCAGCGAGATCTGTGAGGAGAGTTGCAAAAAGCCGGCAGGAGATATCCAGGGCTCACTCCTGGAGCTGCCTTTGATTTTACCTTTGCTGACTGCAGAGCATATTCTGATGGAGTTCTGTGCTAGTTCTCCCTCTGGGGCTGGTGGGAGGGGACACGTCCATTTGTCCTGTTTTACAAGTGCAAAGCCTTTCCCTCTTAAAAGGAAGAGCTTGCCACATGCCATGTACCCCACCATTAGTCAAGCAGTAGAAAGAACTCAATACAAGCTAAGAAGTACAATGCCCAAAGGGACACCATCAATCCCTTATTACCACAACTTCCTCATTCTTGAGTTGTTGATATTGATTTATCTTTTGCCCAGGTAGAGTGACTGAGAGTAATTTTCTGAGCAAGACAACACAGATTGCCTCAGTTCTGAGCCCATGCCTGTCCGAGAATGTTTTTCGTCTGCTCTCACTGATTGGTTATGGGATATTTTGGCCAGTATATTTCCCCCTCAGAACTCAGTAGTTTCTGTTGATTCATACACTCAAGTGGCAGATATCAAAATATGAAGCTACCGTGATTTGGTGTCTATTTAAATCAGCCTACCTTTTCTTCACACTTCCTTTTAGGATGTATACTTCATATTTAAATTGTATATTACCTGGATAAATCTTGCATTTTATTCTATTTTTATTAATTTTGCCAAGGATTGATGCATTATTTTAGTCAGCAGATTATTTTCTTTTACTCAAGAATATTTTTTCTTTAATTATTATTTCCAGTCAATCTTTTCTATCCTTCTCTGAGATACTTCTGTTGTATGTGTGTGGGTATATATTCCCTATATTCCTTTAAGCTTCTTTTTTTTTTTTTTTTTCTTCTAAGTTTCAAGGTTCTTTTCCCCTTTTCTCTTGTGATATACATTATCTTTCACATAATAACTGTTACATGCCACTTTTCTCATGGGTCCTTAATGTAAAAGTTAAGGAAATGATGCATCTTTTAATTCCCCCCTTATCTATCTTTCTTGTCTTTCTTTGCTTCACTTAATGTTCTTATTTTGATTTCATAAATTTCATGTGTCTTATAGAACCTTAATCAGAAATGTTCTAAAATTTCTATTTTGGAGAGTTTTTCTCTAATTCCTGGGACCAGCAAAATGTGGAGGTTTGCTCTTGAGCCTATCTGAAGAGCCTTTTTTCCAAGCTTGGATTTGCTTTCACAAGAAAATGGAAGGAAAAGTTTGCCTCTTTCCCATGTCTTTATCTCTGGTATATTTCCCCCTCGGCTCTTTCTTAATACTTGTACAATTCTTGAGTTTTTATATAACCAATAAAATGTTTTTAGCATAAAGAAGGCAAAGACCCAAATCTTTCCTCTGAGGGGGTTTTTTTTGGGGGTTTATTTTCTAGTTAATATCATCTTGGACTAACTTCAAAGGAATTTACTAACTAGAAGAAGCCCTGTATTTCAGGCTCTGAACCCCAGAAGTAATTTTCCAGAGAAGAAAGGTTTTCTAAATAGCAAGACATTCAGCTACTGAGTGTGTCCACATATCACTATGGGCATAAACTCTGCCTCGTTAAAAAATAAAGGTTCCTCCTCTTGAGATGCACCTCTTAGTCCACACCACTGTGTCGACTGATGTACAATGAAAGAAAGAGATTATTAAGCATTTGTCCATGAGTCTGTCTTGTCCAACGATAATCTGCATCATTGAATGTGTACTAGATAGAAACAGCAAATTAGAATGTAGTTTTTATGACTTACAGTGGTATTTGCCTTCTTCATTTTATTCAGGTAATGACTCCAAGATGCTCTTTTTCCTTTCGTTTGAATATTTGGAAATGTATCCACACCATCCTTCACCTCTAAGTTTGATCAGCTGTATTATACCTCTCATCACACTCCACCCAATACATGGTAAACATTAATCTCATAATAAAAAACCTATTATATTTTAAAATGCATTTTTACAGCCATCAGCACCTTTTTTTTTTTTTTTTTTTTTTTTTTTCCTGAGGGCCTACTTTGTGCAAAACTTGAGAATTTAGGTCTTTGACATCCAACCAAGAAAGTTTTCAGTTTACAGAGAAGTTAGGCATCACCATGTTTCCTCTTTCTGGAAAATGAGGTGTTATTTGGTCAGAGATTTTTAAATTGACCTAAACTTTATGTAATTTTTAAAGACTCAGTGGCAAAGAGAACATATGAATGTCTGCCTATCTCTGGAAAGCTTGATGTCCTAGAGAAAATCCTTCCTTCTCTCCTGCTGCAATCCAAGGTAGGATATATTGATGGCCAGAGGGGATCTGGCTGCAGCCCAAAACCACTCTTCTGACTTTGAAAGCAGAGAGTTCACATTCACCTTCCAATGGCCCATCCAACAATGATGAGACCATGGCTGACGGGAATTATCTCAAATGTGTCAGGAATGAACACACACTTGCTAATGGCCTATTTCCTTCCCCACAGGCATCCCTGCAGAGGAAGAAGGCAAGGGAGAGCGAGACCCTTGGCTCAGCTTATGCCTTTTCTCCTCTTTCCTTTCCCAAACACCCTCTCTTCTCACCCCAGGATCATGCTTGATTCTTGAATTCCCATCAGGTTTCAGGGGAAGGGGAAATACTATTTCTTGCACTTTTTGCTGGCCAAGAAATTGATGCTATCTGTCTCCCATTGTTCTGCTCACCATCCGGTTTGGACCTGACTGAAGGCGGGAATGAAGGTGTGCATCCAGCTGTGGCCCATGTCCTTTGAACAACTCAGTCTTTGCACAGAGATACCAATTCAGAGACTGTTCCCATTTACTCGAAATATTGGTAGCAAACTCAGCACATTACCCAAATGAGAGTCACTGAATATGTTCAAAGAGCTATAAAAAGAAGATATAAGAAAACAAAGTCCTCAGTATCTTGATTAAGCTTTCAGATAGCTACAGACATGGAGGAAATCAGCAGAAAGAGAAACATGCTCCAAGGAACCGTTTCCCCAGTGACAGTGACTTTGCCACATCATGTATGTAGTATCTACACACCACAGTTAAACCATCAGATCATTGGCGTACAGTAGGTGCTCAATAAGTATTTGTGAGTGTCAGAATCATATTCTGGTATACTTGCCTTTCTAGGTAGCTGGATCTAAAGGAGAAGTAATTAAGTGTGTCTAGCCTACAGCTAAGGGGGTAAACTGTAGTTTTTAGATTATGGGAGAATTTTTAAAAATACTTTTAATTTTGGAGTTATTTTAGATTGATAAAAATAATAGGAAAGGTAGTACAGAGAGTTCCCGCACACCTCTCAGTTTGAGTTTTCCCTAAAGTTACCGTCATATATTACCATTGTATATTTGTCAAAACTGAGAAACCAACATTGGCGCTTTACTGTAATTCCAGACTTTATTTGAAGTTCACACGTTTTTCCATTAATAGCCTTTTCTGTTGTTTGGGGATCAAATCCAGCGTATCACATTTCATTTTATCATTATGTCTCTTAAGTGTACTGTGGTTTGTGACAGTTTCTTACTCTTCCCTTGTTTTTCATAATCTTACTATTTTGAGGAATACTCATAAGGTATTTTATAGATTGTCCCTCAGCTTGAGTTTGCCTGTTTCCTTATGGTTATGGATTTTTGGAAAGACTCCCACAAGGGATATGTGATATCCACATGGCATTATTGATGATGTTAAACTTCATCACTTGATTAACCTTCATCACTTGGTTAGGGTAGTGCCAACTTTCTCCACCATTAAGTTATTATTTTTTGCCTTTTATGGGAGGAATTTTGGTTGTGATTTATTATAAATTCATTTTGCAAAGCTTTGTGTAGAAGTCAGGAGACGGCTGTTGATTGTAAAATGAAGGAAAAGTAGTTCAGTCAGTAACAGAAATATCTTTCTGGAATCCTGGGGGAAGTTTAATCAGTAATTGACTTGTTGGAACAAAATAATAAAACCTTTGAAGAGCTGGAAGGAGATTAGAATTGGTGCTGTGAGTCTGATACACCTGTCTGAGCTCTTTTCACAGGTACAGGTTCTGAGCACTGCCTCCTGTGTGTACTGGGGTCAACAGAGAAATCCAGCCTCACCTGGACTCCCACCATTCTGTTCTCATCACTTTTCTAACAGTCCTCTCTAACTCTCACCCTCTCCCCTCCTATACAAAAGCCTCCACCCCATTGGGTACTGGCCTCTGGCATGTCCAATCAATCACTACTATGTCTAGTTCCTAAGCTAAATACAAGACAGAAGTGGGGAGGGGACAGATGCTGAGATTGTGGAAGGGAGAGGAAAGCAGCCTTCTTTTTGGTCTGGTCTCTGTTTCAAGTATGGACTACACAATTAGACCTTTCAAAGTGTGGAAATTAACACTTCTGCCAGCATAACTCCTATACCTCATGATGCTCCAAGAGGATCTGAATTATTATGTCAAATGTTTATTTCTATTACCCCAGTGTTGTTAAAACTATTTCCAGGTTAGTTTAGGAGTTCCAGAAGTTTTAGGAGTTAATAACAAATCCTTCCATCTGTTTTAAATAATAATCTATTCATTTTATCATTAAGGAAAAGATCTAGGAATAGCAGGGGTCAGGTCTCTGCTTAAACTTTGCTGGCTTCTGTGGTTTATATACCTCTGGATCTGTCTGTCCTTGTATGAGAGGTCAACTTCCATGCCAGTTTTGGAGAAGGGGAAATAGTCTAAGGAAGAATTCTCAAAGAGATAAAGTTAGGGAAATAACTTAGTTAATGATTTTCCAGTTTCAAAAATCAATACATAAATTATAAAAAAGTATAATCTCACCAATATTGTAATTAAAGATTTGAAAAATGATGTTGATAAAAAGTGTCATAAAATAAAGCAGAAACATATAGGCATAGGTTCAAGAGGAGAAATAAGAGTTTTGAGGACAGAGTCAGGAAATCTAATTGGAATTATTGGATTAACAGGAGAAGAAAAGGAAAGAGAAGAGGGAAAGCAATAATTTTTTAAAAAATCATAAGAATTTATTTGAGTTAAGGGAGGATAAATTTGCAGTTTAAAATTTCTCACTTGATCTCAAAAATTACCAAAAAAAACTAAACCTTTGAAATTCCTAAATTCTAAGCCACATACAAATCCTTAACATTTCTATTTATAAGTAGCTGATTTTTTTAACATAAGTGAGTAAACCTGTCAGATTTCTCTCAGTATGGGATACTATTCTGCAACACCTACAGACTCTTGAAAGGAGATGGCTGCAATGTCAATATCTTACACATAGGAAAATATAATACATCTATTGGCAAAAAAAAAAAGAGTCAGGAAAGGTCTAAGAGAGTACAATCCATGTCCATTGTCTAAGGAAGTATCTGTGCAGGCTAAATTTCAATAAGATCAGAGATTTCAACATATTGTAAGATACAAAAGGGAAAGAAATCATGATAGGCAACAAATAAATATATAGCAGGTAGAGGTAGATAAAAAGATAGACAAACACTATATATATATATATATATATATATGTTTATATAAACATATGCCTCATATGTGTAATTATGTATAATCGAATGATGGTAAGGCTACTGTGAATTTGTAGCGTAGGTACTAAGTAAATAGTCTTGGGAAGAATGACACATGTAGCAAGGGAAGACCTTTCAATAGACTGCCCTCCATAAAAAACAAACTAAACTGAAAACAGACACAACTCTCTCAGCAAAATCCAGTAGTAAGGGAATGGGAGGGGAGGGAGGGAGTAGCAAAGAGCAGAAAATTAAAATTTGATAAAATTCCCCCATGAGGGCTTCCCTGGTGGCTCAGTGGTTAAGAATCCACTTACCAATGTAGGGGACATGGGTTCAAGCCCTGGTCTGGGAAGATCCCACATGCAGCAGAGCAACTAAGCCTGTGCGCCACAACTACTGAGCCCATGTGCCACAACTACTGAGCCCATGTGCCTAGAGCTCATGCTCTGCAGCAGGAGAAACCACCTCAATGAGAAGTCTATGCAACCCAACGAAGAGTAGCCCCTCTTGTTGCAACTAGAGAAAGCTGTGCACAGGAACTAAGACCCAACACAGCCAAAAATAAATAAATAAATAAATAAACAAACAAACAAATAAATAAATTTATTTTTAAAAATTCCACCATGATGGGATATATGGGATCCAAATAATTTAATTGTTGCAAAATGCAGGTCAATGGTGTTATGAATTTAATGAAACATATAATACAGTATTATTTGTAGAATGAAGAAAAAAATCATTATTGTGTGCTATGTGACAAATACAAATAACCAAAGTGCTAGAGAAAATACTTATATCAGAAGAAAGAAAACTCAAGGCCATAGACACTAAACAGGACAAAGAAGGATATTATATAATAATAGAATGCAACAGTCCATAAAAGAGACTTACAAAGGATGTACATCCTTATGTAGCAAAAAACACTGCAGCAAAATATAAGTGTTGGGTTAGAATTCTCGAAACATCATAATTTGTTAAAATACATTTGTTTGGAAAATTTCAGTGTAACTATTTTAGAATATAAAAACCCATGTGGGTAATAATAGAACATGTGAAGAATATAATGAATAAGCACCATTTAATAGATTTAAATAAAATACGTTATGTTAACAAAATGGAAATATATGTCCTTGGAACACAGCAAAAAAAAAAAAAAAAAAAAACTACATACATAGTCACAAAAATGCTCAGTAAATTGCCAAAGGACACATTTTATGGGCCCTATTTTTGAATTATATCTCCCTCCCCTCCAAAAAATGGAAATCAATAAATGTCTGCCCCTAAAAAATGTAACTAGCACATTTCTATTTTAAAACATTTTGAAACAACACCTGATGAAGAGGGGAAAATGAAAATTACTAGTTAGTTTTAGAAGAATGAAAGGGGGAACAGAAAAGCAAACCTCATAATAAAAATCGTTGGTCACAGCTAAAGCCATATTTTTTCAAAGGAAAAGAGCATGAATTGCATTTTTTAAATTATTATTAAAAGAGGAAGGCTGAAAATAAACTTTGATTTCAACCATGTGCAATAAATGTTAACATCAAGCCAACTCAAAGGGTTAGGCAAAGATTTGTGATGTGTAAAATGGATAAAATAGTCAGAAAAACCCTCTCTGAAGAGCTAACAGTGAGCAGAAAATTAAAGAGTGTAGAAAGTAAGCCATGTGAAGATCTGTTATGACCCACTGACACGAACGACTAGTTATTTACAGAGACTTCTTTTCTGGGTACCAATGACTACTTACTTTTGGTTCATATTGAGTTGGCCAAGAAAGCTTATGTAGACAACTGGAAGAAACAAAATTTTCTTCCTTCCTTGTTTTTCAACAGTGAAACTAGCTTCACAGTTTCTTAGGATTATGCAGTTAATATATTTTTATCGTAAAAATAAAGATGAAATATTAAACTAAATTTAATGTCTCTTGAAATCCTGCTGTACCAACATGACAAAAATCAACATGTTACTGATCATCTTTTCACATACCTTTTATATATGTGTATGTATGTATATACAAATATTAGGTTGTTTCTTATTTTAGATATTTTAATACACTTTTTAAAAAAATTAATGTGTCTCCTGCTTTCCCTTCCCTGGTTCCCCATCCTGTCCCAAATAACTAATATTAACCACTTACTGCTAACATTCCATAGCCTATTCAATGTTCACATGACCCAGTACCTATAGTTATAGCTTTAACTGTTAATATTGATTTAAGTATTAATATGGTTATAGATAGCAAAGATTTTGCCATTATTTTATTTTTTAAAATGACCACAGTACATAATGTTTCTCTACATCTTGCTTTTCTCCCTTCACTGTAGATTACAGTAATCCTTTCAAATCATTTGGTCTGAACCTAACATCTTCTTTTAGTGGTAACATAAAATTCCTTATTGTGAATGTACCATAATCTACTCAACCTGTATATCTCAGAATACTTTTCACTCCCTCATCTCAGTTTTTGTTACTGTTAAAAATCCTGCAATAAATATTTACTTCTATGTATGGATCCCTACATATTGGTATTTTTATTTCTATAAATTAGGTTCTCAGGAGTGTGATTATTGGGTCAACAAATATATATATATATATGTTTTTTTTTAAATTTTTAAGATACTTTGAAATCGCTGTTAAAAAATAAAAAGCTGTTCTACCGATTCACATTGACAGCAACAATATGAATTCCATATTGTCTACATTCCTATTTGCCATAAATAACACTTTTTCTTCTTATCTCTTAGGTATAAGAGATAAGTTGTTGTTAATTTTTACAATTTTTCTTATTAATAAAGAGATTGGGTACTCATCCCTTAGTTTCCATTGGCCTTTTATACTTGCAACTGTCATTCACATATTTTGTCCATTTTTTTTCCTACTGGTTTGTATGCATTTTTGTTGTCAATTTGTTATCAATTTATTTTTTACATATTCTAACCTTCAATCTGGCACATGTGTAGAATTTATTATTTGCTTTGCTTTAGTATTGATTTTAAAAAATATTCAAACACAGCTTTAATTTTTAGACAGTCAAATGTCTGCCTTTTCTTAAATGCTTTTGGGGTTTATTGTTTTAGTTATAATGATCTCCCAAACCCTCAGGTTTTAACATGTTGTCCCTTAACTTTGCATATATTATTTTAGAAAATATTTATGTTTTCATCCCAGATAGAATTTTTAAAATATGGCATGAGATAGATGTCTAAGATTTTGTTTTCCTTTTTGATGGAAAACCACTTGTGCTGGCATCATTTATTCAATTTCCACTGAAGTGAAATACCATTTCTTTCATTTATTATATGGTCATATATACTGGAATCTGTTTCTGGGCACTCTATTCTGTTTTATCTGATCCCTTTGACAAGTTTTTATGCCAATAACAAACTTTTTATTACAGTGGCATTATAGTATATTTCAATGTCTGGCAAGGGAAGTCCTTCAATGTTCTTTTGAACCTAAAGCTGAAAGTTACTGTTGCCCCTCCATCTTAATTTTACACCCTTCAGCTTTTCCAGTGATTTTGTAAGCCATCTAATCCCTTCTATAACATCACTTTTGCTTGAAAACCTGGGGTGGTTTCTGTATTTTTGGCTGAGCCCAACAGATGCAATAAGAGTATAGCAAGATAGCTAACTAGTCAGTTAATATATTAGAAAGGTGGTATCCATACAGTCAGCAAGAGATAGTTACAAGAATTAATTTTTAAGGATTTCATTTTCAAGGGCAATAAAGAACAGAAGTTGTCTAAGAATACATCTTAAAAACGTGAAAGACGTTTATGGTGGGTTTTCTTAGATATCAATAATTTAAAAACAGTTGATATATTAAAACACATTAAAATGGAAGTCAACTGTGCAGAATGCAAAGGATAAAAATAAAGAAACGACCAGCCACAAACTGGATACTGAGTTTAGCCAATCAAAAAACTTACAAGGCTTGAATATCTAGTACCTAGTTGACTGGTTTGTTATAAAGGATATTGCAAAAGATATAGATGAACAGCCAGATGAAGAGGTACATAGGATGAGGTCCAGATGGGTTCTGAATGCAAGAGCTTCTGTCCCTGTGGAGTTGGATATGCCACCGTCCTGGCTCATGGATGTGTTCAGCAACCCAGAAGTTCTCCAAATGCCCTACTTTAGAGATTGTTATGGAGGCTTTATCGTATAGGCATTATTATTATTATTATTATTTTTTTTTTGCGGTATGCGGGCCTCTCACTGTTGCGGCCTCTCCCGTTGCGGAGCACAGGCTCCGGACGCGCAGGCCTAGCGGCCATGGCTCACGGGCTTAGTTGCTCCGCGGCATGTGGGATCTTCCCGGACCAGGGCACAAACCCGTGTCTCCTGCATCGGCAGGCGGATTCTCAACCACTGCGCCACCAGGGAAGCCCCATATAGGCATTATTGATTATTAACTCAATTTCCTCTCCCTTCTCCCTTCGCCTGAAGGATGGAGGGTAGGGATGAAAGTTCCAAGCTTCTAATCATGGCTTATTGTTCCTGGTAAACAGTCCCCATCCAGGAGCCATCCAGGAGCCCACCAAGGGTTGCCTCGTTAGAATAAAAGATATTCTTATCATCCAGGAAATTCCCAGGGATTTGGGAACTGTCTCAGGAATGAGGGTCAAAGACAAAATATTAGAACAAAAGATGCTCCTAGCACCCCTATGACTCTGGAAATTACAAGGGTGTTAAGAGCTCTGTGTCAGGAACAACAGGCAGGGACCAAATGTATACTTCTTACTATGTCATGGTTAGCCAGGGCATAATGAAACTAGCAACCATTACTCAAAATATTCTCAAGCCTGACATTATGGACCACTTCATTTTAAAATTTCACTGTAATCTTATTTCAAATGGAGAAAACAGTCTGTACAGTTCCTTCGAGGTGACTGTTCTCCTATATTATTAATACAAGGAAGTGACTTCATATAGGGGTCAGGAATGCATTTTCTCTACTCTAATCAGATCTTCCAGATTTATATCCCAATTGTGTCACTTTCTAGTGATAACCATGAACAAGCCATTTGACCTCTTTAAAGCTCAGTTTTCACATCTTTAAACTGGAGAAATAAATCTTAACCATAATGCTTTTATGAAGGTCAAATGAAATATTTAATAAAAATAAAATGCTTAATGGAGTGACTGACGCATAGCAAGGGCACGATAAAGATAATCTAGAAACATTAGTATTACATATCTCTTATCCATACATAAGGAAATGCAAAATCTTCACATTGCTGAATCGCCTTCGAAATCCAATCACATCTGTTGAACAAGGCTGCACGTTACTGTCTTATTTCCCATTGATGTCATGGAACCTGGTTCTGGAAACAACCGTAAAGCTTCTACAGCGATTCAGACAGACTTGTGGTGGTGTTGACACAGTTGAACTCACAGCCCAGACCTTTAATTCCTGTGCCATTCATGCCTTACCCTTCTGCTTAAGTCTTCTTTCTGGTTAAAAGATGTTCCCCTAATGCAGGCATCATGCCTTTCTGGACTTTCTCCTGCTGCATTGTCCTTTACTACTTGCAGTATGGCAACTGAGATTCTGTGAAGTACAGGGCCACTTTGAAACAACAGACTGCACTCTGGGGCAGGTTCCCACCCTGGTCCTGCCCTGGCCCTGATATAACGGTGACTACTCCAGTGGAGAAGGTGTTGGGAGGTGCCCCATTAATTTTCCATATTTAGGGGGCTTTTGAGCTAGCAGCCAACTGAAGATGAATATGTGGATGGTATATGGAGGGGGATGCAAATTGCCCAACTAGTAGCCACCCAGACTGGAGGCTGGAGATGGGGACAGAGGAGGGAAGAAGGATCTTAGCTGTGGATGAAACTGTTCTATTCCTCCCTTAGAGGTGTGGCCCATCCGTATGTCCTGGGCTGTGAAGTCAGGGCTGGAGAATTAGTCTGAAGGGGGACTAGCCAGGATAGGCTCTGAGCCTCCACACACTTGTCTTTTCCTTCATTTAAGTCTGAAGCCTGCCTCATGCCTCCTCACACTGGGCAGGTAATGTTATGCCAACTGCTCATTAAATCAGGTCCTCTCAACATTCTTTCTTCTGACCTCTGAAATGATCTATATATCTACCATCCTCTTTTCTACCTCACATCTGTGAGGAGGTCTTGCTGACCAACTGAGACCTCTGTGCCCATGCCCTGCACAATTTTCTTTTCTTCATCTTTGCCCTTCACAAAGCACTTTTTGCCCAATATTTTCAGTTTCTTGTCTATCATTTAAGTCAGATTCCTCGCTCTCCCTGGGGATTCCCCTCTCCTATGCCCCCCCACCCCCCGTCCCAGCCTGTCTTTCAAAATTAAATTCTGAGGCCCTCTCAAAACCTGTGTGCTTTCTGAGGATTTTCCCAATTATCCTAAAAGGTTATAATCTTACCTTACTCAGAGCTCCCACAGAACCACTTATATTACATTTGCAGGTATAATATGTTTATCTGCATTGCATGGCAGGAAATTCCCGAGGGCAGACGCTGAGACTTAATTATTTTTGTATCTCTATCACTGCAAAGAGAAGACCAAACACAAATAGGTTTATTTGAATAGCAGGACATATATTTATATAATGCAGCATATATACATGAAAAGATGCCAATATTATTAGTTTATTAGGAAAATACAAATTAAAACCACAATGAGATACCCACTAGAACAGCTTAAATGAAAAAAATACTGACATTATCCAGTGCTGGCAATTTTACAGAGTAACTGGAACTCTTGTGAATTGCTAACAGAAATGCAAAATAATCCAGCCATTTTGGAAAACACTGTGACAGCTTTTTTTTATGAAGTTAAACATATACTTATCATATGACCCAGCAATTTCTCTCCTAGATATTTACCTAAGAGAAATAAAAATTTATTCTTATATATATTAAAAACAACTTCAAATATTACAATGCTTTCATTCAGAATCATCAAAAACTAGAAACAACCCACAAGTCTTTCAACTGCAGAATTGATAAACTGTTGTACATTCATACAGTGACATACTCTTCAGTAATAAAAAAGAAGCTAACAGCTAATACATGCAACAACTGATCTCAGTGCATGATGCTGTGTGAAAGAAGTCACATTCAAACAGCTTCATACTCCATGATTTTTTTTAGATGATGCTATGAACTGAATGTGTCCCTCCAAACGCATACGCTGAAGCTTAATAATCCCCTGTATAACAAAATAAATAATTTTTATTCTATGTAATACTATACTTTAATAAAAAACAATGTGAAGAAAGAGGGCATTTTAGAAATAGAGCAACCTCAATGTCCTCATTAGTGGTCCATAGGGAACGCACCCAACCGACATCCACACTTGTCCAGAATTATCAAACAAGTATATACCCAGAACATGAACCCAAATGTGGACAACGTAATGATATTTGGAGGTGGAGCCTTTGGAAAGAGATTAGGTAAAGATGGAGCCCTCATGTGTGAGATTAGTGCCCTTAAAAAAAGAGACCCCAGAGAGTCCTCTCACCCCTTCCACTATGGGAGGACACAGCAAGAAGACATTTGTTGGCTGTCTACAAACCCCACCAAGCACTGAATCTGCCAGCACCTTCATCATGATTCCTTAGATTTCAGAACTGTGAGAAATAAATTTCTATTTTGTATAAACCCTCCAGTGTATGGTATATTTGTTATAATATCCTTAACAGACTAAGACAGATGATATATTCTGTAAAAACTAGAGGAACAGAAAACAGATCAGAAACTGTGGAGTTGGAGGTGGGCAGAGGGTTTTTCTGGGGGTTGTTGATAATGATCTATATCTTGATTTTTGTGGTCATTAAATGTTTATTTATTTTCTAAATGTCATAAACTGTGTAACAAAAAAGTGATTTTTACGGTATGTAAGATTATAATTTAATAAAGAAATAATGTGAAGAAAGAGGACATTTAACAAATAGTGCAACCTCTCTCTCATCACCAGTGGTTCAAAGGGAGGAAAGGAGAATCTCCTGCCCCCAGGTGACGTCCACAGCTCCCTACTGTAATCTAGAGGTCACCAATTTGGTGACGCCAGGATGTGACCATAACAGTCTGTCCTCAGGTCCAAAGTTGGTGGTGGACATGACCTAAACTGTTTTACAAATGTGAAGGAAGTAGAAGTGAGCTGTCCAGAGTTACCAAACAAGTTTATGCCCAGAACACAGGAACTCGAACATTTGACTGACATAAATTATACTGAGCTTTTTTACACTAATGCAACCCAATGTACCAATGGATAGAATTCAATAAAAATACCGTCTTTCAAAACACTGACATATTTAATTTTAAAACAGTTAACCAGAGTTTCCTTTGGACTCATATGGCTCCCATGTATACCTCTTGATTACAGTATTTATTAAAATGTATTTTAATTATTTGCTTTAATCTCAGTCTTCCCCACTAGGACTTTGGGTTCCTTGGGGTCAGGAATTTTAACATACTGAATTTTGCATGCCAGATACATAGTAAAGTGAATGCTCAAACATTTCTGTTAAAAGAATAAAAGGATGAAAGAGGACTCATGATTTCGACCACCATCCTCTCTCTCCTGTCATCTGCTTCTCCATAATTCATCCACTTCTACACATCTCTAAATTCTACAGACCTATCCCGAGCTGTCCTGTGTCTCTCATGACTGCAGAAATGTCCTCCTGCTGCCTGTCTGGACTCCTGCCCCTCCTACAATCCTACATCCATACACCAGAGGGATGTTTCTGAAACATCAATCAGATCCTGACACTCCCAGGCTTAAATCCACCATTGGTTTCCAATCAGGCTTAGAACCAAAGCCAGATTTCCTTAGTTGGGCTTTTAACACTCAACAATTTCTGGTCCTTTCTACCTCCCTGAACTCGTATCTAACTACTCTGTTTTTTCTCAGTGTGCTTGCAGACCACTGGTTTTCTTTCAATGCTTCAAACGTGGTTGGTACGGTCTGCCTCCTAGACTTTGTGCAAGCAGCTCTCTGACCTAGAATGCTCCTTACTCTGCCTTTTACATTATCGGTTCCTTCTCATCATGCAGATGTTTGCTTCAGTAGCTCCTCTTTGGAGAAGCCTTTCCTGACCATGCAATCTAACCTCATTCTGTACAGCATCACCCAGTTCACCTTCTCTGTAGAGCACTCATCCTATTTTTGTATGTTTGTATTGCCCGTTACATATTTGATAATAATAATTCTGGCCCCCCTCCTGGAATGTATGCTTTGAGAGAGTGAGGGCTCTACATTAACCCTCATTTCTCCCCACCAACAGCACATAGTAAATGTTTCATGAACACTGGTTGGGGGATGGATGAATGGATGGAAAGATGGATTCATGAATGAATAGCTCTTTTCACTGCAGCATGGTGGGCTCCACTATTTTCTAACAGACAGAGAATCCAATCATCTTATCCATAGTAGTGTCCCTTATTCTGTATTACACTAACAGGAGGGCCAGAGAGCCCTACTGATGCCTGGCTTTATCCGATGTGTGTTGTTTGATTAAGTTAACAAGAAGTAGAGAATCAGATGTGGTTTTCAGGAGGGGAAGGGGGAAGATTTTTTAAATGGTAGGTACAAATATGGGATATTACATTCTTTATAATTCTTACAGCGCTCCCTGATCCATAACAGCTCCTCGTTCCCTCTTAGATAGTGGTTGGAGGCATCTGTTTTTCTCTTACCCTTGTAGGACTGATTCTCACTATTTCCCCAAGGCTTCCCAGGCACAGGATCTCCATTGCCTTGGGGAAGGTCATACAGACTTTCTCCTCATAACCCCTGGCCATCCAGCCGAAGGTTATAGGTAGGCTTGGTGTGGAGCAACAGAGACAAGTCAGTGCCATCTTGTCTCCAAACTGTGATTTATCTTTCTGAGGCCTCCAGAACTTAATACGGTCTCTTTGCCTCTTTGCCCCTATCCTGTTCAAAGGTGATCATTTTCAGGGCTTAGTAGCATAAAAATCAACGTTAACAATAAGTATTTTTATTTTAAAGAATTCTGCTCTCTCGGGCTTCCCTGGTGGCGCAGTGGTTGGGAGTCCGCCTGCCAATTCAGGGGACACGGGTTCGTGCCCTGGTCCGGGAAGATCCCACATGCCGCGGAGCAGCTGGGCCCCTGAGCCATGGCCGCTGAGCCTGGACGTCCGGAGCCTGTGCTCCGCAACGGGAGAAGCCACAGCAGTGAGAGGCCCGCGTACCGCAAAAAAAAAAGAATTCTGCTCTCTCGACAACTCAGCTAAAATAAAATAAAATAAAAATACAAACAAAAATCCCCCAAACCCAAAACCCCTCATATCTAACATGAACTCCATGAACTACAAGTGTGCCTTGGCAACTTTAAAATTAGAATTTCTCCAAAGCCAAAGTCAGACTGAGCAGGTGACCAGATGCCAGAGTTTTTCAGAATGCAGTTTCTGCTGTCAGATTAACCTCACCTGCTAAAACTGGACAAGCCACTTAGTATCTCCCTTTCTCAGTTTCCATATCTATACAGTGTCACAGTCCCTCTCCCAAGCTGGTGGGGTGAGGATTCCATGAGCAAATGCATGCAAAGCACTTTGCACAGTGACACACACCAACTATGTGCTTAGAACCTGGTATATCTACTAAAAGGAATTATTACTGATTGAGTCAATTAGTTCAGATATTTTTTTAACTTTTTCTTCTCTGAAATAACAGCAACCCCACTCCCTGCTTTGAAGAATCCATTGCTGAAAATTATAATGTGCAATTTCCTTCATTAATGGTTCCATATTAATCCTGGTGTTTTTGTTTGATTGTTGTTTGTCCCCCAGAACCTGGAGATGGCAGCGTGCAGGTAGGATGGGAACACCCTTTGCCTCATCTACTGGCAGCTAGAGCGAAAGTCTAGCAGCCACTCCAAATCCATAGCTGGTAAGCATCCAGCAGCAGAGCCCTGCAGGAAGTCAACAAGTTCCTCCCACTCTTACTCCCCTCTGTTCTACATCTGGAGCTCAAAGCCAACCCCAGACTCCAGAACACCCTCATCCTACACAGTGGGTAAACTGACAGAGAGAGAAAACCACTGCTACAAAGGATGATATATTTGCTACAAACAAAAGAAGTGATTGAGTCCAAGGCAGCAACTTTTCATGGTGGTTCAAGAAATCTAATTCTAAAGAGCCCTTGGGAGGACCAATGCCTTCCTCCAGGGAAAGGATGGCAAATTGTATCATTTTGACTCACGGCCATGAATGATGTCTCTGCAGCTGTTTGAATTAATTCTGAAATACAAGCAATCTCAGTAGGAATCTGAATTTTCAGAAAACAATTCCCTGCTGAGTTGGTTCAGCTAGCTCCACCTTAGCCCTTCCACACACCTCGGCAATGAGGACATTTACAGGACAGAGTTATTTTTGCGTATTTAAGGCACTCACAGAGTCTTGGAATATACAACTCCTTCAAGGCTAACGCGTCTCTGGATTTTTCCTTCCTGCCTAAAACAAACCAGAGCTATGTAACAGTACCGTAAAACATGAGTAGGCACTGAGCACTGAGGGTCGTAGACCTGGCCCTAGTTGGATGAGGTTTCTGTTAACCACTGCTTCCCAAACTTCTTTAACTGAAGCTCCTCAAATCCAAGTCTGATTGCCTCTGACCCTGGAGTCAGTCCAAGGTGAATCGCTGGCCCATGTGTATCCACTGAACTGCCATCTTCCCTAATGTTCCCAATGGAAGTGAAGCAAATGCATCAGGTTTTCCCCTAAGTCAGGTGCTAATACACTCAAAAGTCCTCAACTGCAGACCCCTCAGTTTGGTCCCTGAACTAAGGGGTCTATCTCTTTTCCAGGATCAGGATGCTGCTCTGCCATTTTTTTCCATTTATTAAAATTGGGGTAAAATACACATCACATAATACTTTGTATCTTAGTCATGTTTAAGTATACAGTTCAGTGGTATTAAGTAAATTCATATTGTGCAACCATCACCACCAACCATCTCCAGGACTCTTTAAATCCTGCAAAATGTAAACTCGGTACCCATTAAAAAGTAAATTCCCATTCTCTCTTTCCCGCAGCCCCTGGTAACCACCATTCTACTTCTCTCCCTATGAATTTGACTACTCTAATTACCTCATATAAATGGATTCATACAGTATTTGTCTTTTTGTGACTGGCTTATTTCACTTAGCATAATGCACCCAAAGTTCATCAATGTTGTAGCATATGTCAAAATATTTTTCCTCTTTTAGGCTAATATTTCATTTTTTGTATGTACCACATTTTGTTTATCTATTCATCTGTCAATGGACACTTGGGTTGCCTCCACATTTTAGCTATTGTAAATAACACTGTAATAAACATGGGTGTACAAATATCATTTTGAGACCCTGATTTCAACTCTTTGGGGTATATATCCAGAAATGGAACTGCTCCATCATATGGTGATTCTACTTTTAATTTTTTTTGAGGAAATGCCATAATGTTTTCCACAGTGATTGTATCATTTTACATTCCCACCAAATATGTAAAAGGTTTCCAATTTCTTCACATCCTCACCAACACCGATGATTTTCTGTTTTGTTTTGTTTTATAGTGGTTATTCCAATGAGTGTAAGGTGATATGTCATTGTGGTTCTGATTTACATTTCTCTAGTGATTAGTGATGTTGAACATTTTTTAATGTGATTATTAGACATTTATATATTTCTCTGGAGACATATCTATTCAAATCCTTTGGTCATTTTTTAATTGGATTGTTCATATTTTTGTTGTTGAATTTTAGGAGTTCTCCACATATTCTGGATATGAATTCCTTACTAGATATATAAAATTTGCAAAATTTTCCCCTTCTATGGGTTGCCTTTTCACTCTGTTGATGGTGTCCTTTGATACACAAAATTTTTTATTTTTATGAACTCCAATGTGTCTATTTTTTCTTTTTTATCTGTGCCTTTGGTGTCAATTCCAGGAAATAATTGTTAAATCCAAAGTGGTGAAGATTTAATCCCATATTTTCATCTAAGAGTTTCATAGTTTTAACTCTTTCATTTAGGTCTTTGAACTGTTTTGAATTAATTTTTGTATGTGGTGTATGACAAGGGTCTTATAAGTTTTGGTATGTTTTTATTTTGTTCATCTCTAAGTACTATCTAATTTCCCTTGTGCCTTCTTCTTTGATCCATTTGCTGTTTGAGAGTGTTGTTTAATTTCCACAAGTTTGTGAATTTCCCAGTTTTTCTTCTGTTATTGATTTCTAACTTTATCCCATCGTGGTCAGAGAAGATACTTTATACAATCTCTATCTTTTTAAATATACTAAAGCTTAACTTGTGATCTAACATATGGTTTATCCCAGATAATGTCCCAAGCACAATTTCTAACTTTATCCCATCGTGGTCAGAGAAGATACTTTATACAATCTCTATCTTTTAAAATATACTAAAGCTTAACTTGTGATCTAACATATGGTTTATCCCAGATAATGTCCCAAGCACAATTAAGAAAAGGGTACATACCTTTGGGTATCTAGTTGGTTTATTGTGTTGTTCAGGCCTTCTATTTACTTATTTTTCTTCTGTTTGGTTGTTTTATGCATTATTGAGAGTGGGGTATTGAAGTCCTCAACTACTGCTGTAGAGCTGTCTATTTCTCCCTTCAATTTTTTTCAATTTTTGCCTCATATATTTTGACTATCTGTTATTAGGTGTACAAATGCTTATAACTGTTATATCTTCTACCTGTGTTGCACATTTTATTAATATTAAATGTCCTCCTTTTTCTCCTTAACCTTTTTTGATTTGAAGTCTATTTTGTCTGATATTAGTATAGCCATCCCTGCTCTGTTTTGGTTGCTATTTTCATGGAATGTCTTTTCCACCCTTTCATTTTCAACTGATTTTCAAACTATTTGTGTCTTTGGATCTAAGTGAACCTCTTGTAGACAGCAGTAGTTGGGTCACATTTGGGTTATTTTTGTTTGTTTGTTCTTTTCGTTCCATCAATCTTTGTCTTTTGACTGGAGAGTTTAATCCATTTATGTTTAAATTAATTACTGATAAGGAGAGACTTACTTATGTAATTTTGCTCTTTGTTTTCTATATACCCTGTTCCTCATTTCTAGATGCATTCTGTTCCTCATTTTCTCTCTTCTCTGGTGTTTAGTTGATTTTATTTTTTACAGTGAAATGTTTTAATTCCATTCTCATTTTTTAGTGTGTGTATTCTATAACGATTTTCCTTGTGGTTACCATGAGGAATGCATTTAACATCCTAAAGTTATAATACTCTAATTTGAATTTATATCAACTTAATTTCAGTAACATACAGACTCTGTTCCTTAGCACCCCAGTCCCCTCCCATTTCAGTTGCCAATATCACAACGTTACATCTAAAGCAAAAACTAAAGTGAAGAAGATGCTAAGAATTTCCTCCATAAGAGACATGGCACCTTTGACTCACAGCCCTGACCCCAATGACTTTGTCACCTCAACCTGTCCTTGTATCAGGACTCAAGTTATACTGTGATTTTGAGAAATAATCTAATCAAAGGACTAAGAGAACTATAGCAAAAGTGAGCCCTCCCAAATTGGTCACATAGAAGCTGCAGTCTTAGATGTTGTGTGGGTTCAAATGTCTATTCTCTAGGCAGCTCCTAAACAGCAGCAGTGTGGACAACCAACAACATGATGTCATTGCCATAACAAAACTGGAATTCTTGGGATATAGCCCAATAATTATTTTATGCCCTAGAAATGAAAACTAGAGATCTTTGATGCCTCCAGATCACCATTATTTTTCCTCTCCATTAGACTAATAAGAAGGTATCATTCATTCTGTTATAATTCTTGTGACCTTCTCATGCTGTTACTGGCACACCCTGTGCTTTACAACAACAAGAACATGAAACATCCCTTGAGTCACCCCAGGTTAAGTTTATTTGACTTTCTTTAAAAAAAAGAAAAAAGCCAGAAATGAAGTGAGGTTGTGAGCAGACGTGTTTTGCTGGCTGAGTTCAGGGAGGCAGTCTGTGGCAAGGCCAGAGATGGGTAGGGCTGGCTGCCAGCAGGAAAACACAAGTGGTAACTTCTCTCCCAGTATCTATATGAAAATGGGTTCATCTGGTCTGGCACTGAGGCTTGAAGACTCTTCTCTTTGACAGAAAATACAGGAGGCTTCTGGTACATAGCAAATCTGTGTGGGTTTGATGATTTTCCTAACCTGCTTGAGTTCACAATCTCTGGGGATTTTCCAAGGCCAGGGGATGACTCTGAGATGAAAGTTGGTTTAAGCTCAAGACAACACATTTGATTATAATGACTGCATGAAATGAAGACAGAAAGGGAAGATATCCCAGGTTTGACTGGTTATTAATACGAGTCTGTATGGAAGAGTTAGCTTGTCAAAGCAAGCCAGAATTCAGATTCCCTGGGCACCAGAAGGGAGAATACTGTATCCAGGAAGCACGTCTATATTACTCACAAAAGAGAAGTTCAAAAAGTTTGACTTAGATCTTTTCCCTCTTTAATACAGTTCCATATTACCTAAGGGAGCTTCTCCTAGAAGGTGAGGAAAAGAAAAGCATTGGGAAGGAGTACGATGAGGACAGTGATTATGAGAAAATTCAAGACAGAGGCAATTTGGGTATCTTGATGTCTCACCGGTCTTTTCCACTTAGCAGTCAGAATCTCGTACACCTGGCAGTACCAAGACTGAGAAACATACATGAAAAACTGGATGGGTTATAGTCCAATGATAAGACAAACAAAAGGTATCAGATCTGAAAAAGGGAGAGTTCAGTAGCTAGTGAACAAGAATTTAAATCTTAGGTCAAAGCTGCATGTGGGTGGCAGGACGACAAGCCATGTAAACAAGCGGGTCAACTTTTTGAATTTGCTAAATACAGGCTCTATGCCTGAAAGCCTCTGATGGTAGATCTCAAAAACAGGGCATTCTGAATTATGATTAGAACCTTACCCTGTCACAGTCAACAGACTGAGACTGAAATCTGGAAAGAGAAGATCATCGGGTTGCTTAGCGTTTGCTGCAGAACAGACCACCCCCCAAATCTCTATAACTATAAGCACTTATTATTTCTCATGCTTCACTGAGTTTTGTGAGATTCATGATCTCTGGCTGGGGGGTTCTTCTGGTTGGGGTTGGCTTGGCAGAGGCTGGGTGGTCTAGGATGGCCTCACTCACATATCTAGCTGTTGGCACAAAGTCAGCTGGGACTATAGGGTTGACTCGGCCCCATGTCTCTCAGAATCCAATAGGCTGGTTTAGGCTAATTTCCCTGTCATTGGCCACAAGATTCTCAAGGGTGGCCAGAGAATGTGCATTCCCTGTCCAAGTATCAGCTTGGGTCACATTGGCCGAATCAAGTCATGGCAACAGAGCAGACACAGTGTAGGAAGGCACTACCAAAGGCCATGGAGAGAGGGAGGGGAGTCACGTGTAGCCAATTTTACAACCAACCACAAGCGTTTTCTCCCTTCCATCCATCCTATTTGTTCCTGACAGAATCACCTCTTTTTTCCATTTACAATGACTGACTTGAAATACATCCACTAAAAAGAAATACCCCCAGTATGCATGATGAATATTCGGAGATTTTGGTGTCAGTGGTTCATAAGGTTCTCTTACATGTCAGAGGGTGAATTCAATGGAATTGGTCAGCATGTTCCTAACACTCCCCGTTTAAAGAGAAAGGGTACACCAGCTTTAGAGTTAAGTCACAGGCTCAACACTAAATGTATTTTCCATGGGGTAATTGTTGAGGCCTCTGCTTTTTTAAGAAGAATCTTTCTGGAGTCAATTTGTTCTTTTGATGGAAACTTAATCAGCTTCTTGTTTGACAAAAATGACAGACTGCATAAAAGGGAAAACAGAGTTTGGGCTTTACCAGTCCTAATCCCTATCAAACATCAGAAGAAAATAAGCACTTTCTACATAAAGTGTTCCACTTCATGTTTTAGCCTCAAATTTATCACTTAAAGAGAGAGGAAAACAACTGTTTATACTTTGAGGAAAAAAAAAAAAGAGAGAGACAGTTAACTCCTTTTCTCTGGGGTTTTTCACATCAAGTATTTTTTAAAGATCCATTTCAGTTTGGTGGGATAGAGTTATACAGAAGTAAAAGTTCAGCAGATCACTTCTCCATGGTGTGTCCTGAAGTTTCTCTGCCTTCTGACAAAGAGGCGTCTACTGGAGTCAAAGTTCACTGTCCCCCAATTCTCATCCAGACCTTGGATCCTGAACTCAAGCCCTGGCATGAGGGCTTGTTTAAGAGAGCAAGGATTTCCAATTCTATTACTAAGAAAGCACTGGATTTAGAATCGGAAGACATATTCATCTTGGCCAGATATTCAACAGCTTCATGATCTTGGAAGATAAAGTACATTCTCCATGATTCTGTTTCTGCATCTACATTACTTCTCCATTTGAAATGTGGTTGGGAGGGTTAATGTAGAAGACCAGCATCAATGTGCAAATCTGGGGTCCATAATTTAGTAAGTGCAGAGCAAATATTAACTTTACTCTATCTTCTTGCTTTCACCTCCATGCTGTTCCCATTTTCCCACTCTGGGAAAAACATAGGCTTTCATATTCTCTTTCAATGAAAATCAGTCAGTCAATCAATAGCTGTACTGTGTGTCTCTGGGATAGAAAATATGGCAGGTATTCAAAACAGAGGCAGTTTGGGACCAGTTTCATGAATTTGCTAGTGATTGGTCATAGGTATGCATGAGGCTCTGTCCCAGCCAATGAGACGGAAGGGGAAGCCCACCTGTCCATGAGGCTGTGACTAGTCAGTGGCAGAGCCTATGTTTAAGCCCCAGGAGTCCAATATCAGAATCCATGTGCTTTTCTGCTAGCCTATAACTCCTCCCTAATAAAACTAATCCATTCATTTATTGTTCAAAATATTTGTTGATTATCTATGAATGCCAAGCATCATGGTGATTATAGAAACAAAGCACAGTTGTTAGAGAATCACAGAGGAGAAGGCAGTGAATTTTGTCTTGGGGAGCAGAATCAAGTCTTGATTTCATATGGACAAGGATGTGCTGTTTTGCCTGTTAGTTGAATTCTGCCTGTTAGTTGAACTCTATGAATTGCAGTCGCTATTTTTGTTTAGTGGGTGGTGGAGGTGTGCTTTCTGATTTACCTCTCAAGTTCGGTATGAAGACTAAAGCCTAGCCACTTGTGAAAAGACCTAAACCAGAGACCAGCATGTGGTTGATACTCAATAAATGCTCATGAAAGGATTTCACAAAGGGGAAGGTCACTGCACACAGGGACATTTTCAGAGGTCTGGGAGGAGACAGAACTCAGATTGAGAACAGGAGGCAGAGAGAAGATATGGATAGTCAAAGGACAGGGCTGGAAGTATACAGCCTGGATGCAGTGGTAAGCAGCCCTGAGAAGTATTGTCTGCCTTTTAAGAGCCCTGAAGCTGAATCCTCACCCTGACACTTATGACTGTGGGCCATAGCCAAGTTGTTGAATATCTGTGAACTCAATTTCTTCATCAGTATCACAGAAATGAAAATACCTCCTTCCAAAGAGCTGTGGAGGTTAAATAAGGTCGTGCATGCAAGTACCATCTTGTTGATACTACTCAGGTGACCAATGCTCATTAAGCTGTGGCCAACATGTTTATTGACAGCAAAGAGCATAAAGAATAGGTTGGAGATGGTGAAGATGAAACATGCTTTGTAGGGCTTTAGAGTATCCATCAGAAGCCCAGGTTAACATCCATTGTCCAGCTCACCGTGGTAATTCTGATTTTTCTCATGGCTTCAACCAAGTGCTTTGGATTCCAAGTCATGGATCAAACCACCAGTGTCTCTGCCTCGATTCTCTGCCTCTGATTTGCCTGGGTCTGTTTGATGCCTGGGGTGAAATTAAGATAGCCCTTTCTTCTCATACACACAGGAAAACATGCTTTGCCAACTTGAAATAGAATCCCATCTCACATAAATTCAGCTCTGATTCAGATTAAGAAGTCACGATGCTCAGAAAATTTCCTTTAGCACTTCTTCCTTCAGTGCCCCTCAGAAAATCCTCTACCCTGGCTTGAATTCAAGGCACATCATTTCTGAACCAAGGCTGGCCTGACACTCCCAAGCACAGCCAATCACACCTGCCTCCACAGTCACCCTCCGTTCTGACACTTTCATGATGGAATGGCTTTAATTGTTTATGGGTCTGTGTCCCCATCTAGACTGAGTTCTTCAAGGAGAGCTACACTGTTTAATTCACCTATGAATTCCAAGCCTGAGTAGAGTCCATTCTTTATGGATAATGTTGGAACATATAAATTGATGAATATAAACAACAAGACCCGGAGCCCTAATTTTGGGAAACACCGCCAGGTGCAGCTGTGTTCCAGGATACAGTTCACAGGAGATGGGTTCTCTAGCAGAAGAGAGAAAGATACATATACAAGGAGATGGGAGCCCGGGAGCTGGATATCTCCACCAGATAAAGAATGGACAAAGTTTTAAAGCTTCAGGCCAACACCAGGGCAAGAAATGTTGGATCTCTCTAAAGAGTTGGGCCCCACTGTCAACTGATGAGGGACAGTGACCACCTCCCCTGTCTCCCACTCTGCTGGCTGCTCCACAAAGCACAGGGATGCCAGGTCAGCAGTCCTGGACCCAGCATGAGCAGAGGGGGTAACATGGGGATATGTGACATGAGGAACCCCAAGGGATCTACTCCTATGTTTGTGGGTGTGTCTCTGTCAGCAATCATGTTGTAAGACACAAGGGTGGGAGACAGGAGGAAACTGATGGGAGAGTTTGGGGATATGATATCAATTAACACCAGATTCTTAGGCAAGAAACACTCCATTCTAAGTGGAAACTTGTGTCATGTACCAATGAGTCAGAGTCGTTTTTGCTTCTAACAGAGAACTTGTTCCTTTAGATAAAATATCAGATCCTCACATTTTTACTTCTTCTTAGATGAGGGGAAAAAAAGAAAAAGAGGAAGGAGGGAAGGGGGAAGGGAGGAAGGAAGGAGGGAAAAGAAAGAGAGGAATGTAAGGGAAAGAAGGAGGGAGGGAAGGAAAGAAGAAAGGAAGAGTGAAAGAGTGAATTTCCATAAAGTAAGACCAGAAGAAAAGGAAGAAACCACAAGAGCCGAACCACTTTCCTCCTTTCTTTTTAATCTTAGTTTAGATGTTCTCCTGGTAAAATCATTACAAAGGCCGTTTATTTTTAAAATTGAAAGATTGGGAAGAGTCATAATGAGATATTATGTGTAAAAGTTGCACATAAATTTCCTCTTGTCATATTTTGGGCTCCGCTAACGCATCCCCTTGGCAGGACGGAGGCAAGTTGATCACTTTAGTATAGATTGTGTGTGCCTCAGAAATATTGCCCTAGGAGAGAGCTCTTGGGTGGCTGACTTGGCTGCATGCTGATTTAGAAATTAGCTGGGCTTTTATTGGCCGCACTAAATTGTTCTCAGGAAAAAAAAAAAATACATTTTTATTACAGAACAAGGGGCAGCTGATTGAAACAAGCCTGCCTTCTCCTTCGTTTTGAGCTTTGTTTTTGGTTGTTAAGTATGCTTTCTTCTCCGGGGTTCTTGCTGCTGTTTAATAGGGGCATGCAATATCCACCAGTAAAGAAATTACCTCGTTTCCCTTCGTGTCCCCAGGGAATTCCTTATCCCTTCATAATGTTCCGTTTGAGTTCTCCTGAGTGCCTGAGTGCGCAGCGTGAGGAAAACGGAGGACCCGTACGACATTCTTATTGTAAGGTTCTGGAATAAGGGGGAAATTGGAGTTGTCCTTACAGAAGGGTTAGGGTGTGAATCTGGCCACTGGCCATCGACTCCAGATCTAGAGTCATGGTAATATCACGAAGACATACAGCTGCCACGTTCCACCTGAAGAAGCTCATGGCAGGGGCTGGGCAATGGATTTGCATGTGAAGCTGAGCCAATGGGAAGTGATTCTTGGAGCAAAGAGATGAATCTTATGTCGAAAACACCCAAACCAACCCTTCCGTCGTTCCCTTCTTTTGGTGACCAGCCCGACTCCTTTCTCTGACTACCCCCTCTGATTTGTCATGGGACATCAGGTCCTTCCTCAACTGGGAAAGGCCCTGGAAGCACTGCTGTGTCCATGACTGCCCTCCCACACAACTCCCTGCTGACTTCAGACAGAGCACCTTGCGTGAATCTGCCCCTGCTTTCGGCCCCATCACCCTCCAGAAGAAATATTATATCCGTATAGATGGGAACAACTAAGTGATTTCTGTAAACTTTCTCCAGATTAGTTTCGTTCATTGAAAGCTCAAAGCCAAAACCACAATTGTATCCAAAGTAAACTGAGTAGAGTAACAGAGTAATCAGGGTGCTTGAGGAATGGATTGCTTGGCCAACAGAGCCACCTTAACAAGCCTTCAAAAGTGGTTCTTGATCTTATTTTCCAAAATAATTCTAAAATGCATAATTGTACTTCCCTGTATTAATGCACGGTAGGATGGAGCAGTTAAGATCTGGGACTCAGGGTTAGTCAGAACTGAGCATGACATATGTATCCTGTCACTTTCCAGATTTGAGTCCTTGGGAAAATCACATACATCATTTACTGATCCTGTTTCCTCATTTATATGATGGGGATAATCACAGCCTTATCAGGGAGGATTAAATATATATATATATATATTTGCACATATATGTTACATATATACATGTATATGTACATTAAAGATATGTATATATATGTACATCTGCACACATATATATGTAATGTATATACACGTGTATGTATATATATGACAACAGCTGTTGCTTAATGAGTTCTTACTGGTAAGTACCAGGAATGGTATTTACTGTTTTACAATATATATATATATGTGTGTGTGTGTGTGTGTGTGTGTGTGTGTATTTAAAATTGGATTGGCCAAAAAGTTCATTCGGTTTTTTTCCATAAGCTCTTATGGAAAAACCCAAACTAACTTTTTAGCCAACCCAATACATATATATGTAAATATATATGTGTGTCTGTGTGTATGTATATGCATGTGTGGCTGTGCATATGTATATATCACATATATAAATTTACATATAATACATATATTTGTATATAATATGCACAGTACATATGAATACATTATCTACATATATGTAGATAGTGTATAAATAATATATAATATATACATATATGTATAATATATATAATTTTTTATATATACACACACTCACATATATATAATATATATAAAACCATAAGTACCATGCCTGGTTCTTACCAGTAAGAACTCATTAAATGATAGCTATTATCATTGTTCACCATCTCCTTAGCTGAAAGGTAGATGTATTTCCCCCACAAGCTAAATTCTGCTACAGAGCCAAGTCTCACAAGAAGTTAGTGGTTGAGCTAAGACAGAAAACATAATTTCGATTACTTATCCTCTTCCAATAAACTTCAGACCACACTGCCTCCTATTTAAATTAATTTCTGTTCCCTTTGGGTGGAGATTTAAATGCGCCATGCATCCCTGAGCCACCGGACCCCAAGTCCCATCACTGATTTTTCCTTAGGGAAGCCACAACGGCTTGGGGTAATTAATCCACTACAGGCTCCCCTACCAAGACTGGGAAGGAAACACCAAATTCTACTTGGTTGCTTTCTAATTAGTAACAGAGAGCAGGAGTGAGGGAGAGAGAGACAGACTAAGGACAGAAAGGGGCTGAGCTAAGTGGGGTGTGGTTCACATGTGTTCACAATCATGACCACACAATGAAAATGTTTTCTTTCTGGGGCAATCAGACAAAATCTTGGAAAAATGGCCTTTTTTTTCCCTCCTGTATGTACGATAACAATATCCCAAATTTGAAACTTTTCCCCCCAATCTTGGCACAGTTTGGCTTCCAAAAGATTTGGTAAACTTCCAAGCTCTGATGGTCTGTGCATGACCCTTTTCTCCAAGGACTAAGGCATTCATTTCATAATAATAATAAGCAAACGTGTATATGATGCATATCATGTGCTCTGTTCTAAGTGCTTTCCATAGATCGACTAAAATTCTACTCCCTTTACTAGTCCTACAGTTCAGCACTGTTATTATCTCCACTCAACAGGTGGAAAAGCTGAGGCACAAAGAGGTTTAGTAACTTGTCCAAGGTTAATCAGCTAGTACAGGGCAGAGGCAGAATTCACAATCAGCTCTTCTAGATACCAAGTCTGTGCTCATCACCATTGCGCACCCTTCTGCCATGCAGCTTCCGTAGTGGAGGAGTTAAGACAGACCCAGAGGCACAGGACCTAATGGAGGAGTTAAAGAAGAGAAACAAAAACCAAGATGAGGACTCTTAGGAAAGGAGGCCAAACCACCAGGCAACAGGGCAGCAGCCCCTCTTTTGCACTGGGCTCTGCCTTTCTGGCTCTGCTCTTTTCCAGAACAAGTGTCACCATCACCCTCGTTCATTCTGCTTCCTTCGGCCTTTCACTTTGATTGACATCCCAATTCCATCTCTTACACTCTTGACCTTGAATTCCATGTCTAGCCTGGGCTTCCTCCAGGTCCTGATTGCCACATCTCCATCCCTGGCCAAGTACCCCGATCCTGGCTCCTAACTGCTCCCTTTGCTTAACTGCCTGGTTTAATGTTCAGACCCTGAACTGGCCCCAGGCTCTGATTAATTGCAGCCTAGGACTCGGCAGCAGGGGGCTAAATCCCTTCCCAGCCACTAGAGTAGCCAGACTTGACCCCTGTCAGCTAAGCAATGGGGGAATGCCACACCCACCTGTTGAATACAGAGGCTGCCGTAAAACAAACTTCATGAGTTGGTGTGTATGTCACAGACACGGCTCTGCCAGCAGGAAGGCCCTCAGGGGCTGGCTGCCATCTGCGAAAAGGTCAGCATGGATGTATAGATAGATGGATGCATGGTCTCTGACCTCCCTTGATTCCTTCCAGGGTTAGAATTCTTGGAGAGTGATGTTCAGGACCCTGGGGAAACCACTATTCCAGGAACAGCTGGCCGAGCTGACATTGTTCGAGCATTTGATGGCTTTCAGGGGCAGAGATTAAGTTTAGGTCGAGAAGAGAAGCACAGGTCTAGGATACAGAGCAGTGATTCAAAGATAATGGGTCTGAGCTGACTAGGGAGAAGGAAACAAAGTATTTAATCTGGGAGGGAGAGATATAGATGGTAGATACTATTCTAGTATGTGGTTCCCAATAAATGCACACAGTTCACCTCAGAAGCCTGATCTTTCCTGTAAGAGTAGAGGGTATTGGGGAATGTATTAATCTCTCAGAGCAGCAGGGAGCAGGGGCCTCACTCCCTGGATTCTCTAGGCACATATTTGGGTGTAAACGCCTTTGAAGTGACATGGAGAGAGCACAGAGGGAGAGAAGGTATACATCTTTTCTGTGCTTGTATATGCTGACCGTCTGCTCTATGTGTTCAGCTGCTTTGGATGTATTCATTGGCTTCCTAGATGGGGCTACTGAAAATCACATACATATATATATCTGTCTATATTCTGAATCATTCAATAAAACATCAGGTTGTTCAATTTCACTACTACCCTATGAAGTTATGGTTACTGTGATTATCATTATCCAGTTTTACACAGGAGGGAATTGGAGCATACGTAGTTAAATGTCCCATCTGAGGTCAGTGGCAGAGCCAATATGTAAACCTCGTCTGGGCTCTTGGTGCTGTGCTATGCTGCCATCGTGATAGCCAGGACAGTCACTGCCTTTCACACTTCCAAATCCTGTGGCTTATTCGCTAGTAGTCCAGTGGAAGCCTATATATGAGGAGCCCTACCCAATGAGACAGTGATGGACAGCTAGCCCACCAAGATCAACCATGTGCTCTCTCCTGGAATTCAGAATTGATCCACGAGTGAGCAAATGATAAGGGATGTGATGTAGTGTTAGTGTGAGTGTTGACATCCAGGTCGTACACAGCCATGTGTGCCCCCATATTCCTGGAGAAGAGGCAGCCGTGAGCTTGCCCAAAAGAACAAAAGCGTGGGTGCACTCCCAGGGCAGAACAGAGGCCGAAGGCATCTTGTGGCACCCAGGAGATAAAGGCAGTAGCTTCACTCCCTGATTCGAAATCTGAGAGCTCTCTGGTCTGGCCAAAAGTTGCTTCCTGTATTTGGATTGTCACTTAATTGATCATGTAAGCAATTAATAATATTGATGAATTAAAGCAATCTTTGGCTAAGAGGTGAACTACTTTACAAATGGAGATTGTTCCCAAACTAACAGTACTATCTGAGATTGAAATTATTGACAAATAATAATGATAATAATGGTTTCTTAAATGTTTACCGGGTAACAAGCACTGGGCTAATACTTTACATGTATTATTTCAGTTAATTCTCAAGATAGTCCTATAAAGTAATTAGTATTAGAAATCCTATTTTTGAAAAGAGGACATTGGGATCAACAGAGGTTAAGGAATTCATTTCTTCATTTCACAAATATTTATTGTGTGCTATGTGTCAGTCACTCTTCCAGGACTTGGAATATATCAACAAACAAAACAGGTCAAGATCCCTCAGTCCTCATGGAGATTATGTTCTACTGGGGTAATCAGAAAACAAACAATAACCATAACAAATAAGTTAACTTTTTTAGGATATTAGATAGTGAAAAGTTCTATGGAAATTAAATGAGATCTGGAGTGTCAGGATGGATGTGGGTGGTGGCTTGCAATTTCAAACAGCCAGATTAAGCTACACTTCATTAAGAGAGTGATACTTGACCAGAGGCTTAAAGGAGGTGAAGGAAAGGTAGATACCATATAGTTATCTTGGAGAAGAGTTTTCCAGGCAGAGGGAACAGCAAATGCAAAGGCTCTGAGGCAGAGGATCAACAGCACACAGGCCGATGTGGATGGAATAGAAGGGAAGATAGAAAGTGATAGGAAAGGGAGGGAGGCCAGAGAAACAATGGGGCCAGATCTCAGGACCTTGAAGGCTATCATAAGGACTTTTTATTCTGAGTGAAATGGTGACCTATCAGCGAGTTTTGATCATACGAGTGACTTCATCTGACTTACTTTCTGAAAGGACTACTCTGACCACTGTTACAAAAAGAGTCAAGACCCTAATCTTTAAGGACATAAAAGTAAGTGGCAGATCCAGAATTCAAGCTTATTTTACTCCTAAGCATTACACTCTATTTCCTCTTTGGTTATAAATGTTCTAAAGCTATGAAGGGCTGTTTCAAATTAATTTTCCCTCGCTATGTTCTAGTATCTTTCTGTCTTTGCACCAACACAAGAAACACCTGCAGACTTTCTACCCCACTGAACCGTCATCAGAATATCAGTTAATATTGATTACTATTTGCCTGGTACTGAGCTAAGTTTATAAATACATTGTCTCATTCGATCCCTACATAAAAACTGTGAGGCAGTGATACAATTGTGGTGCTGCTGTGCAGATGAGGACCTGAATCCTGGAGAGTTTCTTTGCTCACCCTGGCTCCCAGGGAACTCCCCTGCTTTAAAGATTTCCCAGAAGACCTGCCTTGGGATAGGAATGGCCTTTCAAGCAACTTGTCACTGAGAAGTCTGCCAGCTTCTTAAGACCAGGAATCAAGTCATATGCTTCTCTTTATTAATCTCTGTTCCCAGGACAGTATCCTTCACATGGAAGAAGTCTAATATATTTATTTGGGATGAATGACTTAGGTTAACAACAACTTTTAGGTTAGTTAAAATAGATCTTAGAAACACCAAGTATTTCCTTAGAAGGTAATTTATATATTTATATTATATATAATTCCATTATAAGCCACAGAGGAATGCATTCAATATGGAGTCCTTGGAAAATATGGGTTAATGAAATATTGAGTGGGTAATGAATTTACATTTGCTGACCCATTTATTCATATTAGGGGGCCACTCTACCCTGTAGCACACTCTGCCTCTCCCTTCCGTTATGAACCCAATCTGGGTCTCATTTTCATCACTTGTAAAATGGCACTGCTACTAAGGTGGCTGTAATCGTTATGTGATCTAATGTGTACAAAATATTTGCACAACAGCTGGTCTATAATAGCTGCTCAAGAAATGTTACCTTTTATTCCAGTATATGCTTAGAATTCCTTTCCTCATCCTAGGGATGCTTGGGTGGATCTGAGTCAGACAGAACTAAAATCTGCTGGGAGACAGATAATCTACTACTGCTTAGGCCTTCAGAAATATGTGCTGTAAAAACAGTGGTATATTGGTGAATATTTAACAACTGGCCTTTTAAAACAAAACGAAAACAAAAACATCAGTGTAGCATTTGTCAATTTCCATGGTGTAAATTCTCCCACCCTGGCTGATTTCAAGTTATCGAGGTGATGTCACTCAACATGGAATTAGGAACGTAAGGTACACAATTGGCTCTTACCAACGGGTTCCAGCTGTGTACCACTAGGCTATTTTCCCACCAAGCTAAGCCTTCTCCTGGCTAGTTCTGAAGGTCCTATCACCCCAAGAAGAACCGAATCCACCTCTTCTTTTCTCCGCAGAGGGATTTATCTTTACTGCCTGTATAAACTAGGTGATTCTTACTTTCTTTTAGTAAACACTTATAAAGTGCCCCAGTCTAAGCCTATTACACACCATAACTCATTTACCCAATAAACCTCCTTTGAGATAGATGTGATTTTTACCCCCATTTTGTGTAGAGAGAAACTGAGAGCCAGCGTGCTATTTCACAACTAACTTTCCAAGGGTCCCACAGTCAGTAAACGGCAGAGCCAACATTCAAATGAAGTGGCCTGGCTATGAGTCCATTGTCCTATCTCCTCCGCTGGCTCAGGCACAGAACTGTGGTGGATCCAATCCAGATCACTGCCCAGAAGAGAAGTCCAGAGAATCCCACTGGTCACTATCAAACCACTCCTCTGGGTTAGGAGCAGCCTAGGAGCTTTCTTGCTAAATGTTTCCTGCTTCTGAAAACCCCTTCTATTCTGGGTTGATCGCAAGCCAGTCAGCATTATCAGGGGCCTAGAAAGTTCCTCCCTCACTTCTCCTTTCGGTGCCAGCAGCCCAAGTGCCGCAACCTAATGAAGGGGTCTTGGGGCCTTGGGCTGAGGCTCTTTGATGAATATTGCCCTTGCACCTCCCTGGAAGGTGCAACTGCAAAGTCTTCTTTACTCACCTTTCATAGGCCGGAACAGAAACCCCTGCTACTTCTGGGACTAGGTTTCCAAAGGTTGTTCTGGCAGACGGAACACAACAGCTGCTCAGCAATGCAAGGATCAGGCAGCCCCAGAGGAGGAGGATGTAGTAAGGCCTGGTGCCCTGTGCCAAGCCCAGCACCCACCAGCTGCCTCCCTCTCCCCCTTTCCATCAGAGCAGGAACAGCATTAACCCTATCAGCACCAGCGGCCCGAGCTCAGAGCAGAAGCTGGGTTTCCCTGAGGCTACACTGCCCAGGAACCCAGAGCCAGTGACTCCAACTTACCCACACCGTTTTTACTCCATGACGGTTTGTTTTATTGTTCTGTCTTCCGTTGTTGTGAAGCCACTCTGCAGAGCATTCTTTTCTCGTCTTGTTTCTATACCAGTCCTGCAAGTCTCAATACCTTTTAGCCTGCAAGTCAGAGCCATTTCATTTCAGTCTAACCAGTGAATTGTAATAGAGAGAAAACATACATTATAGCAAGTTAAGTGTATTCGAACATTTAGAGGAGTCTATAATGATTAGAAAGCTCCTTATTATGTCATTTCTCTCTCCTAGCACAGAGGCATTAGCATTCTTGGATACCACAAAGGGTGAGAAAAAAACGCGGTGAGATTCCAGTTCCTTTGTCGGCAGAGAAGGAAATGCTCATCCCAGATATCGATCCTATACCAAAAAGATGGGATAGAGATTTCTGGATTCCTACTCCTAGGACTTAACCCAGCATAAGCCATTTGGGGTGGGGCCTGGATGCCTACGGATCCACACTAGGAGTTCTTAAACCAAACAGAAATAAACCACACAAATGCAGATGCAAATAAAGCAGACACATCCACATACGGGAAGGTCCTCCGTCCGGTTCCCAAGAGACAGGCTCCCTGAAGCCTTACAAATATCGGAGCAGAATCCACTTGCACATTCTGAGTTGTGTAAACCTAGTTGCTCAGTGTTACTCTAGGAAAAGTGGAGTGGAGAGATGGGAACGCTTTTGATTTGAAAGAGAGAAGAGCCCCAAGCCCCCTCCCAACACACACACCAACACAACTGTGCTTCCCACATCATTTCATAGAGCTTTGCCCCCAGTGGGGCTCCGCTGAGTTGGCGATTTGCACAGCCTCAGTGGAGATGGCAGAGGGCTGGCCTGGAGCTGGTCTAGAGAGAGAAGAGATGTGAGACTAAATTACCTGGTGGGTGTGCGGGGGAGGCAAGGAAGGCTAGAGACAGAAAACCAGGAGCAGACAGAGCTATCGTCACGGAATTGTGTTTCTGCTTTAGTGAAGGCCATGTTAACATAACCTTGACGAATACACATTCATGAACATAAGCAATGGTGAACTCAAATAATGGTCAGCTCTTAGTTTTCTAAAATTAATTGCCATTTTTAATGTAAAAAAAAATAAGGTTTATTCAGTATTAAAGGGAGATTTTTATAAAGAGAAAAATGTATAATCACACTGTCCTAACACAATAGCAATCTGACACCTGTGTCTTCTGTTGAGTTCATATATATATATGAACACGTATTTTAAATAATTATAAATAAAATTCGTGTTCTATTTTTTGTCATCTTTTTCTTTCATTTAACTTCAGAGTTTGCATATTTTTGGTGCTTAAAGGAGATTTCTGAGTGACCAGTTTTTAATTGATACAGAATTTTCCAGTGAGTGGAAATTCCACCATTGACTAAACCACTCGCTGATCGCCAAATTGTTTAGGTTGTGTCCATGACACATATGTTCTTTGTGAAGCCAAGGTTTGGTTCTGGTGAATTATTTCCTTAGGATAAATGTCACTGAGAAGAATGACTGAATGAAGGCAAAGTAATATTTTGTGGCTTCTGTTACATATTGTCACGTTGTTCTCCAGAAACATTTGCACTGGTTTGCAAAACAACATCACCATAAGAATGGACCAATCTCACAAAAATATTGCCAGCTCTGGAAGTCACTGCTTTTTTTTTACAAAAATTAGGCACATTTAAAATCTTCTCCAGCCCTTAAGCTTTGTGATATCAAATGTAATAATGAGAAGAACAATTAAAAAACAGCATCCATTATATGGAAAACAACTCCACTTGATTCTATAAATTCCAAAGAATCCCACCCAGACAATGCAATTTGGATCAACCTGGAAGGGGATGCTTGAAGCTGAAAAATATCTTCCCTGCTGGAGTGAGACGTGATGCCGCTGGTTAAAAGACAACAATTTAGTGTTGTTGAAATTGAGGTAGGCAGTTCTGAAGAATTCTACTAAAACCACCTGATCTGAAGAGGCAAGGGTAATGTTATAAATGTGGAAATCCTTCCAGAAAATGAGTAGAGAAACATCCCTCTAGCTGCTTGGGGTTGCTTTCTCAGTGGGCTATGAGTCTGAAAAGACAGTGATGCTTAGAGTTTCAAGGATTCCTCTCCAGGATACCCTATCTGTCATTACTGTGGCTGCTGTGTCGGGTGCTGTTAATAATAATAATCATAATTTTGAGTTTTTATTCCATGCTAAGCATTCTAGTGTAGATGATCTCATTTAGTCCTCACAGTGCTATTACACTCACAGTGTAATGAAACAGAAGCATACCAGGCTTAAAATACTTCTCAGGGCCACACAGCTCATTTGTGGACACAAACTCAGGCCATCTGAATCCAGAGCCTTTGCTTGCTCTCCTCAATCACACTGTAGATCATCTCTTTCACTAAACTTTCATTTCACAACTCTTCCTTTCTCCCTTCCCCAGAAATTTCTACAAAGCTTCTTTGGTCAATATGCATATCGGGGTTCAGATGGGGGTGTCTTATATGTGTCCTCTACCTTTATTGCTGACCATGAATTTAACCCTGACCTTGGGCATCTCAGATCTGTCTACCACCCGGACCCTCCTTTATTCTCTGGGACAGGTTTTGCCTCCTTATTTTTATTGTAAGTTATTGGACTTGGGAGCCAAGTTGTAAGTTGAAAGCTCTCACTGTCTCATCCAGAAAAATCACCAGATCCATTTGCAAAAGCAACAGTCCCAGTGGCTCACTCTCTACCATACCTGCTTTCTGCCCAATGACTTGTTCGTGAGACTGTCTCCCAAGACTCTCACCACAGATGCTATCACTGAAAGTAGCCATGGACACAGGTGCAGCTCAGACCCCACACTTCACTCATGCAGCTCACATAAGCATAGTTCCTGTTGTAGCACTAGTATTAGAGAAAACATTTATTCCACTTTCCTTCCATCCTCTGGCCATAGAGCATGAGGCATTACGCTGTAGTTTTAGGAAATGTTATAAAAAACATTTATCACACTCAGAAAGGTCTTGAATAAAGCCACCACAACTTATTTGGAATGAAAAGATAAGGAAATATCATATCGAGTATGTCAAATGCCCCATATTTTTAGTTTGTTCACTTTCCAAAGGAATGAAAATATAGAGATGTATAACATCAGGGCTAAAATTCAAAAGCCTCTGGAAGACACTAACTTTTCCCTCAATTGCTTATTTCAATCCAAATTACATGGAAATAACATTATACTTTAAAAGATTTAAAAAGTAACTGACTAGGCAATACTCTGGTTAATTAAGTATTAATTAATTTATCAAGTATTTTACAACATAGGGTCAGAGCATCAGAAATGCCTGGGTAGCTGGTTAAATGCTAATTACTTGCTTGATTCCAGGCTTACCACAACTGATTTATGGTATTGGGGCTTGGGAATTGCAGACTTAAAATTTCCCTTGGTTATTCTGATTTACTCTAAAGTTTGAGAACGGCTGCTCTAGCATATCTACTCCATTTTGCCAGGCTCAGATGAACCGGATGCAGACGCAAGTTCTGGAAACAACCAAAGCTGACCTGGCATACATTCCCCTCCTAAACTCTAGATAGATTTCCTCCTATCTTCCACATTTTCTATAGAATCACTTAAGTCAGGAGAACAATTAGGTAAATTCACTGTGACACAAAAGGCTTCAATTGTCTGAACCCATCGCTGAATAAAGATTTTACAAAGATCTAGAAACATCCATGATGGTCTCCTTCATTCAGGAAGAAAATGAAGGGATGCTGAGAATTTAGGCACTGAAGTCCTGGGGCACCACTGCTGGGAGAGTGACACAGAAGGGCAGAGGAGAAGTTAGATAGAATTTTAAAAGCCTGACTGACTCTGGTAGGAGTGGCAAGTCTCTTCTAATCTCTGGAGTTATGTCTCCACATAGGGAAATAGCATTAGACTTTAAAAAAAATGTTTATGAGCCATCCTTGACCTAGAATAGTCTATAATATGACCCTCTTCATAGTATTCAGTCCTATTAGGTCATAGGCACTGCTTGTTTATTTAGAAAATATCACCACAGTAACTAGAAGGGATCTCTGAGCTCTTTGATTTGTTTAGTTTTGTTTTAGAGGCATGCAAGGGAAGACAATTACTGTAATTGTGATTCCTTCACATGGGCAATCCTGCCTACTTTGCAAGTGTCTAGTTTCCAATCCCATTGGAGGGATGTTAAATGAGCAAACTCAACAGCACCTGTAATTAATTATTCATCCATCCTCATTTTCATTCATTTGGGATTTGACAAGTTTTTATTATTTATTACAAGGAGCATAGATATTCTCCTAGTTGCCGGGGGAAAGAGTGCTAAAGTAATGGATATAGTCCCTGCTTACATAGAGAGAGGTGTGGCCTAATAGGGGAGTTTATAAGTAAATAGATAATTTTTATAGGGAATAAGGGCCATGATAGGATAATACAGTCTCAGTGGTTGGGGGGGGCAGTTATGAGAACAAAGAAGACAAGAACAGGTGACAGGGGACTGGTCAGGGGTTTCTGGCAACCATCTGGGTGAAAGAGTGGTACCAGTGAGCATGGAGAACCATGGCTTCCCTTTGAGGATTTTTGCTCATTTTTCTAAGTTTTGGAAGTTAGTGTGAGTCTCTTCACTCACTTCTGTTAATGGAATCTAACCAATTAATCAGTGAACATAAGGTCAATGTGAACCAAAATATATTATGAGCTAGTAAATCTGGGCATCCTTTCTCTCTCTCTCCAGTTTGAACTCAACTACTCAGTCCTAGGACAGTGTCTTAGCCCATTTGGGCTGCAGTAACTACTGCAGTAGACTGAGTGGTTCATTAACAACAAACATTTACTTCTCACAGTTCTAGAGGCTGGAAATCTGAGATCAGGATGCCAGTATAGTTGAGTTCTGGTGAACATTTTTTTCTGGGTTTTACGCTGCCAACATCTCGTATCCTCACATGGTGGTGAGCAGAGAGGGGAAGCAACTCTTTTGTGACCCTTAGAAGAACATTAATCCTGTCCATGAGAGCTCTACCTTCATGACCCCATTTAATTCTAATTACCTCCCAAAGGCCCCACCTCTTAATCCATCCTATTGGGGGATAGGGTTTCTATATATAAATTTGGGGGGGATACAAACATTCAGTCTATGACACGCGGGCAGTGGGAAATAAAAGGATTCTTTTCAAGTAGAGTCACATCCAATTTCACAAGGTCAGGCAGAATTGTGACCACGGTTTTTCATGGCCCCAATATCCATGCCCTTTGGATGTGTTCTCTCACAAGACTCTGGGCTTGGTCTTGTGTTAACCTTTGAGCAATAGAATATGTTGGAAGTGACAGAATGCCAGATCTGAGCTTCAAGAAGCCTTACACTCTTCTTCTACATGATCTCAAAAGTGCTGCTACTTTGTGAAGAAGCCTGAGCTACATGGCTGGAGGATGATAAAGCTTAAAGAGAAGAGTCCAGTTGTCCCATCCAAAGTCCTTCTAGACCAATGTCAACCAGCTGAATTCCCAAACAAGGATAATGGTCCAGCCAAGATGAGCAGAGATTTGCCTTCCTGAACCACAGTGAACCACTGATGTATTAGTGAGCGGAAATGAAATCGGAAGGACCACCTTGTTGACCAATGGACAGGTGAATGATAATAAATGCTATTGTTTTAAGCCACTGAGTTTCTGAGTGGTTTGTTACACTGCAATAACTAACTGATACACTCCCAGAGATCTAAGATATCCAAGAGATATAGACCAAATAGTGAAAGACAAATATTGCCCCTTCCATTGTGACTTTGTAGCTTATTACTATGGCCCAGTTCCTGCCAGTTTCTCTCTAGTTTAATCAACAATAAGAAGACGGTGAAGACATTGGAGATTGGAATCAAATATTCCTTCTGACACTTCTTGAGTCTGAGTCTAACGAAAAGCCTTACTTGGAGGAAGAATTTCTTTTTTCTGGGTACCAAACTCACTCACCATACCCACATTCTAACCCTCTCTATGGACCACTCCTCAAATAAGCCATTCTTTGGAATAAGGTTACCTGATGGTTGTGCCTTGGCTAGGACTGAAAAAAAAATGTACAGAAATAATTACAAAGCAAAGCCAACGAATGGACTTTTCATCTTATTTCTTTATTTCTCCCCTAAAACAGTACCCATAGTTAAGTGTAACAAAATATATATAAAAACAAGCTGTCAGGCTTCTGACACAGTCAATGCCTGGAGGCAAATGTTTCTGCTAAACTTTTGATGGAGCCCTGGGGAAAGTAGGAAAGGGTCCCAAACCGGGAGGGATTGGCAGCTGGGCTGGGAGCGCAACTTGACTCTCCCTTCCCTTTTCACAAAGAGGGTTTTGTTTGGATTGTGCAGCATAGTGAGTGATTCCTCTAGAGCCAGGGGGATATGCTGTGTTCTGAGGGAACATCTGGACTGCCAGCTCAAGCCAAGCTGAAACCTTATCCTGGCCAGAGCTGCCTCAATGAATCAGGTGTAGGTGTATTTTTCCAGGATGTTCCAAACCACATCTTACTCCGAGAAACAAGGTTTTGTCCATCGAAGCTTCATTCCAAGGGGCAAATGATCCTCCTAGGTCCCCATGAAGTGTGTGTTTACAAAGGCTTCCTGCCCAAAGAATCAAATCCAAAGACTGAAAGCATGGCCACCACACATCCTTCTTCAAAGTGTGCTAGGAATCCTCACCAACAAAATCTCTAGTCTCATCAGCAGACTTACCCCATACCATTCCCACTTTGTGTTTATAATGGAGTTTCAAAAAATTCATCCATCACCTTGCGCTGAAAGATTGAATTTTTAAATCTCCCCCCTTTTTTCTTCTTCCAAGGAAATTTCCCTTCACATTGTCAGGTTCTTCACTTCTTTTACTGCTTTCCTATTGTGCTATTGCTAATAGTAACACTGCTATTTTCAATACTCTTTTATTATTATACCTGTCACAGACTCCAGGGATATAGTATATTATTATATTATAAACCTCAATATTTGTATTTAACTTATTTAACTTGATACTATTGACCAATTAGAAAGACTCTTAAATACCATTTCTCAATCTGATGGCATCCTAATGAGATTGGTAGAGAAAATGTTATTATTTCCCATTATAAATGAGGAAGCAGAGTCACACACAGAGATGGATTGGGGATGACATTCCAGGGCCTTGATGAATCTTTAACAGTGGATCATTGCTGCTTAGGGGATGGTCAAGCAAGCAGGCAAGGACCAAGACCGATATGGTGGAAGAGAGCAACAAACAAGCTTACTATCATGCAGAACAGGGACGCACACTCACCAGCAAAGAGCTGCAGTCAGATGTTGACGCACCAGCCTAAATGCAGACCAGAGACAAGGTAGGTAATCAAGCCTTCTTGCAAATTATAATAACTGATGTAAAATTTGTTTAGGAACTATAATTTGTGGGGAATACTTACCTATATAAAACGAAGTTTTACAAAACATGAGAACTTGGATGTCAGATTATAGTAGTTTGGGGCATGCAGATTTCAAACGGTAACAAAATCAGATACTCTTAGTTATATGCGTATCTGAGTAGGTTTACTAACATCATGCTTCTTTTGCAACTTATTCTATTAAATATCTGCTATTTGCCTCCACAGCATTACTTTCCAACTACTCATAGGGTCTTGAGGAAATTAACCTCTTTTCCATCCTCACCTTTATAATAACATAAGAATGGACCCAATCCACAACTGTAGATATGGGTCCAGACTGATTTAAATCAATCACATTACTTTTTTTTTTTTTTTCCGTTATCTCTGTAATTGGTTCAGAGATAAACATACAACCAAATCATGGCATATGGAATCCAAGGGGATATTTTGTGTGACTTCTGTTTCATTTTTAACTTTTAAATTTCTTTATAAACGGGGTGGCTGGTTGTGTGCTAGGATTAAGAGAAATTTATGGAGAGAAAACATGCTCTCTACTCTCAACATGCGAATACATAATTAGAATAACTAGCACAGCATCAGAGATATTGATGGATTACATTGAAAGGAGACAGGGGAGACCTATCCTTAGTGTCTATGTTTGAAGAAAAAATAAGAGAAGCATCATAATGATCTCCAAAATGATGGCATGAGCCTCAGGGTTTTCTGGCTCCCCCTTGGCTTCAGACACTTCTTCCTGGATTTTCTGATGTATCAGGGAGTTTGGGTCTCTCCTTGGGTCTATGTCTCCAGAAATACCCATTTCTGATTAGGCCATATAATTTATGACCCAGACCTTGATTTGCTAATATGCAGATATTTGGGAGCCTAAGTGCAGAATCTTCTCATGAACTGACCAAATAATGTCTGTCCAAGGGATGAATACTACGCAGGTTATTTTAATAACAAATGCAGGATTATTAAACAGAGAGAACTGAAAGGAATAAAAATGGAAATTGAGTTAGAAAGAATAATCAAATAATAAATTACTATGGAAATATGTGAAATCTTCTGGGAAATTTACTGAACTGACTTTATACTTCAAGGACAGCAAGTATGTATTGAATATCTACTAAGGGTCATGAACTGGTCAGTGATTCTTAAACTGGTACATAAACTGAGCTGGAAAGTAGACCCCTGAAGGTTAATTTTTAATGGAAATTGAAAACTCAGACCAAGATATTTACACTGAACCATACATTACAAAGAACCTTTGCTACACATTTGACACAGTCACCCATTCTGCATTTTCATCCATACTATATGATCACACCTGAAGTACAAGAAAAAGGTTCATGGCTATTGAGGCATTCTTTTAATTTTACATATAATGTATTTCATGTGACATATTACATAGGAACATAATGTAAACTCGAGCTCATTTTCCATGAGCTTATTGTTAAAACTCAGGTTGTGAAGTCAGTAATATCTAAATTAGCATCCTGGATACGTTAGTTACTAGGTAAGTAAAGTATTTTTAAACTTTCTATGCCTCTAAAATGGACAAATAATACCTAAATTTCAGTTATTAAAATAATTAAGACAGTTTCATATATATACACATTATATATATGAAATATATATACACATTATATATATAAAATACAATGCTTGGCACATAGTAGGAGCTCAATGAGAATTGAACAAGTAAGTGGACAGATGAATAAACGAATGAAGAAAATAAATAAGACAGAGAAATGATGTACGACGAGATTTATTTCTTTCTTTATTCTGGGAAACCATTTTTCGCCATAGAAAAATGTTAGGTACATTGCAGGCATGAATAGATGTCTCAAAATTCATGGTATATCCTTAGTTCTGGGTAATTTATTCTGTCTAATAAAAGTTATACATTACAATTATCACAAAATATGATTTAAACTGTGTGTCATACTACCCTTTTTCATACCAATGAATTTATTTTTCAGGGTATAGTATCTGCGTGCATATAGCTTATTTACATATTTAAATATATTTTCTATATATAATCAGACCTTGAATTACTGTGCCAGTTTTTAGCTGAATAGTTTATAGCCAAATTGTTTCTCCATAAGTTTGCTATTTTTTATCTATGAGAGGGCCAATTTGCTTACACCCACTTTAAATTATTTCTTAGGCCAAAGGGTGTATCTTTGTCTTAACAAAAGTCTTTTAATAACTTGCATAAAATTCACTGAGACTATTTAGTATGGCTATGAAACTAGTGTTACTAATTTATAACAGTATGTCAAATAACTTTCTTTTATAAAATACTTGAATTCAATTATTAAACAGGTACTATGTAATATTAGCAGCAAAAATTTAAAGCAATAGGCCCTGATGTCCCAACTGGTACCTTATTGGCTATGAGTCTCTAATATCTACTTTTACGTTAAGCTTCAAGAAAGAAGAAGAAGAGGAGGAAGAAGACAGAATATTTCAGTGGTTCTTTACAATTTTACAAAGTGCTATCATGTCATCCTTCAAACCCATGAACCATTGTCTTGTGCCTCATAGATCATCCTTAGGGGCTATATGTAGTGTTCCCAGTTCCACAGAATAACTTTTTCTTAAGGTCTTGATGTACTTTTCTCAGTCCATCCCTACTTCAGAGGAAGACAACTTCTCAAGGTTTGGCAACAAGAAGGTCTTAAAGCTCAGCTTTGTCTTGTCTGGAAACAGGACTCAAGATAAGAGGCAAAGTGACCAGTGCGATTGTTTTTCTCTGAGGAAGTTGAGTCATTTTTCTCATATATGGTGAAAAAAAGTTATTAGTATATTAACAGATATCACCATAACTTCTCTCAGGGGGGTAGTTATCCTTGTGAAAATATCTTCAAGAGCCAGCTTGGAGTGGATAAGACAGAGTGTGGTAGATAGATTGCAAATATAGTACAAATGGGGGCTTCCCTGGTGGTGCAGTGGTTGAGAGTCCACCTGCCAATGCAAGGGACATGGGTTCGTGCCCTGGTCTGGGAAGATCCCACTTGCTGTGGAACGGCTGGGCCCCTGAGCCATGGCCACTGAGCCTGCATGTCCGGAGCCTGTGCTCCACAATGGGAGAGGCCACAACGGTGAGAGGCCCGCGTACCACAAAAAGAAAAAAAAAAAAAAAAAAGGTGGGTTAGTTTGCTGCCAGGAAGTGAACTTCTAATTCGTCTTGACTCGAACATCTAAGAAGTGACTTATGTAACACAGAGCAGCACATGAGTAGATAGAGATTCTGTTGTGGTTGTTTGTGAAAATTAGAGTGCTGGTTGAGCATTGTTATTGGGTAAAGTGATATAAAGACAGAGTGCTTGGAGGTCAGAGGCTAGGCTGCTGAGTCAGCCATGGGAATGTAATGCTCCATTTCTGTCCCCTCAGGTGGAATTCACAAAAAACACTAAAGAGTGTTGGGACTTCCAGGGACTATTGAATCTGTAAGGTCAGAAGGAAGGAGGTTGAAACATGTTTAACTTCATCTCCAGTGGAACAGAGATCTACCTGCAGCTGACATCTGAATAGCATTCCTTTCCTGTGAAGAGAATGTATCAAGACGAATTGAACACCTAAGCCTATCTCAGGTGATTCTCTGAACAACCATACCAAGACATCATCGGTTATCCTCGCTGTATTTAAAAACAATCTGACTTCGGTTAATGTGTTGAATCTCAGGCAGCTGGTGAGTGATGTCATATTTTAAGTCCAGGATTGCTTGACTTCAGCCCAATAATCTTTCAATTCTACCACAACTGCCAGAAACATTTACATAAATCAGGAGTGGTATATCCACCAGCTGTTTTGTTTGTTGTTGCTGAAATTTATATATAACACCCCCCTTAGCAACTGAAAAGACCCTTAGCTACCTGTAATATTTAACAACTACCTTCCACAGAAACAGCTTTCAAAGGTTTCATCTTACACCATAGTGGGTTCATGAAAGCTATTATCTGAGATGAGGCAACAGGAGGATTGCCCAGGCTGTGATCCTGGGTGGCTGCCTGGGAGAGGTGGGTCAGGTATTGACCCTTGGGGAGTACTAAGGACACTAATTACCCAGATGCTTGAGCCATTTCTTTTACTGGAGCATGAAATGTGGAATTAGCCCTAATACCCAATCTAGGAGACAGATACAAATATTCTGAAACTATGGTTTCCAAATTTTATTTTTTATGGTTCATTGGAGGCTCCTTAGAGGCAACTGAAAACGGCAAGGGGGTAAGTAATTTAATAATAAAAACATCAACAACTAATATTTGGGTAGCACCATATGCCCTATTCTAAACATTTTGTGTATATTAACACATTTAATGCTTTCTTCATCTTTATATACTACATGTGACATACACATATAACATTAGCCCCATTCTACAGATGAGGAAACTGGGTCACAGATTGTTAAGGAACTTATTCAAGTTTCTTGAATATAGTAAGTGGTCTGCCAGAATTCTTACACAGGCAACTTAGTTCTGTAGACCATAGCATTTTATTTTTCAGGCAGAGAAACATTTAACAAACACCTTCTAAGGTGCATGCATGTGTATGTGTGTGTGTGCGTGTGTGTGTGCATGTATTGAACTATCGAGTCTCAAAGGGTGTATTCACAAAGCAACTTCATTTCCCCCACAACTGCCCTTTCCAACCCATCCTCTGGGGCCAGGCTATTTCTCAACACTATATGAAGTCCAGGCAGACCACACAGCTTCCCTATTCCCTCTGAGATAAGAAGAGGAACTCCAGACACTTGAGCCACATAAAACAGCCTCTGTTCAGAGACGAATAAGCCCAGTTCGGTGTAATCGTTGAATCTCTGAAGTTCACTCAAAGTTAAGCCTCTCACATTGATCCTACAGCAGTTTTGGAAATCCACTGCAGGGGAAGAGAGACTTCTTATTTCTCTGCTCTCCCAGCCCCTCCATCCACTCTCATTCCCTGGTGTTGACTTCTGAACCTCCTGGTTGGGGCAGAAGATGGAAGAGAGATGAAAGGCTCGAAAGAGCCTTACTTGAAGAGCACTCTTATATATTTGGTTTCCTCTGGCCGTGGTAATTGTTTAAAATTAACTCTGTCTATTGGGGGGTGGTTTTGTGGGGTTTTCACCTACAGGTCCTTGATACAGCTTATATATTCCAGCTGGTCCTGTAAGGGGGCCTTTTAGCCTAGGGTTACTTACACAGGGGTCCCTCAACTTGGATGGAATAAAAAGTATTTATGTATTTATGTACATATGTATGTATTTTCACTGATCCCTAACTGAAATTTGTCATGTCCATCAATTATAAATGTGCAAATTCTAATGGAAATTTAGCATTTCCTTCTATTTACAATGTGGTTTTTTTAGCAGTACTTGTGACTTTGTCACCAGTGAAGTCATAGAGAGCTTCATATTACACTGCAATTAGGAAGATGTTTCAAAATGTTGTTTATACTTATCACTGTTTCAAAATTACTAAAATTATGGGAGTTGTTAGAACTTATACTAGATCCAGTTAATTAATATGTTAAGAATTTTTGAATATTTTGATAACTCTGCTTAGATATAATTGGTTTCCTTTGCAATTCTATGAAGTTAATTTATGCACTTCAAAACAGTAATCAAAGAAGAGGTCATCCATAGGCGTAGACTGCTGAAAGGGTCTAGAGCACAAAAATATACCACTGATTTTTGAGTTCCCCCTCCATCATATATTCTCTCTGCTGTTGTCCTATCTCCCTTTCAAGCAGCCTTCCTGGGTAAATATGGTGATAAAGGCCAGGTCTCTTTCTCCTGCACGCATGGCTGACATCACCTCCAGGGGAAGCATTTACCAATGCTCCACAGAGCTGCAGATGCTCCCTAACCACGCCCTGTTCGTCTGCCATTCAGGCTTTGCTAGTCAGCTGGTATGCACTAGGAGGGCATGCTGGCTGTGCATGTGCTGAAGTGCTCCGGTAACAACACGTAAATAACTTTTGCTCTGAGCACCTCCAAAACCCTCTACCAATGCCCTCGCCTTCCCAGACCCCACTCAGGAATCTAAGAGTCAATACTTGGCAAAACAGGATCCTGCAGGAGCATACCCCAATTGCACACCTGGTGTCAGTTCTCATTTGCCAGTGTGCATGCCTCGCTGGTTGTTGAAACCCTTTGGAATATCAAACCTGTTCACTGTATCCTGGGAAAACAATCTAGTTCCCTAGCTGGGACTTTCAAACCTCTCACTAGACTTGAGGCGAGAAGGCCACGTCCCCTCCCCCTTCCTGGAATAGCAGGAGGGAAAATACTCCTATACATTTTCCCAAAGAAATTCTCTCTTTAATCTACCACCTCAACCTTCTTTTACCTTTCAGTCGACTTTTGAACCATATATATTGAGAGTCCATATTAAATTTTCATTCATTGAAATTACTGCTGACAACCAATTTCCCTCCACCCTCTCCACCCACCTTCCCCTTACACACACACACACACACACACACACACACACACACACACACACACACACACCCCTCTACCTCTGCCTACTTAGGACTTTCCATAGGATTAGGCTCTCGAACTATAAAGTTTTCACCATTGACATTTAGAAAAGCCTCAAACCTGAAAGCAGAGAAAACTAATTGCCCAAGGCCTCCAATCTAAAAATAGAGTCTACTAATCCTGGACTGGCCAGCTTGTGTAGCCTGCAGCGTTTCTTCCACATACGAGGCTACCCTCATGCCTCTCCTGTGTCTACTTTCCCTGCGACCTGGCTGGGTCCCTACTGGCATAGCTCTCAGTCCTTGCCTGATCCCTGTAACGAACTGGACGCAAATAACAAGGCCAGAGCACCATGTGCTAATTTCCTGGGTGACCAGTCTTTCTCTCCCATCCAAAAGAAGTCTACAGCCAGGAGCAAAGAGAGGGAACCCCCCTGCTTTATTTGTTTTTAATGTGTCCGCGTTTTGTTTTGTGGGTTTGACTCTGAGGCCATTTTCTCCTAGCCATGATCCTCATAACTCTATGGAATTTAACAGGATCTGCTTTCAGTGACTAAGGAAACCAGGGTTTCCTTAGACAGTGAACAGTCACTTCTTACCTTTTACACCACCACAGAAAATGAGATTACTCCTTGAGGAGACCAACAGCTCTCGGCTGCTGTTGAAAGGGCGCTTTGTTTGTTGGGCTGTAAGGCACCACCGAACGCAGCCCGAGCTTGTTTAAAGTTAGCTTCCCCCATAAATCACTTGCACAATGAAATGCCTGCCTCTGCCCTCTGACATATTTGTGTCTCTGTTTATTTTTAATGATGACATGGCTTTTTCTGTTCTCCATTTGGCTCTCTATCCTCCATGCTCCTGAACACTAACTTCTGTGCAAAAGTGCAAAATCTAAGTAATTGCAGGGGAGAAAGATTCCCCTTTCTACCCACACACAAAGGTAGTGGGGAAACTGAGTTAGCCCTAGGGTCTTTCGGATACAAATTTCCCCTGCTCCACTTTGATCTGATTATTATATCCTAAAAGTGTTCCATTATAAAGGGGCAAGAGGGTACTTCTTTGTATGCATTTGCACAACTCAGAGAATGCACATTTAATTAAGATTTCTGTGTTCCATTGCATGTAAATTTTACATAAAAAGAAAAAAGAATTATAAACAAATAATGAACTCTTTCCAATAATATGCATGCAGAATAATTTAGGAGGAAGTATACTAGTGTTCACAATTTACTTTGAAATGCTTCTACTTAAACTGTGATGAATTAATTGATGGACACAGGGATAGATATGTGATAAAGGAAATACAGTAGTCCTCCCTTGTCTCAATTACCTGTGGTCACCCGTGGTCTGAAAATATTACATGGAAAATTCCAGAAATAAAAAGTTCATAAGTTTTAAGTTGCACATTTTTCTGAGTAAGGTGATGAAATCTCATGCTGTCCTGCTCATCCTGCCCAGGACATGAATCTTCCCTTTGTCCAGCATATTCTGCCCATTAGTCACTTAGTGGTCTTCTTGGTTATCATCCGTGGTGCTTGGCTATCATCCGTGTGTTCAAGTAACCCTTATTTTACTTCATAATGATTCCAAAGTGCAAAAGTGATGCTGGCAATTTGGATATGCCAAAGAGAAGCCGTAAAGTGCTTTCTTTACATGAAAAGGTGAACGTTCTCAACTTAATAAGGAAAGAAAAAAAAATAGGATGCTGGGGTTGCTAAGATGTATGGTAAGAATGAATCTCATATCCGTGAAATTGTGAAGAAAAAGAAATTTGTGCTAGTTCTGCTGTTGCACCTCAAACTGCAAAAGTTACAGCCACAGTGCGTTATAAGTGTTTAGTTAAGATAGAAAAGACATTAAATTTGTACAATTAGATATTTTGAGAGAGAGTGCCATACCACATTCACATAACTTTTATTACACTATATTTTTAAATTTGTACTATTTTATTGGTAGTTCTTAATCTCTTACTGTGTCTAAATTATAAATTAAAGTTTATCATAGGTATATATGTATAGGAAAAACATAGTGTATATAGGTTTCAGGACTATCCACGGTTTTAGGCATCCACTGGGGGTCTTGGAACACATTCCCCCATGGATAAAGGGGGGACAACTGCATAATAAAATGTTAATAATAAAATACAGGTGGTAGACATAAGGCTGTTCATTGTGAAATTCTTTCAACTTTACTACATGCTTGAAATTTTTCATAATAAAATGTTAAACAAACAAAAAGCTCCCTTGGGGACCTAGGCTGAATCCTTGGGGGCACAAGAGAACTGCAACTTCCAAAATCCTGCCTTTAATCCAAATTTCATTTTTTAAAATCCATATTACTTTTATAAATAGAGTTAGACTTCAATAGTTTACAATAGCAAGGAAAAAAGGATCATTGACCCAGTGAAAAGTATAAAATACAGAACATTCTAAGAAGCACATTTACTAGTTAGACATGTAGGCATCTTTTTCAATTTAAAATGACATCTGAGTGGGAGAAGTTATTAACTAACTCTTCAATCCATCACGTAAAACACAAATGAAGAACAGCAAAGGTCACACCAAGACCAAAATGTATATAAGAGAAATTCAAAGACATAATTCAAATGAGCCTGGGGTGAGAAACTCCAAAAGTGGTGGACCGTTAGTTACCTATATGAAACAGAAAACTTGCTCAGAAAAAAACTGAATAAAGAGAAAATTTGGGAATTCCTCTCGACTGTTGGAATGGTACCTTTTTGAGGCCAACAGAATATTTCTATTTCCTTATCACAATTTTTGGAGACTTCAGCTTCCAGAAACCAATTGGAGAGTTAGGAAAGGAGAGCTTATTACTGTGGTACCGTGAATAAGTGCACTGCTTTGGCAGGAAAGTAGACAGGAAAACTCATGGTAGCAGTACATATTAGGAATAGTAGTTGGTTATGTATTTATCTCTTTAGAGTACCAGTTGTTGTTGAAGAAGCTAACTCAGTGCAGCAGCACTCAATTATATGAATACTGGTTAGATATTGAAAATCAGTCTAGATATTGTGCAATCAACTTGCCCTCTGGGGCAGGGAAGTATACTCCCATGGAAGAGAGTTGGGATGTGAACAATAAATTAATCTATCACAAGAGCCAGAGGAGTTTTTAAACAGATGGGAATTAGGTACCCCATTTGTTGACAATCACCAGATCTTGATAAATTTCCTCTCATTCAGGAATGAGTAAACTGAAAAACATGTTTAAAGTATAGAATTGGATATAAGAATGTCTACAAAATAATCTATAAAGAAAGAGATAAAATGAGATGGGGAAAAGTAAAAGGAAGAGAGAAGGGACAATTTCAAAGAACATGACAACAAAGTCTGCATCCGAGTCAGTGAAGAACAGAATCAACACGATTTGAACTTAAGATGTGGACATGAAGTACAATTTGAGTAGTCCTCTAAGAATACAGATGGAAAAGCCAAAAGGAGAGAGATATAAAAAAGATACAAATTGTAGACTTAAATGTATTCCTGAGGAAGTACCCAAAGAGTTGGAAAGGAAACAAAAATAAAAATAAATAAAATCAGAGAAAATAGAGTATGTCACCAAGGAGTTCATAACATTTCAGGGAAGTCAATGAAAGAGGTCCAAATGTGATTTTATGCTCACTAACCATGATGCAAAATGGGCCAAAGATAAAGAAAATGAAGATTAGAGAGTTAAGGTGACTTGATCAAAGTCAAAAGCTAGAATGGGCTCTCAGGAACTTATTCTATACAGCTTTATTTTAAGAATCATAAATCAGGAATATAAAGGCTGTGCTATTATTTGGAAAGGCTAAAGTGACAATTCTGAGACTCAACTGCTCACAGTTGTCACCTCTCTCTGAAGCTCATTGCTTTTTAATGTTCTTGCCCCATTACCAGGGAACAACTAAATAACTTCCTTTGCTCTATTGAGTCATCCATTTGTCTTTACAACGAACATTAATGTTGCACAGCCTTATTGGGCACTTCAATAAAGGCCTCTGATAAAAAAGTACAAATTCCAGTGGTAATGATAAACAATTTCAAAATAAAATGTGAAGTACAGTGTTTAATTATTGAGAGAAACAAAGAAATAGAAAGATGGAGAGAAAGAATCCACAATAAATTGTTTGTTTTATATAGCATTTTTCCTTATAATTTACACATATATTCTTCTCTTTGTTCTTATTTCTTCTTGCATCTCTCACCTTCTATCTGGGATCATTTAATCATTTCTATCGGCAGCATCTATTAGTGCTAAATGATCTTTGGTTTTTTTTTTTTTTTTTTTCTCTTAAAATGCCTTTGTTTTACCTTTATTCTTGAAAGATATTTTCTCTGAGTATGGAGTTTTAGGATGGGAGTTATTTTCTTTCAGCACATTGAATATATCATTTCACTTTTTTTTGCTTCCATTTTAGCTGTTGTGAAGTCAAGTCTCAGTCAACATGCTATTTATTTGAAGGTAATCTCATTTTTTCTCCACCTCCTCATGAAAACGTTTGTCTTTGGTTTTCTTTGGAATCACTATGGCATGCCTAGGAGATATTTTAAAATTCCTACTTGAGATTGTATGGATTTCTTGAATTTTTGGATTAGTGTTATTCAACAGTTTTGAAAACTTTTGAACCACTATCTCTTCAGACATAACCTCAGCTTCCTTTTCTATCTCTTTTGCTCTGGTACTCATATTACGTATATGTTATACTTTCTATATGTACACTGTATATCATCACTGTTCAATACATTCGCCTTTAGCACAAATGGCTATATAAATTTAAATTTAACCAAAATTAACCATAATTAAAATGTCAGTTCTTCAGTCTCAATAGACACATTTCAAGTACTGAAGAGCCACATGTGTCTAGTAGTTACAGTATTAGACATCACAGACATGAAACAGTGTGTATCACTGAAGAAGTTTCTGTTGGACATCACTGCTCTATATCTATTGTCTGTGCTTCTATATTTTCTACCATTCATTTTCTTTCCACATCTCATTTTGCAAATACTTCTGACCTATCTTCTTATTTAATGATTCTGTATCCAAGTCTGCCTAACCTGCTGTTAAATTTATTCATTTAGTTATGTTCTTTTATAATTTTAGAATGCATATTTGTTTCTTTTATGAATCTACAGTGTCACTTTTATGGTGTCTAGTTGTCTGCTAACATTTTAAAACTTGACTTTTTCTATCATAGTGAGCAGGGTTGTTATATAATCTGACTGGTAATTCTATTATTTGGACTTTACTGAGTCTTTCCCTATACTGCCTTGTTTTTGCTATTTTTTTCTCTTATGGTACTTCCTGTATCTGGTTATCTCTGATTGTTTGCTGAGCATTGGTTTTGAAAACTGACTTTTAGTATAATTTGAGATTTGATTAATGTTGTCTTCCTGCACAAAAGATTTTTATTTTCTTTTTCCAGAATCTAGGGCATACAATTTTTGGCCATTTTAATCCAGTTTAATGCTTGATGTTTTCTGGAGAGTAGAATGATGCAAAGCTGTCATCTTTACTACCTGGCTATAGCCCTTAGAGTTTCAGCCCAAAGTGGCAGAGGTTTACCAAATCCAGACTCTTGATAGAATCTGCATTCAGACTTTTTATCTCTTCAACAAATAGCCCAAGCTGTCAGTTAATGCTCTGGATCTTCATATGATGAGGGGGAAAGCAGCCTCTACTGCTAGACTCCATCTCTGGATTCCCCAACTCTAACAGATCTCTTCCAGATAACTCACTCTCTTGTTAGCTCTTTGATGTTCTTAAAACGTGATATTTATTTTTATCTATTTTTGTGTGTGTGTGGTACACGGGCCTCTCACTGTTGTGGCCTCTCCCATTGCAGAGCACAGGCTCCGGACACACAGGCTCAGTGGCCATGGCTCACGGATCCAGCCACTCTGCAGCATGTGGGATCTTCCCGGACTGGAGCATGAACCCGTGTCCCCTGCATTGGCAGGTGGACTCTCAACCACTGCGCCACCAGGGAAGCCATAAAACGTGATATTTATAATTCACTCAGCTATTTTACTTTTCCTCAGGAGGAAAAAATATGTCCTACTGACTTAGTCCATCATTACTAGAAATTAAATTACCCATCATTATTTTAAAAATTTTTGTCTCTGGGGTATAGTGATCAATACCAGGATCTCACCTATGTTTCTCCAATTTTGTTTAGGGATGTTATATGAATACAGGATGTTGTGTTTTCCAAATATTTCACTGAGATTATCTATATTTATTAAAGATCTATTGGAGATTTTTATATTTTCTCATTTATGCATTTGTTCAAGACTCTGGCATTCACTGAGTACCTACTCTGACCATAATTGTGATGTGCACTGGAAGTACAGTGATGAACTAGGCATGAAATATATATTCTAAAGGGAAAGACAGACATAAAGTATAAACTGATTAATAAATAAAATAATACCACATGGTGGTATTATGAGGAAGAAGTGAAAAGTTTGTAAAATTGAGAGAGAGGATAGTGGAGAGTGGGTGTGGGACCCACTTTAGATGATATTGTCAGGAAAGTCCTCCCTGAAGTGATGTTTAAGGTTAAACCTGCTGAACAAGAAAGAACAACAATGAGTAAAATGGATGGGAATCATGTAAAGAGACTCAAAGTTTGGAAATGGTAAAAGAGGACATTGTAGGCATCAGCAGGAACCTGACAATAAGGCTGTTGTATGTATGCTTCTACAGAAAGCAGATTACATGGCCATGACTGCTCTCTGTAGCTCTATAAATGGGCTTTGTGGCTTACTATCCCCATCCATAAACGAGTCATATAGTAACATTAAAGAATTTTCTGTAGGTGCACAAACCTGTAGATCCTCATTTCCTAGGAAAGAAGGCAGGAGTAAATATGGTAAAAAATTAATAATCATAACCAAGCAACAACTACACAGGGGGTATTTAGTTCTGAATCTCCAATAAATTATTTTGTGAAATTCAGAAAGTCCTTCTATTTTCTCAGGAGGCATGTCCTATTGGCTAACATATTTTAGTGCAGTTTCTCTATTTTGTTACAGTCTATTGGTTGCCTAGGAAGGTTTTATAAGATACGGTGCCCTTCTTTATTGCAGGTCATTTGGTTTCCTAGGGATTTTTATCTTACTCAGTAACATGGAAAATGTCCCCAAATTCCAAAAGTTATATACTCAATATAATTTGGAAATTCTGTCATATACCTATGAAATGAAAATGGAGTAGTGTACTGTGCAAAGATTTTAATAAATACCCAAGGAAAACGTCTTGTCAGGTATGGTCTGTGAGTCTTTCTCTTAAAAGCATAGGTGTAATAACAAAAGTATAGCACATCAACATTTGTGCAATGAAAATAAATTGGTACTCAGAGGGAAATTCATAACTTTAATGCATATTTTTGAATATAAAAGAAATCACCAATTAACGATCTGAGCATTGAACTCAAAGAGTTGAAAATAAAAGCAGACTAAGTTATCCCCCAAAGTGTACAGAAACGACTAATAACAGAAGATCAGAAAATGAGTAAATGGAAAATAATAAAACAATGGAGAAAAGTACCAAAAAAGAAAGTTTATTCTTTGGAATTACTAATAAACAGACAACCTCCTGGAAAACTGTCCAAAAAAGGAGAAAAGATGCATAAAAGAAACATAAGGAACTTACACAAATAAGAAATACAAGAGATTTATTTGAAATATGACATAATCACACACGTGCAATAAATTGACATTATATGAGAAAATTTTTATAATACTTAAATGAACACTAGCATTTACTTAAGGAAAATATGAATTCTAAAGTACTGATAATTAACAAATTTGTACCTTTTCATCCTACCCAAATTGTTTTATGAGTGGCTAACTAAACTATAAAGGGCTCATCCACCAGAGGCCAGACAGCAGAAACAAGAAGAACTACAATCCCACAGCCTGTGAAACGAAAACCACATTCACAGAAAGACAAAATGGAAAGGCAGAGGAATATGTACCAGATGAAGGAACAAGATAAAACCCCAGAAAAACAACTAAATGAAGTGGAAATAGATAACCTTCCAGAAAACAGAATTCAGAATAACGTTAGTGAAGATGATCCAGGACCTCAGAAATAGAATGGAGGCAAAGATCAAGAAGATGCAAGAAATGTATAACAAAGACCTAGAAGAATTAAAGAACAAACAAAGAGAAATGAACAATAAAATAACTGAAGTGAAAAATACACTAGAAGGAATCAATAGCAGAATAACTGAGGCAGAAGAATGGATAAGTGACCTGGAAAACAGAATGGTGTAATTCACTGCCACAGAACAGAATAAAGAAAAAAGAATGAAAAGAAATGAAGACAGCCTAAGAGACATCCAGGACAACATTAAATGCACCAACATTCGAATTACAGGGGTCCCAGAAGGAGAAAAGGGAGAGAAAGTACTTGAGAAAATATTTGAAGAGATTATAGTTGAAAACTTCCCTAACATTAGAAAGGAAATAGCTACCCAAGTCCAGGAAGCCCAGAAAGTGCCAGGCAGGATAAACACAAGGAGAAACATGCTGAGACACATAGTAATCAAACTGACAAAAATTAAAGGCAAAGAAAAATTATTAAAAGCAACAAGGGAAAAATTACAATTAACATACAAGGGAACTCCCGTAAGGTTAAGAGCTTTTTTCTCAGCAGAAACTCTACAAGCCAGAAGGGAGTAGCAGGATATATTTAAAGTGATAAAAGGGAAGATACTATAATCAAGATTACTGCATCCAGCAGGGATCTCATTCAGATTCAATGGAGAAATCAAAAGCTTTACAGACAAGCAAAAACTAAGAGAATTCAGCACCAGCAAACCAGCTCTACAACAAATGCTAAAGGAATTTTTCTAAGTGAGAAACACAAGAGAAGAAAAGGACCTACAAAAACAAACCCCCAAAATTAAGAAAATGGTCATAGGAACATATATATTATTAACTTAAATGTGAATGGATTAAATGATCCAACCAAAAGACACAGACTTGCTGAATGGATACGAAACCAAGACCCATATATATGCTGTCTACAAGAGACCCACTTCACACATAGGGACACATACAGACTGAAAGTGAGGGGATGGAAATAGTTGTTCCATGAAAATGGAAATGAAAAGAAAGCTGGAGTAGCAATACTCATATCAGATAAAATAGACTTTAACCTAAAGAATGTTACAAGAGACAAGGAAGGACACTACATAATGATCAAGGGATCAATCCAAGAAGAAGATATAACCGTTATAAATATATATGCACCCAACATAGGAGCACCTCAATACATAAGGCAATTGCTAACAGCTATAAAAGAAGAAATCAACAGTAACACAATAATAGTGGGGGACTTTAACACCTCACTTAAACCAATGGACAGATCATCCAGACAGAAACTTAATAAGGAAACACAAGCTTTAAATGACACAAGAGACCAGATAGATTTAATTGATATTTAAAAGACCTTCCATCCAAAAACAGCAGATTACACATTCTTCTCAAGTGCTCATGGAACATTCTCCAGGATAGATCACATCCTGGGTCACAAATCAAGCCTCAGTAAATTTAAGAAAATTGAAATCATATCAAGCATCTTTTCTGAACACAATGCTATGAGATGAGAAATCAATTACAAGGAAAAACAAGTAAAAAATGGAAACACATGAAGGCTAAACAATACATTACTAAATAACCAAGAGATCACTGAATAAATCAAAGAGGAAATCAAAAAATACCTAGAAAAAAATTACAACGGAAACATGATGATCCAAAACCTATGGGATGCAGCAAAAGCAGTTCTAAGAGGGAAGTTTATAGCAATACAATCCTACCTCAAGAAACAAGAAAAATCTCAAACAATCTAATCTTACCCCTAAAGGACTGTGGAAAGGAGGAAACAAAACCCAAAGTTAGTAGAAAGAAAGAAATCACAAAGATCAGAGCAGAAATAAATGAAATAGAAACAAACGAAAACAAGAGCAAAGATCAATAAAACTAAAAGTTTGTTCTTTGAGAAGATAAGCAAGATTGATAAACCTTTAGCCAGGCTTATCAAGAAAAAGGGAGAGGATTCAAATCATTAAAATTAGAAATGAAAAAGGAGAAGTTACAACAGACACTGAAGAAATACAAAGCATCCTAAGAGACTACTACAAGCAACTCTTTGCCAATAAAATGGACAACCTGGAAGAAATGGACAACTTCTTAGAAACATATAACCTTCCAAGACTGAACCAGGAAGAAATAGAAAATATGAACAGACCAATCACAAGTAATGAAATTAAAACTGTGATTAAAAATCTTCCAACAAACAAAAGTCCAGGACCAGATGGTTTCACAGGTGAATTCTATCAAACATTTAGAGTAGAGCTAACACACATCCTTCTCAAACTCTTCCAAAAAACTGCAGAGGAAGGAGCACTCCCAAACTCATTCTATGAGGCCAGGATCACCCTGATACCAAAACCAGACAAAGATACTACAAAAAAAGAGAAAATTACAGACCAATATCACTGATGAATATAGATGCAAAAATCCTCAACAAAATACGAGCAAACAGAATCCAACAACACATTAAAAGGATCATACCCGATGATCAAGTGAGATTTATCCCAGGGATATAAGGATTCTTCAATATATGCAAATCAATCAACGTGATACACCATATTAACAAACTGAAGAATAAAAACCATATAATCATCTCAATAGATGCAGAAAAAGCCTTTGACAAAATTCAACACCCATTTATGATAAAAACTCTTCAGAGAGTGGACATAGAGGGAACCTACCTCAACATAATAAAGGCCATATATGACAAACCCACAGCAAATTTCATTCTCAATGGTGAAAAACTGAAAGCATTTCCTCTAAGATCAGGAATAAGACAAGGATGTCCACTCTCGCCAGTATTATTCTACATAGTTTTGGATGTCCTGGCCATGGCAATCAGAGAAGAAAAAGAAATAAAAGGAATAAAAATGGAAAAGAAGTAAAACTGTCACTGTTTGTAGATGACATGATACTATATAGAGAGAATCCTAAAGATGACAGCAGAAAACTACTAGAGCTAATCAATGAATTTGGTAAAATTGCAGGATACAAAATTAATGCACAGAAATCTCTTGCATTCCTATACACTAACAATGAATAATCAGAAATAGAAATTAAGGAAACCATTCCATTCACCATTGCAACAGAAAGAATAAAATATCTAGGAATAAACCTACCTAAGGAGGTCAAAGACCTGTACTCAGAACACCGTAAGACACTGATGAAAGAAATCAAAGATGACGCAAACAGATGGAGAGATATACCATGTTTTTGGATGGGAAGAATCAATATTGTGAAAATGACTATACTACCCAAAGCAATCTACAGATTCAATGCAATCCCTATCAAATTGCCAATGGCATTTTTACAGAACTAGAACAAAAAATGTTAAAATTTTTATGGAGACACAAAAGACCCCAAATAGCCAAAGCAATCTTGAGGCAAAAAAGCGAAACTGGAGGAATCAGACTCCCTGACCTCAGACTATACTACAAGCGTACACTAATCAAGACAATATGGTACTGGCACAAAAACAGAAATATAGATCAATGGAACAGGACACAAATCCCAGAGATAAACCCATGCACCTATGGTCGACTAATCTATGACAAAGGAGGCAAGGATATACAATGGTGAAAAGACAGTCTCTTCAATAAGTGGTGCTGGGAAAACTGGACAGCTACATGTGAAAGAATGAAATTAGAACACTTCCTAACACCATACATAATAAAAACCTCAAAATGGATTAAAGACCTATATGTAAGACCAGACACTATAAAACCTTAGAGGAAAACTTAGGAAGAACCCTCTTTGACATAAATCACAGCAAGATCTTTTTTGATCCACCTCCTAGAGTAATGCAAATAAGAACAAAAATAAACAAATGGGACCTAATGAAAATTAAAAGCTTTTGCACAACAAAGGAAACCATAAACAAGACAAAAAGACAACTCCTTCAGAATGGGAGAAAATATTTGCAAATGAATCAACGAAAAAGGATTAATCTCCAAAATGTATAAACAGCTCATGTAGCTCAATGTTAAAAAAAACAAATAACCCAATCCAAAAATGGGTGGAAGATCTAAATAGACATTTCTCCAAAGAAGACCTACAGATGACCAAGAAGCACATGAAAAACTGCTCAACATCACTAATTATTAGAGAAATGCAAATCAAAACTACAATTAGGTATCACCTCACACTGGTTAGAATGGGCATCATCAGAAAATCTACAAACAACAAATGCTGGAGAGGGAGAAAAGGGAACCCTCTTGCACTGTTGGTGGGAATGTAAATAGATACAGCCACTATGGAGAACGGTATGGAGGTTCCTTAAAAAAACTAAAAATAGAATTACCATATGACCCAGCAATCCCACTACTGGGCATATACCCAGAGAAAACCATAATTCAAAAAGACATGTGCACCCCAATGTTCATTGTAGCACTATTTACAATAGCCAGGTCATGGAAACAACCTAAATGCCCATCGACAGAGTAATGGATAAAGAAGATGTGATACATATATACAGTGGAATAGCACTCCGTCATAAAAAGGAACAAAATTGGGTCATTTTTAGAGATGTGGATGGACCTAAAGACTGTCATACAGAGTGAAGTAAGTCAGAAACAGAAAAACAAATATCGTATATTAATGCATATATGTGGAATCTAGAAAAATGATACAGTTGAACTGGCTTGCAGGGCAGAAACAGAGACACAGATGTAGAGGAAAAACATATGCACACCAAGGGGGGAAGGTGGGAGGTGGGCTGAATTGGGAGATTGGGATTGACATATATACACTAATATGTATAAAATAGATAACTAATAAGAACCTGCTGTATAAAAAAATAAGTAAAATTCAAAAAAATTTTAAAAGAGGGAAGCTTGAAAAAAATAATCAAGGAACAAAAATTCTTATTTTCTAAAATTATTTCAGAGAATAAAAAGTAATGTTCTCTAACTATATATATATATATATATATATATATATATATATATATTCATCAGTCGATATCATCAATTAATGATATTTTTCACATCCATCAAACTCACACAAATTAATTTTCTAACACCAGCAAGTGCCACTGAAGTTACAGGGGACCTATACATTTTTGCATTGTCAGTAGGAGTGTAATTGATACAACCCTTTTGGAGAGCTATTTGGTAATATCTAGTAAAGGTGAAGATGCACCTATCCTATGAATCAGCAAGTTTACTTGTAGGTATGTATCATAGAAAATCCACAGAAGGATGTATTCATTGAAGCATTAATGTAATCAAGAATAATGAAAACAATGTAAATGCCCAGTAACAATGGAATGGATTGATACATTTTGTGTATTCATACAACAAAATACTATATAACTGTTACAAGTAATGTGCTTTTCCTGTATGACTCAAGATTCGTGAATTCCAAAAACACAACATCAGATGAATAAACCAAGGTGCAAGAGAAGTATACCATTAGAACAAATTTTAAAAACATACAAAATAATACAGTATACTGTTAATATATATATATGTAGAAGATATACACAGCATATTTATTTTTTTAATGATTTTTTTATTTTTTAAAGAAAATGTTGGGGGTAGGAGTTTATTAATTTTATTTTATTATTTATTTTTGCTGCATTGGGTCTTCATTTCTGTGTGAGGGCTTTCTCTAGTTGTGGCAAGCGGGGACCACTCTTCATTGTGGTGCACGGGCCCCTCACTACCGCGGCCTCTCTTGTTGCAGAGCACAGGTTCCAGATGCACAGGCTCAGTAGTTGTGGCTCACAGGCTCAGTTGCTCCGTGGCACGTGGGATCCTCCCGGACCAGGGCTCGAACCCGTGTCCCCTGCATTAGCAGGCAGATTCCCAACCACTGTGCCACCAGGGAAGCCCAGCATATTTATTTTTTAAATATATTGGGAAGATACACATCACCTGTAGAAGATCAATTGCCTTCTGGGAAGGAGAGTAGAAAATGAGATCAAGAAAGGGTACAATGGGGGCCTGCAGTCTGTCTGAAAAATATGTATACCTTTAAAATTTATTTGAAGCAACTAAGGCTCAATAAAAGCATTTTCACATCTGGGTGGAGGGTGTCTATTAAATGTAATATTAGACCCTGTTTAAGAGAGTAACTGTGAAGACTGAGTAAGTTAATGCACTTAAAGTGCTTATAGAACAGGGTATGTGTTCTACATCATCACTATGTGTTGATTGTTTATAATTATTCACTAGAGACTGAATTTCTAGACAGCAGAGCTCACTTAACTTTATCGCCGTGTCCTTTATGCACAGCACAGAATCTAGCACAGTGGAGAGGTTCAGTAAATTGGTTGAATACACACATCTTAGATTCCTCTCTTCAACCCAGCTCCACAGTGGTCCTCACCTACCTGTGAGCGCCTATGATAACAGGTTGTCATAAACTACTGGTAAAAATTTTACGTCTTAGTATTTAACTCTTATAACTAGTTCCATATGTGACCTGATTAATGGTTTCAAGGCAAGCGATTACTTTTAAGTAACCAACCAGCAGAGTTTATATGTTTTGAGATTCTTGGAAGAAGTTTGATTACATAAATGCCAACTACATTAGTATTGATTTCTCAAGGAATAAAAAAACATCAGCTGAATTGACTATTTATTATTCCTTCTACTCTTTACCATGGCAAGAACTTTGTAGGGATCAGGATTTCAAAGCTAGTTTAAAAAATCATCATATATAAAGCATTCCTTAGTATATAAGGCCTTAAGGAGGAGAAATGGGCCTTGGCTGACTTCACCCATGTGTTGAACTCCATAAATATTATATGGTTAACATACGGTCCAGGTACTTTCACAGAGTTCAGGAAAGAACAACTTTTGTTTATGGTGAGTTTTCTTATGTGTTGAATATAAAGTACCAATTAAAGTGTAATCGGAATAGCTGTTTGAGTTTTTGGCAGCATATCAGAAGGAGTTACGGAAAGCATGGCCTTTTCAATGATAGATACGAATTTGCAGAGGTCATGCTATGGTCTGGACAGGGCACATCTGGCATGATTTCAAACCATAAATGCACTCAAATCTAGTGTAATGAATTATATCCCAGGGCCCAGATCCTGACTGCCTTAGGAATGATTTCTTCATTCCCAAGGCAGTTCTGGTTTTTAGAATACTTTGCCTGGAACCCAATTTCTGCATGCTCAGGAGATCCCCTCAGGTCTAGAATGGCTAAGATGTTGGGGCATTTTATTTTACTATTGCTACTGTCCACTTCTTTGTAGATTTTGATTTGGAGAACTGCTCATGCCATTGGAACCTGAAGCCTATCTCCCTCCATCCCTAGATTAACTTATCTTGTCGTAAGTTTCCATAGAATTGAGCTCCTCATCTTCTGAGCTTTTATCAATTTGTGATTATGCACCAAGGGAATGCCTGAAAACTTGAGAAATGATGGTAGGGAGGAACTGAAGGGCATTATGCAAATGTAAAGATAAGAAATGGTAAAGAAGTAGAAGAAGAAAAAGCAACAAGGCAAGTGAGCATTGGTAACATAAACATGAGGTAGGAAGGGCATCAATAGGCTCTTGGAGAGAAAAACTGAATGGGACTAGCAGTCACTTTAGAGTCTCAGTTAAAATCTAAAGTGAGAAACCTGACCCAGGCTAAAGGTATAGTCAGTGACTAGCTCAAGTTGTAACAGCTTCCAAAAACCAAAAACATGCACTTGACCTTGCAACTAGGATTGCATATGGCACCCGGCCAAAACCCGCCAGCCCCTCCAGGGCAAAGAGTGACAGCTTTGCTGCCCTGCAGCTGAAACAGTTTGGAGCCCATATTAAACTGTGCCAAGCAGGGTCTGCCACTAAGCTGAACACCTGTAATTTACCCATCTGTGTCCCTCAAGTCCTCACCCCAAAGTAAATTGATTCTGAGCTCTAACAGCTGTCTGGGGGATTCTGATGTGCTGTTCACAGAAGGAAAAGCCTTGGGAGATGACAAAAACTGTGGGTTGTGTTTTCAAGGTCAGAACCCAAAGAGAGGAATTTCTCTGATTCTTTCATGTGTGGAGATGACAAAAGTGGCGCTGGGTGGGATCCAGAATTTTCAGATCATTTGAGTAACTACTAGACGTTAGTGATGAAAAAGGAGGAAGTCTGGGCAATGATAGTCCCTTTCACCTAGGAGTATAAAAAAGCAGGGAGAAATGGGGTACAAACTTGAGAAATGAATGTCATATGCAGTGTCTCTGTGAAGGTAAGGGAGTGTCAGGAATGTTGTAAATGTGTATTCACTAAAGGTCTACCATGTTCATAGCAATGATGGAAAAATAGATGTGTACTTCCTGGTAGCAATAAATTCAAGATTATTTGGAAGGGAGGAAAGGAAAATACATGTACTTATCACCTACTATAATCTTAGATGCAAAGTACATATAACAGAAGACTCTTGCCAACATCTGCAAGCACTGATATTTTCAATTACAAATAAGTGAAACAATTGTATTCTGTATGGATTATATTTTAAAGTAAACAGAATCTCAAAGGCTGAATAGCTGAGACTCCTTGTGATTTCAGCCATAATCACATTTTTTTTTCTTTTCAAGCTTATATACTTTTTCATTTCTTAATTTTTAAGTACTTTGAGTACAGTCCTTTGTTATTGATTTATTGAGTCTTATTTACTTTTCAGATAACATTCTATTTGCTGTTACTAAAGTAAGAAATCTTTATTCATTTATTCTTTCATTGACCAGTCATACATTTACTAATTTAGTTAACCAATGTTTATTGTTCAAGTACTGAAAATGGAGTGATAAGTAAGACAAACAGTCTCAGCTTACAGGATGGCCTTCAACAAGTAGAGCCTCTTCATGTACCATTTTGTTTTGCATACATGAGACTATTAGAAGCAATAGACATGCTTTTTAAATAAAAATTTGAAAGTTTATTTTAAAATTTATATACAAATTCAAAGACTAGCCAAAGCAATTTTGTGAAAGAATGAAAAAGTTAGAGGGCTACTTCCTACACTACTTGATTTCAAGATTTACTATAAAGTTACAATATATATTATTACAACATAGTGTGGTTATTGGTGTAAGTATAGATGCATAGATCAATAGAACAATAGAGAGCCCAGAAACATACCCACCCATATGCGGTCAATTGATTTTTGGCAAAGATGCCAAGGTGATTCAAGAGGAAAATGATAGTCATTCAAGCAATAGCACTGAAATAAAATCCATATGGAAAAAAATTCAAATCTTACTTCACTGTCTACATAGAAATTCATTTAAAATGGATTGTAGATATATGTAAAACCTAAAACAACAAAAGATCTAGAAGAAAATATAAAGAAAATCTTTAAGCATTTAAATTTGGCAAACATTTCTTAGGAAATGATATACACTAACCATAAGAGACAATAAAATGAGAAACTGTACTTCATCAAAGTAAAAGACTTCTTTTCAAAAAGTGCCATTAAATGACTGAAAATATAAAGTTGCAGACTGAAAGGAAATGTCTGGGATACATATATCTGACAAAGGCAGAGTTAGAAATGCAAAAGATTTCCACATTTGTATTTTAAGTCTAAGATGTGACTCCATAATAATGGGATTCCAGTCTCATCCTTATTCTTGCTATTCAAAGTGTGATCCAAGGATCAGTAGCATCAACATCACCTGGTAGCTGTTAAAAATGAAGACTCTCAGGACCCATTCTAGACCTACTGCTTTGAAATCTTCATTTTAATCAGGTCTCAGGTTATTCACATGCATATTGAAATTTGGGAACCCTGCTGCTTTTGACCACATAGGAAACCAGCTTCCTGTTTCTGGTACCTATGAAGGTATGCAAGTGTGTCCTGGGATGTCTGGACTGTGCCAGGAAGCCAGGTAGTGTCACCAAGAGAGCACAGGATTTGACATGGGCTATACATGGATTTGGATCCAGGCTCTACCACTTGCTAAACATGTGGAAAATGATAGGCAGGTCATAGCATCTCCCAGCCTCAGTTTCCCGTATATAAACTGAGGATGACTACATCCTCTCATAGAATTGTCATGAGGATTGAATGAAATAACATTCATAAAATACCCAGAACAGTACCTGACATGGTATGAGTTCTCAATAAATGCAGATCTTTCAAGTGGTCAATAAAGAATGACTTTATTTTGCATTAAATAAATCACAAAAGTCAGTGCCTTAAAGCCAGTCCAAACCTCTGACATTTCCCCACATCAAAGAGCAGGATCATTTGCGTCTTTTTCTACACATGCTTTTTTTTCCTGTTCCAGCAGTCTCAGTCGGTAAAGGAGGGCAGGCAGCCTTAGCAGAACCCTTGCCTTTGTATTGTGGCCTCCCTCCCATCTGTCCACAGCCTCAACAGCCTACTTAATAGAAAGAACAATAACGGGGTTCATTATGCATGCAGCTCTGCCATCATTGCTGAGGAGAAAATTAGTTTGACGCCCTGAGCAACGGTTGAACTCTAGAAAGCGCCTAAATAAAATAAAAGACAAGGAAAATATATGCATATACATACATATAATAAAGAGTGCAATGAGAAAAGTTATAAAGAAACAGCTCACAAAACTTACTCTTTTCCTGGTCCTTCCTGACACTCCAGGAAGGGTGCTTTGGTTATTAAGAAGCCTGTCTATTCAAAGGTGGCCTTCTCCCTGGCTTTGGGTGGGATGGTAGGAGAAGATCTGGGTTGCACAAGCATGTGTGAGTACACACAAACACACATGCACACACATTTCAAACATGTTTGCCATAATTTTAGATTTACAAAAGAGCTGTAAAGATAGTAGTGTTCCCTTACAACCTTCACCTAGCTTGCTCTAATATTAATATCTTATGTGACCATGGTACAGTTATCCAAGCTAGGAAATTAACATTCATACCTACTGTTAACTAAGCTACAAGATTTCTTTGGATTTCCCCTCCTTTCCTTTTTCTGTTCCTGAATCCAATCCAAGACATCATGTTGCATTTAGTCCTCATGCTTCCTTAGACATCTCCAATCTGTGAGTTTCTGTCTTTCCTGGTCTTTCATGACCTTAGCACTTTTAAAGAGTGCTGGTCTTGTATTTTGTAGAACGCCCCTCAGTTTGGGCTGGTCTGGTGTTTTCTTTTTCTTTTTCTTTTTTTCTTTTTTTTGCCGTACGCGCGTCTCTCACGGTTGTGGACTCTCCCGTTGCGGAGCACAGGCTCCGGACGCGCAGGCTCAGCGGCCATGACCCACGGGCCCGGCCGCTCCGCAGCATGTGGGATCTTCCCGGACCGGGGCATGAACCCGTGTCCCCTGCATCGTCAGGCAGACTCTCAACCACTGCGCCACCAGGGAAGCCCTGTCTGGTGTTTTCTCATGAATAGACTGAGGTATTGATTTGGGGGAAGAAAATCACAGAGGTGATATACTTCTCATTACATCCCATACGGGACACATGATACCAATGTGTCTTATTACTGATGATGTTAATATTGGTGACTTGGTTAATGTGACAGCTCCTAGTTTCTCCACTGTAGAGTTGTTAGTTTTCCTTTTTCTGAACTCTATTCCTTAGAAGCAAGTCATGAAGTCCAGCCACACTTGAGGGAAGAGGAATTAGCTCCACCTCTTGCAAGGAAGGGTATCCAAGAATTTGTGATCATATATTAAAATGACCACAGTAATTAGCAAATTTGGGGGAAGATACTCTGAGGCAATGAACATATCCTGTTCTTCCTTAAAGTTAGGCACGCTGATTTTAGCACTTGCCAGTGGATTGTTCCTGCAGCAGTCATTGCTGTGGTGTTCCAATGGTGATTTTTATTTTTCTCTTTCTTCTGCATTTATTAATTAGAATACTTTTATAAGAAAGATTTGTTCCTTCTACTCCTGTTTTTTTTTTTTTTTTTTGCGGTACACGGGCCTCTGTTGTGGCCTCTCCCGTTGCAGAGCACAGGCTCCGGACGCGCAGGCCCAGCTGCCATGGCTCACAGGCTCAGCCGCTCCGCAGCACGTGGGATCTTCCCGGACCGGGGCACGAACCCGCGTCGCCTGCATCGGCAGGCAGACTCTCAATCACTGCGCCACCAGGGAAGCCCTAGATGATCATTTTTAATTGCATAGTTATTGAGTATATACTGAGGGCTGGATATTCTGCTACCACTTACATAGCCATGGCCTTGATAAATTCTCACCCCAGTCTCAGAGGGGGTAATTGAGAGTACTTCTTCTTTCTCCCATGGAATGTTTTTCTTACAATAGGACCCTAGTCTCCATACAAGGTGTCTGCTAGTTCTCTCTGCATAGCATGTTTCACGTTACATACTTGAGCTTCTCTGCCTCCCCACATTTGCAAATGCTCTCCCTTCTGCCTGTAATACCCTTTCTACCTCTCCCTCTTCTTTCTGCCCTCTCCCTTCAAAAGGAACAGACATACATGCATGTGCACACGCACACATCAGACAACACACACACATTGGAACATACTGTTTTTCTTCCTGCCTCAATTCTTGCCACCAAATAACTTCCCAAAGATTTTGATCCTGTATCTGATATTCTCTGTGACTTTGAGAGGGCATTTTAGTGGGTAGAAAAATCACCAAACTATTATAAGAAGGCTAAGGGTTTGGAACAGGGGCTTACTCTGAGTGGAGTGTGTGCTTAAGGAATTTGCTCAATAAAATTTTCAAAATGATAAGGAGCCTAATGGGTATCAGAAACACTGGAGTCATTCATGAATTCATTCATTTACTCATTTCTTTATTCATTCGTTTACTCATTTATCCCCAAATTACAAAGGGCTTAAAAGGCACCAGACATCACAGAGGGGTTGGGATTACAAAGATGTGTTGAGAAACTTCCATCCTTCAAGGGGTTTATAGTTAAAGGGAAGCAAACATGAAAGTCACTGAGTGACACAAGCAGTCCTCCAGCAGCTTGCAAAGACCTCTGGAAGGAGTGCATGTACTTGGGGGTGGGAGGCATGGTGAAACAAAGCCTTTTAAGGCAAGATGCATTTAAAAGACCATCAGTTCACAAAGGATGGGCTTTCTCATCAGAAGCAGTAAAAGAAGTAAAGACCTGGAGGTGACAAACATCACAATGTAGTGGGACCTTCTGTGTAGGCAATATTGTTTCTCTCTAATGACGATGACTTTTTTCTCCTCTTTTCTATTATTTTATGATTGTTGTTGTTTTAATCTTCTGGTGAATTATCATGGTGATAGTAGTAAGTTTTGCCCAAGTTTTGCCTGTTGCATGCTTTAATTGTTATAACACATACACACACACTCATATACATATAGCCCCATGCTTAATTTCTCTGTTTTTTTCTTTAAAAACCACACACTCTTCCAGCACGTGTCCTGCTTTTAATACTGCTTTTAAAAGTATCCTAGATATTGCAATATAATTGTTTAACTTCTCTCGCGTTAATAGCCGTGTTAGAAGAAATAGTATCTATTGGTGCACTGCTGAGACAAGATATGTAGCTCACTTTCATTTTTCCTTGTACATGCACGCAAACACACTGCTAGGTTTTGAAAATTTAAGGTTTACAACCAGATTTGTGTTATTACAAAATTAATTTTACATTGTGTATTTTCCTTCCAAAATATTGGAATTTGTATTTGTTATTTTAACCAGACAAAAAGCAGGTAGGACGGGATTTTTAAAAACTGGTTTTGGTACTTGATTGGAGGTTTTTTTGTTTTGTTCTGTTTTCAGTTCACCTTTGTATGATGTGAAATTTTGTCTCTTGTGTCAACCAACAGAAGCACATTTTCAGGATTTATTTATTTTCCCCTCCCCCAGCACCTCTGCTCCCTGCCCAAGAGGCAACCATAAATAAGTTTCTATATTTTTTAATTTCACAGAAGTATATGTTTTTCCTTGAGTGTAACAACTTGGCTGCATACTTATAAAACAAAATAACATGCACACACACACACACTCAAGTACACAGCCTATTCCATCAAAACTGTAGGGATGGCTACTTTTTCTTCTAGCATTTCATGTGTTATATGTAAAGTCTCAGATTTGGTAGATTTTTGTTCCTTCCTAGGTATAAACATATTTATATTTATATTGTTTAAAATTTGCTTCTAAGTATTAATTATTTTTACCCAAATGATTTTAGCATTTGAAAACCCTTACGGTTAAAGAAAGGGGGGCTAGAAATGTACCTGTGCCTTTCATTCTAGTTTTTTACCTGGTTCTCAGTAAACCTCTTCAAATTTCAAACAGTTTCTCCCCCATGTTATAGAATTTTTTTAATACAAATATGATTATTGTCTCTTTTTTCATTTCCCTGATCTTTCCAGACTCCTTCCTAAAGAGGAAGTATTATTTCTATTTTGGTTCTCCATTTTTTGTTCGTTCTCTAATTTTCTCTCTTGGCATTTTTGTCTCATTGTTCCTTTATTTTTTTCATTTTAAATGTTTTCTCAAAATATCCTTCACACCACTGGTTCAACATCTGTACAGCAACAATTACATTCTTTTCTGTGACCAATGTAGATTTTACTAATATTTAATTTTTTCTATTAATACTTTCTTAGTTTATTAGTTTATCTTTAAAAATGTCCTCATACATCAATTTCTGTAAGCCTGATATCTCCTTAATTACTTCTTTTCCCAACATTTTAGGGTCATAACTTTCTGCATATTTGAGTATGATAGTTTCTTGAGAAACTATACTGCAATAGATCATTTTTAGTAGGTTACTTTTATTTAAGATTTCTGAAACTTTTCCTTCCTACCTGTAGAGTCTTATTTAGTTGTCTTTATGTCTAGTTCTATAACTGTATCTAGGTGTCTATCTATGTATCTGTCTTTCTGGGGGGCAGGGAACTTATCCTTCCTACCTGTAGAGTCCTATTTAGTTGTCTTTATGTCTAGTTCTATAACTGTATCTAGGTGTCTATCTATGTATCTGTCTTTCTGGGGGGCAGGGAACTTATTTAAGTTACTTGTAAAATTTTTCAAAAATTTTGTGTTTTTGCATCTTTGAAAATTTTATTATGGGTGAAAACTGCTAATATAGTTTAAATATGAATTGATTTTAATTATTAGAGGTATTAAAATTGTTTTCCGGTTATTAGTCATTGGAATTTCTTCTTTCATTAATTGCCTGTTGGTGTATTTTTCTATTTTTATATTGAAGCATTCATAATTTTATAGATAACTGGCAAAACTCTTTGCTCACCAAGAATGTTAATACTTTATCTGAAAAGGGCCTAGCAAATACTCTTTGTCCATTAAAAAAATTTTCCATTGCTTTTTGTTATTTATAATCTAATGACATTTTAGTGCTTTCACGTACTCAAATTCATTCATCGCTTTTTCCTTAGAAAACCTTTCCACAGCCCAAGACAAGTTCCATTTATGGGAACAATAATAAAGGTCTGGACTAAGACAATAGCAATGAGGAAAGACTGAAGGCCAGCGTGGTAGTGAATGTTGTTAAGGGAGTAGAATCAACAGCACATGGTTCCGAATTAGAAATACAGAGTAAATCATGGTGAGATGTGAGCTGATGTCCAGGTTTCTGGAATATATAAATAGATGATGGTATTTCATCAAACAAGCAAAAATACTGAACAGTTTGGGAAACTAAGAAAATGTATTGCTAGTGGGAAATATTGAACTTGAGTTAGAAAGCAACATTCTAAGGTGTAGGAGGCACAGGCATATTTACAGGAAGAAAAGGAAAGGAAAAAAATATCAGAAGAGAGGGTAAGAGGAAGAGCTTAAGAATAAGAATGTGCAAATGTTAGTTGAGGTTTGAGCAGGGAGATGTCATAACGAGTTTCAGATCCTGGAATCCTGGTCAGGGATGTGGCTCAGAGATCAACTGGAGAGAGAAGAAAATTAATGAACATTTTTAAAGAGCCAGGCTCTATGTTTAGAAATGTAATGTTCAAGCCAATCTCTTTGCCAAAAAAACCGTTGTCATCCTCAGTTTTTCAATTTAAGTTCAGAGAGGCCGAATCAGCTACCCAAAACCACACAGGCTCTGATGTGGCATCTATTTAAACTTACATCTCTTTGTCTCTGGTACTATTGCTCTTGTCTTTAGACTATGTCTCAGTAGGATTTCTGCTTCCTAAGAGATCCACCATTGTACATCAGGTAAATTTGAACCCAGCTTGCATCAATATCTGTTGCCCATTCTCTGCAGGGGCAGTTGGCATCAGAACATTGAAAGACCTGTTATCTTTAGGTTAAAGTGGATGTGTTACCATTACATTGTGCAGAAGAATCTGATCATTGCCCTGCAGACAGTTTTGTTATCTCTCATTGCATATATGATCATTACCCAGAGGGCAGAGATACAATCACTGCCCTACAGGAATACATATCATTATGGCTTGGCAAGTGGAAAAGCGATAATTAAATAACACAAATAGATGGGATCATTGCATTACAGATAGAAGTGTTATTGCATTTCTCTGAGAAATGCAATCTTTAGTGTGCAAAAGACAATGTGTTAATTACATTTATGGTAGAGATATGCTGGTTATATTGCCCATAATGATGATATCAATTGCATTTCAGGTGGAAATTGGTATCATTGCATTGCTGATAAACCTGTTATAATTACATTGCAGGACGAGATGCAATAGTTCCCTTGCATATGGTGCATATGGAGATGGGATCATTATAGGACAGGTGGAGATGCAATCATTATGCTCCATAAACCCATTTTCATGGCTGGACACAGCATATGAAGTGGGATCCTTTCTTTGCTGGAAGACCTATTACCACTTGGTTGCAAACTATGTGCTTATTGTCCTTTGCCTTAAACAAAAATTTGGGGTCCCACAACTGTTTTAAGTGTGTTGCACGTGAAAATGTGAACATTACATTGGGAATGCGTGGAAGTGATCCTGGCAATTTCCAGGCATATGCCTTAGTCAGTCCTACAGTTTCCATTTTTATACTCTTTTTGCTTTGAGATGCCTCATGAGGAAATCTGGGATGGATGCCTTAAGCATGAAAGGCCACATGGTTAGGGAGGCCTTGAAGGATAAAAGATCAGCAGGGAAGAAAGAAACCCAAACAGGCTCCAAAAAGTCCAGTCATTCTAGCAGAGGTGCCAGACCTGTGAGGGAGGCCATCTTAGATCATCCAGGTCTGCTAGAGCTTCCAACTAACTGCAAGCACGTGGGTGACTCCAGCCAATGGACTCATAGAGTAGAAACAAGACAGCCAGCTGAGCACTAAGTTTTAGGGTGATTTGTTACACTGAGCAAATAACTGTGTACACTTTAATGATATATAATCATTCCGCAGTGTTATGGTAGCCTTTTTAACAGAATTGAAGCGATAACTTCTCCATTTACAATGCAAAGCAATCCAATGGTAATAGCTACAACTGCCCTAAAAGGATCTAAAGCTTCATGAAGTTGATTGAATACATAGTTATCCAAAGTGTCTGATCACATGTCTACTTGATGCATAACGATTGCAACTCCATGAGCAACATAATAGTAAATGTTCTTTTTCTTTTACTCCTGCTTTTTTTTTTAATTGAATGATTACATTTACATTGTGAAAAAGTTGAAGTTGCTTGTACTGCAGTTAGTGAAACCTAGGTTCAGATTTCAGCTCTATTTCAGCTCTATTTCATTAAGTGACCTTTGGTAGGTCCCTTAAATTCTCTAAACCTCCTGTGTAAATTGAAGAAAATAATTCCAAACTCACAGTGTTGTTGAGAGAATTAAATACGATAACTTATGTAAAGCTTCACCATGGTTGACGAAACAAACAGTAGCATTTAAACTGTAACTCTTACCCATATTTCTGATGTAGTAGACAATGATATTACTCTTCAAGGATTGATCTGATAGATTTTTGTCAAACGGAAAAGACAAGGATATGTTTCAGGAGAAAATTCTGGTGCTCCTTTGGTATAACTCAATAGCATATTGGCAATCTTATGTTTCGTTTTATTTTGTTTTCTGTCATGTCAAGGTCCATTCAATTAGTGATCCATTTCTTCATTTATCAAACATTACATTAACAAAATAATAACTTTTTCTATTTTATGTCACACTGTGATTACAAAGATGAATAAATTATACTGGGATGAAAATAATCAGTTGCTACCCAGAATGAAAAAGAAAACCACAGGGAAATAAAAGGTATTTGTCAAGAAGGAAGGAAGAGGGCAGTAGCTTGGGGTGTCTTCTAGGTTTGAAGAATGTCTTGAAGCATGTCTAAAATTAAAAAATATATATATATATATATATTTCAGGTGTGATGAGGATGTGAAGCAATTCTAACTCATACTTTGCTAATGGAGTATGCATTGGTTTGACCACTTTGAAAAGCTGTTTGGTAATAGCTATTAAAGTTAAACCTACTTCTACCTTATGCCACAGAAATTCCAAACCTTGGTATACATCCAAGAGAAATGAGAGTATGTGTCCTCCAAAAGATATGTACAAAAATGTTGATAGCAGTCATAGTCAAATAGCTAAAAACTGGAAATGACTCAAATGTCCTTCAACAGGGGATTGAATAAATAAATTATGATATACCTATAAAATGGACTTGTATTTAACAGTAAGAATGAACAAACTACTTATATATGCCATAATATAGATGAATCTCAGATATTACACTGAGTGAAGTAAGTCAAAATTTTTTTTAAAAAATAACATATTATTTCATTTATATGAAGTTCAAGAATAAACAAAAGTTATTTAGGATGATAGAAATAGCAGTCTTCTCTGGTAGGGGAAGGGTATTGACAAGGAACATATATGAGGAATCCCTGTAGGTTGATGAGAATATTCTATATCTGATCGGGGTTACTAGGTTATATGGACACATAAAAATGTATCAATTCATACCCTTAAGATGTGTGTTCCTCTACTATATGTGTGTTACGGATCCATTAAAAATAAATTGACAAAAAGTAATGTCTTGGGCTTCCCTGGTGGCGCAGTGGTTGAGAGTCCGCCTGCCGATGCAGGGGACGCGGGTTCGTGCCGCGGTCCGGGAGGATCCCACATGCCGCGGAGCAGCTGGGCCAGTGAGCCATGGCCTCTGGGCCTGCGCATCCGGAGCCTGTGCTCCGCAACGGGAGAGGCCACAGCAGTGAGAGGCCCGCGTACCCCAAAAAAAAGAAAAAAAAAAAGTGATGTCTTTAGGGTTTGGTCTAGGGAGAACTGGTTAAACCAGCATTAGGGGTCTCAGGGATGTGGGTGAGAATGGTGCCCACTGAAGTAGGGATACCCCAGCACCAGGAGTTTAGAGGTACTTATATTTTGTTCTTCTATCCAGCTGAATGGACAGAGCCCTTCCTGTCCTTTCCTGCCTCAGAACTATCACCAATGCGGTAATCTTCAGCTGAAGCTAACTTTCCTAATGCTCTCACAATGAGTATCTCACATTGAACTCCCAGTTCTGGGCTGTCTGCTTTGCTTCTTTTTCAGGCCTGGAGGACTTTCAGAACTGGACATCCACTCAAGCCAAATGACAAGAAGCATAACCTTCTATTAGATTCTTGTCACTCACTGGGCAAGGGCTGCACTGCTGCTGTTGCTGTGCTTCCCTATTCGTGTCCTCTGACATCCCCTGGGGCCAGGCCAAGCTCTGGTGGCTCCTCCATGCTGGCCTTAAAGAGAACTCAGGGTGTCTAGACTGCACCCTGGAGACAGGGTCCTGGGCCAGAGACTTCTGATCTCCAGGCCAGCAGAGTCACCACGCAGACAGATTTATTAGCCACTGGCGAAAGAGCTGGCGTTCTTGTGGCCATCTCTCTACCCCTTCCTTTCCACATGACCATATCCTTAGCCATATCCTCATGTCCTTAGATGGCTGTTGCCTTTTGGTAAATTGATAATTTTAAAAAATAAGCACATTTATCATGGCCCTGTGGTTGTCCTTCCTGAACCCCTCAGGGCGGCAAGCTACTAAGTACTAGTCTGAACTTAGTAGCATTGACAGAGAGAGCATCCTCTATTAACCAGATGCAGTTCCCCCCCGCCCCAGGGGACCTACTTCTAGGATTAATATGCTGAGAAGGCCACAATTTCATTTTCAGTGAGGCTGGTGTGTTTACAAGGAAGAATGGAGCTACTTAAAGTCAGATGAGTCTGTTTTAAGTCTTTTATCTTCCATTTACTGGCTTTCTAAATTTGGGCGAGTAAATTCACCTCTCTGAGTCTCATTCTCTGCATTTTTGTGATTAAGGGAGACAATATATATACAATTCTTTTCAGGCAACTACAAAGTTCAAATAAATAGAAGAAATTGTAATTATTATTCATGTTTAAAATGGGGCCATCTTTCTTGCTTGGAGTTTTCACACATTAAAAAGGCGGGTCATTTTACAATGCCCTTTATATTCTAAATTAATTATCTACTTCTTTTACCTAATTATTAAATACAAATAACATCTTCCTCTACATCACTCAGTTTAGATTCTCACTCTTATTCACATCCTACAGAATCAATCACCAAGGCCTGTTAGACTTCCTGATCAATTTCTCTTCCTCTCCATTCTCACTGACATTAACCATACCGGGCCCTATCATTTCATACTGGGATTACTATCCTCCACTTAGTGCCTCCTTCTCCTCTATTGATATTAAACCTAACTTCTAGTCTCATATCCCCCAATCTAAGCTTTCAGGATATCACATTCTTATTCTATTGACCTAACTTTTCAATGGATTTCTGCTTCTTTCCACATCTATCTAACAACTCCGAGGACCTTTCCAGTACCTTCTGTTTGAAATCGCCTTTATCCATTCTCCTATCTATGCCCGTCAGCAACCTTCCATTGACAAAATTACCACAAGCATTTTCTTGTGAATATATGGCCACAGTTCATTGGTCCATGGAAGGACAGACTCCTGACCCAAGATGAGTCAGTTCGAATCTTTCCCAGAGAATCTGTAATCATCATTAAGAAGGTATCAAAATGAAAAATTTCATTCCTCACAAGACACCATTAAGATAATGAAAATGCAAGTCAAAATATTTGTATATCATATATCTGCTTAAGGACTTGTATCTAGCAAACATAAAGAATTTTCCAACTCAGTAAGAAGATGGACAAACCAAATTTTAAAATGAGCAAAACATTTGAAGAGACATTTCACCAAAGAAGATATAAATGATTAACCAGCATGTGCAAAGATGTTGAACATTATTAGGCTTTAAGGAAATACCACTTCACACACTAGAATGACTATAATCCAAAAGACTGACAATAACAAACGGTGAAGGTGTGGAGGAACTGGAACTCTTCAAATGTTTTTGGCGGAAATGTAAAATAATGTAGCCTTTTTGGAAAACAGTTTGGAAGTTTCTTAAAAAGCTAAAATCATACTTACCTTATAATCCAGTAATTCCACTTCTAGGCATAGATCTGATAAAAATAAAAACATGTTCACACGATGACTTGTAAGTAATATTCATAACAACATTATTCAAAAGTGAAAACAATCCAAATGTTCACCAACTGGTGAATGGAAAACAAAATATGATATACTCAGCAATAAAAAAGAACAAACTAATCATTGATACGTATTGCAACATGGATACACCTCAAATCACTATGGTAAGTGAAAGAAGTCAGACATAAAAACTGCAAATTGTATGATTTCCGTTATAAGAAATTTCTAGAAAACAAAAAACTATAAGAGGAAATAGATCAGTGGTTGCCTGGGGCTGAAGTTTAGAGTGAGGACTGACAGCAAATGGATATAAAAGGAGATTTTTTTGAATGATGGAAACTTTCTAAAAGTTGGATTGGGTGATGGTTATGGAGCTGTATAAATTTATTAATAATCATTGAACTATGTACTTGAAATGGGTGACTTTTATGGTGTATAAATTATACCTCAACACAGTTTTTGTTTTGTTTTTTTAAAGGAGTGACTAAATGGGATCTAGAACCCCATCAGAGATGGAGATGTTTTCTTCCAGTAACAATTCAGAATAATGTTCTTCATTCCCATTAAGCAATATATATTTGATTCCTATTCAACATGTGGTCAGCTGATCGTCTTGTTATTTTCCGTCTTTCTGCACACTCTAGTTGAACTTTTGACTTAATATCTTTATTGCACACATTTAATTAAGTGCTTGCCATTCTCCTGAGACCATGTGTTCAGAAACTGGCCTTGCTTAGTTTGAATGTCATTCTTAACTCTTAGATTTTATTAAGACCACCACATATTAAATGTCTTATTTTTGGTCTGTGAGTACGAGAAACACATTCTTGGCTACCTTTTATAAATTCATGACTACAGAGATAGACTAGAAGAGGCCAATGACTGATTCTAGGAGACACCAATTGCTCTATTCCCCTACCTGATAATGAGTGCCTACCCAGGGGGAATCAGCCAGTGTTAAATCTCATAATGACAAACAGAAATGTGCAGTATCGTTATCACTAAGCCAACACCATTAAAGGCCACTGTTTATTGACACTTCAGGTGACTGGTTGATGCCTCTCCAGGCCGAGCTAATGAGGAGAACCTCTCCATTACCTCTTATCGAGATTTAGCAGCATCACAGCTACCCAGTGAAGGTGGAAATTACTGGGCAAGCATTGACAGTAGCCAGATGCTGGCCTTCAGTCATAATGCATGCACTCATGAACAGATTTGTAGACTCAGAAATCCAGCTGATTGAGGTTTTTGTTTTTGCCTGTTTGCAAAATCCTGTGCCCTCAAACATTTTGCTGTTCTCCCCAGTCTAGGGCAAAAGTGGTTGTTTCTGTGGATATCTCTCCTGTCACTTGTCTCAGACACAAACAAGACGAGAGCACAAATGTGAAAGTCTTTTTGGTTCTTCTATTTCTTAGAATCCCTCAGCGGTTGTTATTTACTGATGGGATCTGTTTACTCAACACCAGTCATCCACAAACCATCTCCCAAGATCTGTCATTTCCACATTCTATCAGTACAGTTAACTAATTTTTTTCTTGAAACCAACCCAAATTTAATTTCTTTATTTGTTCATGAAGGAAATGTAATCTTACTACCATTAATGAAAGATAAGATTTAAAAAACCCACATTAAGTTAAACATGTAACTATTAATTGCTATTTGCCAACCCAATATGCTTTCTAACCTTCTATATTAATAGAATGCTTCTGTATTAATAAAGCATGCTGGTCTTTTTTATTTTTTGTGGTACGCGGGCCTCCCACTGCGGTGGCCTCTCCTGCCGCGGAGCACAGGCTCCGGACGCGCAGGCTCAGCGACCATGGCTCACGGGCCCAGCCGCTCCGCGGCATGTGGGATCTTCCCGGACCGGGGCACGAACCCGCGTCCTCCGCATCGGCAGGCGGACTCCCAACCACTGCGCCACCAGGGATGCCCTGTGTTTTTTTTTTTTCAGAGAAGCAATGTACTCAGACAGAAAACTACATTTCCCAACCTCCTTTGCAATTAAGTTTGTCCTGAATTTCATTTTGGCTAACAAGATTAAGGAGAAGTTGATCCAAGGGAATTTTGGGAAAACTCTTTAAAGGGGTTGAGGTCGCTAGCATATGCCTTTGCTTGTCCTCCTTTTCCTGCCTTGAACATGGGCACAATGTCAGAGATGAAGTGGCCATCTTGGGTCAATGAGGCACCAACTATGAGGTTGAAAGCTGCACACTTAAATGACGGCGAAGCAGAAATCTAGACAGAGAAGGATCTATGGTTATTGTGCAAGGAAGAATGAATTCCCAACTCATTTAAGCAACTGTTAAATCAGGTTTGCTCTTACCAGAAGCCAATGCCATCTTAACTGAGATGTGTATAACTGTTCTACTTAAAATCTCTTCATGGGCCACCATTGGTATGGGCATTACACTTTGATAAACACTCTACTTATTGAATGCAGTGTGTGTAAAATGTCTTTCCTGGGGACAAAGGTCATTTTTATTTTTCACTATCTCCTATCAGCCAGAGCTAAGTTTTGAGGGCCCAAAGTGGCATTTCTCCAATCTGAATGTGTATTATGCATGGGCAGCCCTTTCATTCTCTCTGTCATTGAAGGAGATTTAAATCGTTTATGGGATGAATTCAAATGTGTTCATCTATAAATACAACATTAAAAGCCCAGCCCATAGCCAGCCTTGTATCCTAACACTGCTTTTCCACATGAGAATGTAGGCATGCAACTGTCCTTATCCTTTGTTCTGGGTTAGAGTTATAACTACTGCATCTCTCTGAGCTTTAAGGAAGATGATGTCTGGTTACTTAACCCCTTGCTTACTATTTGAATAGGAAGTTCAGAACCAATAAGCCAAAAAAGCAGTGGTTTATATGGTCAAATGTTCTGAGCACCATGACTTTATCTTGTTTCACTCTCCCAAACAACGAACATCTAAGAATGTCAAGTTCTTGCTCAATGATAGGGTAATGAAGAAATTATTTGAAAAGATGCTGTGAATAACACCAGTTGCCATTTATTGGACTTGTTCAATATACTAAGTGTTTACTCATATTTAATTGTCAAGCGACCCTATGAGGTAGCTATTATGATGATGATGATGTCGATGATGTCTCTGTTTTACATTTGAGGAAATTGAGTCTTAGAGAAATTAAATCCCTTGCCCAAGATCACCCAGTGAGTCATAGGAACAAGAAATAAAATTCTTCCCTGTGTGAACCTAAAGTCAGAGCTTTTAACTATTGCTTGATGGAGCTGGGTGTAAAACTATCCTGACATCTTTGTATGTTGGCTAATTTCTATTAATTATTTATACTTAAATTATTATACAATATTGATGTTTATTCATATTTTATATTAATTCTATTAAACCCTTACTAACATGAACCAATTAACTTACTAACCCTTGGCAAGTTATTTATTTATATTTATTTATATTTAATTAACATATACGGCCTTAACTATGTGCCAGGCTCTGTCCTAAGGACTCTACAAATATTACCCATTTAATTCAGATTTCAAGTCAATGAATTAAGTACTCCATTCAAACAAGAGGAAACTGAGGCATAGACAGTTAAGTAACTTACCAAAAGCCATACAGCTAGTAACGGACTCAATGCCAATACTCTCATGTGCGAAATGAGAAGATCACAATGGATAATTAATCTCCAAGCTTTTGTCACCTCTGGCATTCTATGAGCTGTGAATAATATTGAATTTCTGGTTTTATTAATGACTGATTAACTGGTTGGTGATAGGCTGTTATGGAGTATAACTGGCTTTGAGAGCCCTTTCTACCATGACTATTTTTCTCAGTTCAAAAAGGCAGCCTTTTCTCTCTATGTATTTCTAAAAGTTCAGCTTGTAATTCATGTGAATATAGCTGGTAAGTAAGTTAGAATCACTTCCCAAAGACAGACCTGTGACAAAATGGGAAGTAACATAAGTGCACTCATTTAAAAACTGACCAAGAGGCTTTCTGCCTCTAACCATCCTGGATATCTAAAGATGTGGAACATTTAACTGAACTTTTAAAACTCAAATATTTTGCTGATGTTTGGGCATGAAATGTGTTTCCTATCCTCTGTCAGCTGCATTTTATTTTATGAAAGAAGCAGAGTGATCATTAGCGTTAATCCATTGTAAGTAGAAACAGAAGATGAAACAAAAAGAGACGCACGGAAGGTATTTGCCATGTATGTCTAAATGAAAGTAAGTTTAACCCTCGAAAAAGCAAAAAAAAAAAAAAAATAGGATTTAATGTGCTGATGTTTCAAAACTACTTTTTAATATAATGAAATATGATTTGTCCAGATGTAATTTTGAAATTCAGATAATAAAAGCTCTGAGGGCAAGGCTATCTCCTCTAGCAACTGGTAAAATAAAAAGTGAATCATATTACAAATAAATATAATTCTAATCATTTTCAATAAATATTTACCAAGGGCTCATTCAGGGCCAAAAAATATTTAAAAAAATTTTTTTTAAATGGTGAACAGATACAAAGAGTAGAAAGCATGATGCCAAGCTGCACATATCACTTCCTGAGGGAGAATATGAAGGTATCATGGAGGAAGCAATAGACGAAGCAGACCATTCAAAATAGGTAGGATTTAGATAGGTATAAATAGATGTTAAAAGGAAGATGTCAGTGACAAGAAATAGCAGGGCCATATGTTCATAGGAAGGAAAGAGTAGGTAATGCTCAAGGAAGAGAAAAAAAAAATTCTCTGGCACCTAGGATACTGTAGAGGAGTGTGGGAGATGAAAGGTATGTTGGAGCTGTGGGAAGAGAAGTATGGGGTTTAGTGGTTCAGGGACTGTCAAAATTTGTGGGTGTGTGTATGTTGCAGTGGAATGAAGAGACCTTAAATGTGGACCACAAGGCAGAGTGATATGGCAGTGATCTAAATTGAACACATAAGGAGTTAACGCACAGGGCATAGTAGAAGTCAAGGGAAACCAGTTTGAATAGAGAAGCAAACATCAATGCTGCCAGCCACTACAAAAAGAATGAGAAAGGTGAAGGTCAAAGCAAAGTAACTGGATTTGACAAGAAGGAAGTTATTTGGTCAACCAAAAGCCAGTTCTCATTCTATATTGTCATAGTTTGGGTTCCTCCAAAAGCCAACCTCAACAGCAGGGCATAAGGAGTCATGGTTTGTTTGGGAGGGGATCCCAGGAAGCACAGGGAGGGAGCGGGGACAGTGAAGCCGGGATGGGAGAAGAGTCAGTGAAAGGTATATCAGTGAGCAAGTGATCCCTCTGGAGGGATTTGTAGAATGGATCCACAGTTGCCCCCAGGGATGGAGGAGAAAGCTGAGGTCACCCTCAGTGATGGCAGCACTGAGTTGGTGGGCATTGTCTCTAGGGGCCTTAAATTCCCTCTACTATGGACCGCCCTGCCTGGGTAGAGCAAACTCCTCTGACCTTTCTCAGGTAGAGAAGCAGAGAAATGTAAACACTTGAATCATATGAGGAATCACTCACTGAAGCCTCAGACAAACTTAGAGGTAGACAAAGGGATTTGTAGTAGGAGTATAAATAACAACTGCTCCAAACACCTACAAGGGCTAGGTACTTGTAAGTGACTTCCAACTTCAAGGTCACCTGATAAGTCTATGATGGCTGCTGGAATTCAGCTATCATATCTATTGTATGGGGAAAAAAAATGACTCAAAAAGGAACTCATTTATGGCTTCCCTGGTGGCGCAGTGGTTGAGAGTCCGCCTGACGATGCAGGGGACGCGGGTTCGTGCCGCGGTCTGGGAGGATCCCAAGTGCCGCGGAGCGGCTGGGCCCGTGAGCCATGGCCGCTGAGCCTGCACGTCCGGAGCCTGTGCTCCGCAACGGGAGAGGCCACAACATTGAGAGGCCCGCATACCGCAAAACAAAAAAAAAAAAAAGGAACTCATTTAAAAGAGTCTACTGCATTTAATCAGCCTTCCTATAAGTATCACATGAAGTCTCAATCGCCAGAACTTAGTCATATGACCAAATCTTGGTACAAGGAAGGCTGGGAAATGTACTATTTTATCTGGGCACATTATTGCTCCACATAAAAATATGATTTTTTTTTGAAGGTTAAAAGGGTAAATAGATGTTGGGATGCAACCAGCAGTCCCTGCCATGCCATGTAAAAGTATATACACTTAGGCCAGTGTTTTAATTTCCTTTTTATTTATCAGTCCTGTGTCCCACCCACTAGATTTCTAGTTCCTTGAAGATGGGAACTGGGTTAGGTTTGCTGTGTTATTATTCACTGTGACTCACACACTGAGGTTTATTTTTCCCCCAGCACAGTCTAGCCTACTTTATTCCTTTTGGCTTTTCAAGTAGGAAATCAGTATCATTACTCCAATTAAAGAGAAGAGTGAAGATGCCCAGTAGCCAGTCATAATGAAAAGTCAGGAATTCCCAAACCTCAGTTTTGGGCTTCATCAAAAAAGCAGGTGGGCCCTAGAGATGGAAATTATGGGTTATTTGACATATTTAATTCTTCAAAATAGGAGACAAATATACTGCACAGAACCCTTTTAGAATATTTTTTTTTCTTCATTTCCCACCATATACTCTTCCACACACAAATCTATGCCACTGTCCTCTGGCCTTAGTCAGGTCTGAATGTATTTTTAAAAATACCTTCCATGATAATGGAAATATCTCTCCAGTAGCAATGGACTTGGACTCAGTAGCCTGGGGTTTGAGAGTCCATTTTCTTGATTACCGGCAAGCAAGCATTGACAAGCCATTTACCAACCCCAAGCTTTAGTGCCTAATCATACTGCAGAGCTTATTTAAAGGAAAGGGATATTTGAAAAGCTCCTGCATGGCTCTTAGCATAAGAGACAATCAGAATATGAGCTTTAGTCTGAACCTCTTGTGTCCAAGACTACAGAGAATTCTGACTTGCTCTTTGGCTCTTTTGACAGTGGGAGGAGTCACTGCTGCTGAGGAACCCCCTGAAATTCCTGTGGGTCCATCTCCCAGAGTCTTGGGCATCTGGCCTTGACTTGCCCCAGGATGCAAAAAAGGCCTCCAAATAACAGATCCCAGAGGGAACATTTCTGAATGGTTCTTCCAAGCACAATGAATCAATTCCTTCTCCTTGCATATTCTGAGAATTATCAGAGAGCACATACATATTTCAGAGTTACTTCTTAATACAATTACAGTTCATTTAGCCAGCAATTACAGTAATAGAAAGATTGGCAACCACTGCAAATCCGGTTTAAAGGAATTGATGGCCTGAACTGTTAAAAATTCAGTTTGCCCGATAGACATGATGGGCTTGAGATGCTACATAGGGAGTGGGGGTTAGGGATACCAGGCATCCCAGTGGGGTAAGTTAACCAATCAATGGTGGCCATTTCAGGCTCTGACAAGTAAGTACTTCTGAAAGCCTTCACCTCCTGTGGCTATCATCTGTAGGAGCCAAGAGGTCTGGACATTTTGTTTTTAAGAAACTACTGTGAAAATGCAAATGTGTACAGAGTACTAGGTAAAAGATGGTTGTATTGGGAGGGTGCTCTAGTATATAGGTAAGCCCCATATTATTTTCACTCCCCAGATAAATTTTCATTAAACTTCCTATAAGCCCTTGAAGCCAGTCACTTCCAACTATGTCTCATTCTCTTAAAATTCATGCCTGATTCATCCTCTCTTAGATACTTATACCCGGATATCTAAATTCAAATGGTATCTGCCTAGAAGACCTCGGTACATGTTTGTTTCTTACTAATATATTCACAAAGCAAATGATTTTAAAAAGCAACAAAGACTAAAAGTCTAAAGACAAAACAGTAGAAATGAGAAGACAAAATAGTGTCAGAAAAATGGAAGACTGAGCAGTATTTATAAAGTAGATACGTTGAGGAAAAAGAAAAGTAAAGGAAGGGAGGGAGGGAGGGAGGAAAGGAAAAATGAGGGAGGAGGAAAGGGAGGGAAGGAAGGAAGGAAATGTTTCCCTGAATTGAAGAAAAATCAGTGCTTGCAGGTGAAACTAGAGTCATAACTGACAACTTGTTGAAATATAAGGAAAGGAAGAATAATTTCTCCAGTCGTTGAGGCAGGGAAATATATTCCTACTTCACTGAATACTTCACTGTTCATCATACTTCCTTGCTGCAGCATTGGTCTTTCTGTCACCCCTTTAAATAGTTCTTCCATGATATGATCAGAGTGAGCTGTCTACGTGTGACTTTGATCATGCAGCTCACTTGCTTAGAACTCTGCACTGTTTCTGCCTATTCACTTGTGAGAACCAAATTGCTGGGCAAGACATGGCCTATACCTCTCTCTCCTGCTTTGTCTCCAGCAACCCCTAACCTCTCACTATCACAAGCACGCTGCAAGAACTGTGCTATTCATCTACCACAGATGTCCTTCTTACCTTTCTATACCCACCTCTCACTTTTCATTCCTAACTTCTTTCATTTCCCATCTCTTCCAGACAGTCTTCCCTGCATCCCCTTATTAAATAAGGATAAATCTCTCTAGCCTGTGCTGCTATACAACCAGAACGTACTTCTATTGTGGTTCTTCTTGTATTATGTTGAATTTGCCCATGTTTGTTCCATGCAGTTTCTCCCACCAGATTACGGCTGCCCTCAGATTTGAGCGTATGTTCTAGCATTTAACATGGCATCTAGTCGAGATCCCATGCTATCTAGGTGTGGGATGTCCTTGTTGACCTGAATCATGGAAAATAACTGGGCCATATACAAAGAACAGAAAGAGAACTCAGGGAGAGAAGCAGGTAAGATGAGGACTTCAGTCTTACACCTGGTACTGTGAGGGCCACCTTTCTTTCCTGGGTCCCCAGAAATTTAGGAACTTCTTGGTCAGTAGTTTCAATTTAGTCCCTTAATCTCTAATTTTGGAGACCATTTAGAAAGAATGAAATCAGAAACAAGGCCTTTTGTTTGCATCTTGATTATATGATTTTATCATCATTACAGAGCAAGGAGACCCATAGTGGATTGTAGCAAGTGGAAAAGGCTTGAGACTGGAGTGTGCCTGGAGAATTCCCAAGAAGTCTAGTGTAGGGAAAAGAGGAAATTCTGTGGGAAAAAAGTAGAAGATACAGTCAGAATGGTAATGGAGGGTGGTCAAATTATGGGACCTGTAGGCCATTAAGAGATTTGACATGCATTTTGGATGAGACACAAAGCCATTGGACATGTTTTGAGCAACGGAGTGACATTTTATCAGGATCACTCTGCTTCCCTTGGGTAAGTAGGAGCAAGATTGGATGGAGTTAGACCAGTTAGAAAGCTTCTGTGGTTATCCAAGTGGGGGAGGATGGTGGAACAAGATGGTGGCCATGAGGAGAAGAGAAGTGGTTGTGGTATGGACATATTAAGTATAGAGCTAATAGGATTTCCTGGCGGATTTCATGTGGGGTGGTACTTAAAGGAAGATCAAGTAGGAGACAAGGAGGGGCAGAGGAAAGAAGAGCGGAGATGATGAAAGTGATGGCAATTCTGTGTCATTCTAAGGCTTCTACTAAAAAATAAAAGAGACAGAGGCCAGTTTCGCTTCACAAGCCATGGAACTGGCAAAACCAAAGACCCAGTGAGATCAGTGAAACAGAAGAGACCATCCTCTTATGTATCAAAATCTGCAATCCCTGATGCTATGCCAGACAACCTGCACTGATGGTGCAACCTAAGGTATCCAATGGATCAGGAAATAAGGAATCATCCTTAGGAGACATTTGAGAAGGAGTATGGCTGACACACTGCAGTGCTGTAAGAATGTCTAGTGCCTTCATCCTTAAACACCAAAACACAAAATTACTCTTTCCAAGACTCAATATATTAGTAAAGGGATCCTGATAAACTGGTCCAGGTTCACCATTGATACAGGAAGATGAACCTGGCAGCTGCAGCTAATCAAAGCTTAGGAGAAGGGCAGGTAGGTCATGGTCAGAACCCCTCTTTCAGCTCTGGCTTTCTGGCCACTGCTCCCCTTCCTTAGTCCTGATATCACTTACCAACACCATGTTCAAATAGCTGAATTCAAGCTCCAGGCCATCTTAGTCTCGCCTATCCCAAGGCGATGTGATCTACCTTCATCTCAATCCTCCAGTCTATAGCTTCAAGGCAATTGCACAGAGAGTTACTTACCAGTTTCCTCTCCTTCAGACACATGCCCAATGAAGTAAATCCAGAGAACTAAATCCACTCTTTACATCACCTTCCATCTTCAACCCATGAATCTTATTGTCTCAAGTGGTAATCCCCTGCTCTTATTCTTAGCTCTTTACAATTTCACTCCCTGGGAAATCCTGGCCAGGTCAGCTCAAACATGAGGGAGAAATTTAGATAAGTATAAACGTAATTATCATTTCAGAGGTAATTTAATTTAATTAATTTAATTTAATCAGTTGTCTCATTTGGTGTTGTACAAACCTTATTAAGACAGAGCTCCTTTGTATCTCTTGGACAGGAAACTCAGAAAATTATATATGATATAATAATAATATGTAATATAATACAAATATATATGATGTTATATATTATATGTTAATATAGATCACATAATGTATGTGTATATATGTGAATATATATAGTTTATCTAGTTGTATGATTACTCTGCCATAATTTATTCATGTTTGAAATCATGAAACATGAAGCAAACACGAAGCCAGGTTTGTTATAGCAGAATATAACTAAAATATAATGAGTTTCTAGATATTTTATAGTTTTTTATTATAATCCTGTATTACTGCTGATATTTATTTTCGTTTACTTCATGCAAGCCCTGTACTAACTTTATCATCCCTAGAAAATGTTATTTTATTCTCACCACAACCTCTGGGCTTGATGATAATATGATGTATATTTTACAGATGAAAGGACTGAAGATTGTTCAACATTCTGAGTGTTGACGTTGGAAATAAACCTAGATGTATTTAGGGCCATATCCTGAACTCTGAAAGTGTTCACTACATACTGTTATCTTACAGTAAGTGTATTAAAACATTCTTTTGGTCCTGGGCATAAATACAGCCCAATAATGTTTGCATTTATTTCCAAGCTTAATGTATTTAAATATGAAAATCTTCACAAGGAACAGTTCAGAGTTGGTCTAAATCTTTGATAAACTGTATCTTAATGTGTTCCAAAAGGCAAGAATCTGAAAACCCCCTTTTTTCCAAAGACAGGAAGTGATTGTAGTAGGTTCTTCTTTTACAGAAGTATTTATCTTAACAGCCAGAACCCTTCATTGCAGCATGCAATGGGCCAAATACCATTGGTCTTTCTAAGAGAAGAAAATGAGGAATAAGTTATTCATTTTACTGAAGAAGAAAAATTTTCCAAATATTGTTGCCTCAGTAAGAAAGCTACTTTGACAAAGAGATAAGTGATATATTGATAAGGAGCCAGATTTCTAAAAGATTGGCTTAGAATTGACTTGTTTGCCTGGATAATTTGTGAACTTTCTCATTGACCCTTTTATCCAAAGCTATTGCCATCTTGAGATTGAGTCCTGGTGGAGAAACTTGTCTTAAAGATGGATCACATGCTCAGAGTCTCTGTCCTCCCTGCTGCGAACAATCAGTAGCCACTGCTATGCATTAGCAGGGTAAGGACTTCTTAAATTCTTCCAACGAGACCTTGCTGAATGAAATGCTTGTTATCGAAATCCCTGGTAAGAGAATTCAATAGCCAAGCACCAAACCACAGACCAGTGTACCCCACGTTTTGAACGTGTTGAAAAGAGAATGCTCTTTGAAATATGTTGAAAAGAGAAAGAAAGTCACTGATAGGCACCACCTCCATCACAGAGCTAACCAGAAAGATATCTTAGCTTAGACATCAGAGCTGTGCCAACATTCATTCATTCACTTAGCAAACATTTTGAAGCCAATTTTACCAACTGCTAATTCCTTATATATCCTGGGTTTACTGGGGCTCTTTCTGGGCAGATTTCTTGACTAATATATCTGTAATAATTGTTCTATGACCTCTAATCCACTCCTCAAGCCCCACTGATCTGGCACTTGTCAACAGAATGAAAAGTAAGCTTTGCGATTTGTAGTTGCTCGCCCTGACGTCTCATTGCTTTTAGAAAACCCTAACACTGATTTTGAGCTGGAAAGGTAAGCACCTAGAATTCAAGGACTATATTTCCCAATACACTGTGATTTATTTCTGGCCAATGAGAAATAAGCAGTAATTTTTTCGTGGAATGTCTGGGAAAGCTGTATGAAGTCAGCTGATACCACTGGGAGTGTTTCATTGTGTCCTTCTGTACCATTTTGGTCTTTAGCAAACAGGATGGCTGGAGATCCAGCAATCATCTTGGATAACAAGGTAACAGGAAGCCTAACTATGATAATAATGCAGAAAGATAAGATCCTGTGTCCTTGATGTGTAAGTCTAGAATAGGCAAAACTATTTTCGAGTGAAAAAAGGACATTCGTTGTTACCCGGATCTGGGGTAAGGTAAGGAGTTTGAGTGAAAAATGGTCTGAGGAAACTTTTGGGGTTTATAGAAAACATTCTATATATTAATTGTAGTTGTAGTTATTGAGGTGTATATATTTGACAAAATCCATTTAACTGTGTACTTAAGATGGGTGTATTTTATTTAAATTATACCTCAATATAGCTTGCTAACAAGAAGCTGCACAGGAAATATTGTACTTAGTTTTGCAATATTAGAACATTTCACCTTAATTTGGGGCAAGAAAAGAATGGCCACCACCATCACTATGTACTGTAATATTGGAAATCCTTTCAGTTGTGGACAAGAAAAAGTAAATGAGATTTAGGACTCTAAAGGAAGAAACAAAACTATATTATTCACAGATGATGATTTACTTGTTAAATTCAAGTTGTAGTCCTAGGTATGTTGATGTTGTTGTTTTCTATAATTTTCAATATGTTTATGATACTAATTTTTTAAAAAATGGTATACAAAATTGCAAGTATTCAATGTCAAGAAATAGATCATTGTTTAGTGCATTAACAGATGGTATTTAAGAAACCATACAGACATTTTGACATCTGGTTAAAAGTCACTTATAACTTCCAAAAAAATAATACCCCAAAAAACAATCAAGCAAAATATATTTTAATAATATAGAAATATATAAAAATCCTTAACTTGGTCAAAGACATCATTTGAAAGTCAATAGCACTCATAATTTGCAAATTGTCCACCATTGCTATTAAAGTAAATAAATTCGTATACAGTAGTTATTTTGAGATCCTAAACAATGCAATGAAATATGAAAAACAATTAAAAATATGAATAGTTGTAGTGAAGGCGTGACTCTAATTCTTTTGGGAAATAAGTAAATTTTCTTAGATGATTCCAAGGAAATCAACCTCAGAGCTCTGAAAACTAAAAATTCCAGAAACCATTTGGTATTATGTAATTACACAGAAGTCACTTGTTTTCTGATATCTAAGCATTAACCAGTGATAAATTTCAAATAGAAAAAAAATCCCATGTACAAAGAATCAACAACACACAGGTGTGATATACAGAGAGAGCAAATAAACAACAAAATATAAGAAAATAATAGAAAACACAATGCTCAAGATTAAAGAAAATGATTTTCTTTCATTTCTTATGATTATATTCCCAGTGTTTGTACCTGATGAATGAATGACTCTAAAAGAAATACCTGCATATGTGTAGAGATTTAACTGGTGTTTCATTGGAAGACCCAATATTAAATGATGCATATTATTCAGAATTATGTACAAATTCAATGCGTTGAGATTCCATTTGAATCTGGGAGCCATGTATAACTTATTACATGGCCAAGGGACATTTAAAGTCTGTTGGCAATGTATTACGATTTTGGTTAACTACCTGGAAAAAATGTCTTTTAATTAGATATCACCAACTGAAAATAATGTTTTGATCTCTATTTTTGATATTTATATATTTGTGATCCTACTAATAACGATTGTAATGAAAAAATATATTTTTGTTAGTCATTTTTTGTTAATGAATTAAATGGAATTCTGACATAAGAAAAAAAACCTAAAAAATAATTGAGATGATTGGTGTCATTTTCCTTTTCATTATTTTAATAAGAAAGCTTATAGTCTTTCAACCTTACCTATGATGTTGGCCATTGGTGTAAGAAAAAACTTACTTTAGGTTGTTAATTATCTTTCAATTCTAATTTTACTAGTAATAGTTTTCGTTATTGTTGGTTACTAAATAATGTATCTTCTCTTTTCATCATATACCTCTTGACATCTCCTAATAGTATCTTTCTTTTTTCTTTTTTCAGAAACTGATGTGTCATTTTTTTCTGTCTTCTGTCAGTATTTAAAGCAGAATATATCAGCTTCATTAAATTAAAAAGCCCATCTTGTATAGTTGAAATAATTTATATAATTTGGATATTATCTGTTCCTTCCAGGTTTAAAATTCCCTGCTAAAAAAAAAACAAAAAAACAGCACTGACTATACTAAAATAAGGTAAAATTGAATTAAGGCAATAAAAACATTAAAGAGAGAAAATATTGTCTATTTTATAAAAATAAATATAATTCACAGTGATAATATGATAGTTATGATAGTTATGAAACTTTATGTGCCAAATAATATAATATCAAACTATATAAAGCAAAACCGATAAGCAATAAAATGAGATGATGGGAAATAAAATTATACTAACAACTTTAAGCACAATATTCTGTATATAAGAAATATCAAGTAGATGAAAATAATTTTACATATAAGAATATTTCTAACATCACTATTTATGACAGTGATAAATTTAAAGTGTACAATAAAAGAATCCTAAAATCATTTTAATAAATCAATACTATAGTGTATTATGTGGTCTTTACAAATCATATTCTAAATAATATTTAGAGATATGAAAATATTACTGTGATATTGTTTTTAATTATAGCCTCTGAGAGATTTTAGAGCTACAGAAAACTATGAATGAAATGAACAGTATAAAGCCACCTAGAAATGATAAATGTAACTTTCTCCCATAGGTCTTATTTTTACATGAATGGAGTACCACATACACACCACACACACACAGACACAGAGATACACACACTCTCCACAGAGACACACACACTCTCCCTATACCAGCTCCATTTTCTTCTTCCTCTCCATTCTGACAAGTAATCACCTTAAAAAATTTAGTGTATATCTTTTTAATCCATTTTCTGTATTCAAATGTAAATGTAATTCTAATACTACATAGTGTTTCTTTGTGGGTTTTATTACAGCAATGGTAACATGCTACATTATAATAGTATCAACTATTAATTTTTATTTTTTTTAAATCACATTTCTAAGATCCAGTCACATTGGAATATAGTTCTAACTGTAGCTATATATTTAAATATAGATGATATACTTTTTACTATTGTGTGCTTTTGCCTTAAACCACGCTAAAATTATAGCATTTTACTTTTATTCTTTTTAATTCAGAGTCATCCTTGCACCGTATATACTTGTGCATATGTTCCAGGATTTTCTAAGATACGTACTTAGCAACAAAACTGCTAGGCTCTAAGGGATATCTATTTTCAGTTTTCCACATACTGCCAAATTGTTTTTCAAAATGGTTGTACCAACTCACACAGCAGAGTATGAAAAGTCCCTTTCCTCACAGCCTGGTTAAGTTTGGATATGTCACACTTTCTGAATGTTTTTTCCATTCAGATGGGAGTAAAATGTACTTCAATGTTGTACTAATTTTCATTTTATTCATTTCCAGTAAATCTGTAAATCTCCTAATATATTTTTAGTCCTAAGGCTCCTGACTCACAATGTCCCCTCCGCACTCCATGAATTGCAGGGTTATTACCTTTTTCCATTTTCTTATTATTTAAATCTGTTTTAGAAGTTTTTGGTATAGCCTGGATAATAATTATTTTTCTTTTATATTCTTGGTAAATATTATCTGCTACATAGTGGAGCTTTTTTCCTTACTTTGCTTATAGTTTTATTTTTTCATTTCTTTAAGTTTTTCATCTTGATGTCATCAGATGTCTCTGTCTTTTCCTTTGTGGTTTATGCTTTCTTTTTCATGTTTAAGAAGTTCTTCCCTACTTTGATATCATAAAGTCCTTTCCATCTGAAAGATTTACTTTTTTTGTTTTTCATGTATAAGTTTTAATTGCTGTGGAATAATATATTTCTTATTAACTATATGAATTATTTTTTATATATGGAGAGCTACTAACACAACTTAATATACTGAATATGTCATTATTTTCCCAATTTTGCAATGCTATCTTACTCATTTAAAAATCTGGATATGATCATTTTATTTACTATAATTTTATAATGTCTTGACAGCTGATCAAGCCAATTTCCCATTCATATTTTCTTCTTTAACTATTTTTATATTCAGAATTGTCCTGATTTTGTGAATATTATTTCATACAAATTTTAGAATTATCATGTCATGTTTCATGGAGAAAAATCTTGGTGTAATTTGGATTGACATTGCACTGAACTCAGGACTAATTTAGAGGACAATTTATATTTTGTGTGATTTCTCTTCTAAATTATTCCATGGTGATCTTACAAAGATCTTTTGCAAAGATATATTTATTCCTACATGCTTAATTAGTTTATTGTGATTTTTTGTGAGAATGAGATTTTTTTAATTTATTTTTTAACTGGTTATTGCTGATATGTAAGAATTCCATTGATTTTTGAAATATATATTTTATATTCAGGTACCTTTCTGAGCTACCTTAATAGTTTTAAGAAAATATATGTGCTCCTAGGCTTTCTATGTGGACAATCATGTTCTGAAAATGACAATTAAAAAAAAAAAAAACTTTCCTTTTGATCCTCTTTCTTTTTGCTTGTCTTTTTACATGGGCTAGGAACCACATAAACATGTTGAGCAGAACTGATGACAGTAGTCATTTATGTATTTTTTTCTGATTTAATGGTGGAAGTGCTCTAAATGTCAACTCCTATGTGTGCTGAAATCTGAAGTGATTAGGTCAATATATTTTATCAGATTAAGAAAATTTCTTTCTATTTCTATTCTATTAAACTACACAAAATCATAAATAGAAGTTGAATTTTTTATTGCTTTTGACATCTATTCAAATAAACACATTTCTGTTTTCCTAAATATTTTCTAATTATAACATTTTCTTTCTTTTCTTTTTTTTTTTTTTTGTAATGATTACCAGGCACTGCAAAGTTAATGATGTTTTCACCCTTCAATTTTTTCAAAGCTCTCCATCAATTGATTAATGTCTAGTCACTTAGTCAGCCTATGAATTCCCCAAAGGCAAAAATTGTCTTCTATTAATCCCCTGCCTCAGGCCTTGGCATAGTCGTGGGCATACACCATAGGAACAAATAAACACATGTCAGTTCTTCAGACCCATTTGTCATTGATTCATTCATAAATTCCCTCATTCATTTAATAGATATTTCTTGAATTTTTGAGAATTAGATAATGGGGAGTGTTCTAGGCACAAAGATTGGTTATACTCTAAATATTGTTGGAATCTAGCACTCTGAGACATGAGCTCATCTGCTTAATGGGGGGCTCTAGATACAATTGTCCCAGAATATCCCAGAGGGATTGGTTCCAGGACCCCCATGGACACCAAAATCCTCCAACGCTCTAGTTCTTTGTATAAAATAGTGTGGCATTTGCATATAACTTATGCATATCCTCCTGTTTACCTTAAATCATCTCCAGATTACTTATAATGCCTAATGCAATGTAAATGCTGTGTAGTTGTCAATATAATGTAAATGTTATGTAAATAGTTACCAGTGAACAGAAAATTCAGGTTCTGTTTTTTGGAAATTTCTGGAATTTTTTTTTTCCCCGAATCTTTTTGATCTGCATTTAGTTGAATCTGTAGGTACAGAACCCATTGATATGGAGTGCCAACTGTATAAGCAACTACACAGATCACATTTTTTTCTATAATTAATTTTTCTAAACCCTTCAGTTTGTTATTTTGGCTACCTGTTGGTGGAATTCGAGTCCATATTATAAATTAATGATGCAGCACTGTGTTGAGGAGTTTAAAAGAGGGGGATGGTGGATCTTTTAGTCTTTCCTTTTATTTGGATGTGGATATAAGGCTATTGGATTTCATCTGGGGTCTACTTTTTGGTCTGCTGCCAGATAGAATGATCTAGAATACTTTAAAAACACTGTTATCTGGACACAAACTCAGATTAAAAGAGACAAAAATACAAGTCAGGTGTGGGTCTGGGTTTCAGTATTTTGTCAAAGATTTCCAAATGATTCTACAGTGTACTCAGGGCTATGACAATTGGACCATAGTTATTGTTTAATCTATAGCTTAGTACCTCTTTCTACCTTTATTGTCTGCTCTTATTAGGTTAGGTTTTGCTTACGATTTCTCATGTAGGTTTCTGGAATTTGCAAGTTGGGTACATGGAATATGCAGGCATTGGTAAAACAGTTTTCATTTTGCTTTAAAATAAACATGTTTGTTATAAAAAAAAACTGTCTTTAAACATGCTTGAGATAAAGAGCTGGCCAATCTCAATCTCTCCTCCATATCTGAGTACAAAGAAATGGTATGTTGAAGCCTAAAAGCCTTTATAGCAGATAGGTAGCTGAAAACATTATGGTGGATGTCTCATGAAGTCTCCAGAGACCTCAGAAACCTAAACTAGCTCTTCAGTGTCTCCCCTAGGCATCGGAAACCTTGTAACTATGGTCAAGTGGTGAGATTCAATACAAGAGGAACACTTTTTCATATTTCTGCTATTTTCAGGACTGAAGGGAACACCAAACTTTAGAGGCTGTAGTATGCATGGGTACCTTAACACAGGACCCAGTGGTGAGGCAAGAGCAAGGCTATACCGCCTTTGCTCTTTGTCCATCAAACCTCAACAAATGAGCTTCTACTATACAGAAAATAAAATGAAATGGGCTAATAGTTTCTTACCATACTAGTTCAACTATAACTACTTTTATCAATCGAAACATCAGTAGCAGTAGGGTGCTGTTGTCCAAATTCTACAAAAGAATTACTAGCCAATATAGAAGTAGCATCTGGTGCAGTCTGCAAGTCAGAGGCCCCTCAAAATCACTGCATAAATAGTTTTCCTGCAGCAATCAGTAAATCTTCTTTCATCAGTGAAGTCACTTTCTGCTGTATATCCTTTCCAATAAACAGCTATATCCTTAAGTATCCTTAGTTTCTCCTGACAATAGGCATTTTCATAACTCAAACTGTCACAGAGAGGGTGAATTTTATTGAGAAAATTAATAAATTTTTGAAGGATCAAATCATTATTAACAAAGAGCTTCACCTGGAAGGTGTGTGTGATTTCTTTCAGATGGAAAATCCTGCCTCTCTTCTGAATCACTTTTTGGAAAAACATATATTGATACCTTGGGGGTTAAATAAGGTCAATTAGAAGTATTAGAATCATATACAAATAATTTGTTCTAGTTGTGATTAAAACTTTCATTTGAGCTTTCTCTTCTTTTTCTAAGAGAAAAATAGCATTTTCCTATACAGATGTGGCAATTTGAGGAAATTCTCCCATGTAGCTAATATAAACATATTTTGTGTCATTGTTGAGTCTAGGAAACTGGATTCCCCAAATTATCCCTCTTGTAGAAATTTATTTGTTAAGTAAACTGCAGTCCACACCACTTCCTCAGCCTGGCCCAGAGAAATACATTGCCTGAACAATCACAGAATTACAAACTTGGAGGGAAGATTAAAGTTCATCTAATGGAACCGACTACCACACAGAAGCTATACTTCCTTCTAAAAAGCATGCTTATTTCCCAGGGATTGTTTTGCAAGTAGCATTATATCTAAGCAGTTGGAGAAATGTATGAATTGGGTCTCATTCTGTCTACGCTGGTTATTTCTATAGCCAAAGTTTTTATTTTCTTCCTTTTTTCTCCAAATTGCAAGTTGGCTTTGATCTTATATCAGTGAATGTATTCCCACGGGTAAGCAAGAAACATGCCAGAAAGTATAGAAGAATATTACCAAAGATGCATATCATTAGTGCACAAATGGATGGTTTTCATATCTGTAGCTATAATAATCCAAGGCTCTCAAACTTCATAGATTGAAAAGCTTTAATTTGATCCATTGTCAGTCCAAGGCTTATTTGGCTAGAAAGAGTTGAGCTTAGATTTTTAACCTTCTGCAGTGAGTGATAGTAATGGTAGTTAGGGGCTAGTTGTGGAGTGGTGGTGGGGGGAGTCTGATGAACTTAGAGACATTATTTCTGAGAATGGGAAGCTTGATTGATACCTAGCTGGGAACTTCCAGCCCTGTTGTAATATGTAAGTTCAGTTGACCATCCCTGGTTTAGTTCACCCTGCATTGAAGATCAATTAACCCTTTCTCTTGTGAAGTAGATCCCCATAGAGAATGTCTGAGCTGAGGGAGTCTTATCCAAAAACTAAGATCACCTACTGTGTGCCAAACAAAAGTTTGAAAACTCCTCTCTCAGTTTACTTTACAAACTTACATCTTAAACTTTGGATTTTGATAGTAAGAGATAAACATATTAAATCTGACAAAAATATTCATTTCCAGAAGAAATTGCAAAAGATTTATGATCCTTATCTTCAGTAGTCATTGAAATTCATATTTGTTTTGTTCTTTGGGTATAGAGTTATTTGAACTAAGAATAATTTATTAATTTAAAGGATGCAATGATCAGTTTTTAGAATAAACCCACTCTATAGTTTATTAATTTTAATGGTTGATACATCTCCCTAAAACCTGTCTTAATCATGACTATTTGAGCCAAAAGTCTGGCACTGTTACAAGAAGGAGTAAAACATATTTTTTTTAATAATTATGATTTCTTAAAAAATCATAAAAGTTGTGTATTGTCAGAAGTTAGTATGTATTTGAATGTGTGTGTGTACACACTCAGTAACTATGGAAACAAACAAAATAGGTCCTAAAATTGGGGAAATCTTTGTCTTCCCAGCAGGGAAGAGAGGAGGAACTCACCCTAAATAAGGAAGTCACAAATGAGACAGTGAAGATGTTTTGAAGAAGATCAAAATTGAGCCAGAAAACTAAGTAAGAAACATAAATCATACATAATCATAAATAAAAATCATGTAATTATAAAAGCATATACAATCAAGCCTTTAATTTTCTAGGCTTTTAAGAAAACCCGTTCTCTTTGCTTTTTTCCTCTAGAAAACTTAGAACCAAATTTACAGCCCAGCTATTGTAACTGCAGATACTTTTTGATACACAGACCCAAATGTGACTCGTACTCCTTTACACACATCCTCCTGTATTCTTTAAATCGTTCCCACTGACTGAGGGCTGTTACGAGATTGTTGACTCCCTGACACTGACAGCCTGCCCTGTGTGGTGGTTGAGCCCCCTCGTAAGCTCTCTGTGACTTTGCAGGCATTAGTGGAGGAAGCCTTTGCCAGGAATAACGAGTACCCAGGGGATACGAATGAGACACCAAGGGCTGCTGCCACAAAAAGCGAGAAAAAGAACAGGAGACAAAGGTATCTTCAAGACAGTTCTCCTCATATTCATCCTTTGCATAATTTGGTAACTGATATTCAGACTGCTTTGGAGAACAGGCAGGAAGTGACCAGTGGTTCAAAGTTAGGATAATGGTGTCCTGTTTCCGCTCTTTTATTTATTTATTTTATTTATTTATTTTGGGCTGTGTTGGGTCTTTGTTGCTGCGCGTGGGTTTTCTCTAGTTGTGGCGAGCAGGGGCTACTCTTCATTGTGGTGCGCGGGCTTCTCATTGCGGTGGCTTCTCTTGTTGCAGAGCATGGGCTGTAGGCACACAGGCTTCAGCAGTTGTGGCTCGCGGGCTCAGTAGTTGTGGTGCATGGGCTTAGTTTCTCCATGGCATGTGGGATCTTCCTGGAGCAGGGCTCAAACCCACGTCCCTACATTGGCAGGCAGATTCCTAACCAGTGCACCACCAGGGAAACTGTTTTAGCTCTTTTAGATGTCAGTGCAAGAACCTATTTCAAAGTCAAATGTAAACACATCTTAGACCTGTCACTGCCATATATCCCCCCTGCCTCTTTTTAACAGTGTGACTTTTGGGGAGCCAGCTACTAGCAACAGTCTTACCAACTGCGGGTTCAAAGGAGAGCATCAGGAAAGAGCCTTTTACTTACCCTTCCTACCGTTACTTCTTTCAGTACCTGCTGCAGGACACAGGCAGCCAAACTCCACCTGGTTCCCATGCATTGTAAGACTTTCAATCTTTGCCCCAACCTTCTCCTGAGATAAATATATGGGTAACTTTTCTTAAGGCCTTCTGTCCTGATCCTTTTATATCTCCAACAGTCAGCTTCTGTCAAACTTGTGAGAAATAAAGGATTTTACAGATGCTGAGAAAAGATCAGAGGCACAAACCTAGTTAAAAATTCCAAAATCGATATTTTAAAAAAGGGATGAAAAACCCCAGGAAACCCCCAGGTTGTCTAAGAAGTGCTCAGTTCAAAGGTGGTAATTCAGGGATGAATCTGAGGATCTGAGTGTCAATAGGATCTTGGTTTGATAGGAAATGAACGATCCTTTTCAGGATGTCATGGGACTATTTGACTTTATGACCGTTACACAAGGTGAAACTATAAACTAGAGCATTGGGGCCATTGAAAGAGTGTGCAGAGGAAAATCATTCACTCTGCTTCTCTCCAATGCCAACTCCTTAATTTTCCTGGAGGATAAAAAAGCAAACTAGAGAGGAAAGACGTCAGCAGTTTATCCAAAGTTTCCATTTTAATACATAGCTAAACTGGTAACATCTAAAATGATCAGTTGAATAAGGTAATTTTATATCTGTATATCTTGACTGTATATTTTGAGGAGATTTGCATGAGGTCGTCAGGGTTCTGAAGAAAGAGTAAGGTTTGGATACAGTTTTCGTGAAATCTTCCAGAATCTGGAGTATGTCTCACTCTTCTAAGCTAATGTATTAGACTAATATATTCACCTGTCGAGTCTGCCTGATTTTATCTTGGGCCAGGTGAGGCACCAAGATGTTACAGGATACTCATGTTTGACATACCTCTTCCGCAAACTGTTGAGACAGATCTGAAACCCAGAACCTTGTCTATCCACCATGCCAGTCTAGCTTGTAGAATGGACCTCACACTCCAAATTCTCCTGTCCTCTCACAGGTCTGAAACCCTTCCCTGAACATTAGTTTTCTTGTCTGTGCCTTCCATCTCTTTCTGTATGACCTAGGTTCTCCCCATATCCCCAACCTCTGCCTGAATAGGAAACTTGCCCAGATATCAACACCCGCGTCTGGCTGACTTAGAGTTTTTCTGATATGGGGTGCTCCTGGAGACAGTGCTCGGCACCCTAGAGTCTCTGCTTTCACAGTCTTCCTCGGGTGTTGGAACTTGTACAAGCCAGCCCCTCACTCCCTATTTTGTCTGTACGGGACTGGCCAACTGCTCACGTTGCAATAACCTCTACAAACCTGAGGTCCAGAAGTCTCAGCTGTTCATATTCACGTTTCAGCATATCTGAGGCTGCAGCCCAACTTGTTTATGCCAGAGCTCCCTGTGATGGGGAGAGGAGTCATTTGATGTGTCCTGGCTAGGGATAGCCCATACCCAGCACTTGTGACACTACTTCTGATTTCTAAGCAGGGATCTAAGCAGACTTTTCTAATTAACCAATTAGTGTGCACTTTCACATCTAGGCCAGACGTAGACACAGGGATTTTCTTACTTTATTATTTTATACAGCTAGTGCCAATAGATCACAGTTAAACGAAACCCACTTTCCATCCCTGGTGAAAGGCGTGCTGCTAAGGCAAGCACTTAAAAGAGAAGGCACCATGAGTTGACTCAGAGAATGAGTTTATGGGGAGGGACAAAGTCCCTGGGTAGAGAAGAGAGGGAGAAAAATTACTGGATCACATTGAGGGGTCATTAGGAAGGGAATCTTTATTGTGGTGATGGCCCAATGGCACTCAAATTCTTGGCTTTGGCTGCATTCAATTCTTTAGCAATCCTGGCTCAGCAGAGCAAGGTCAGAGAAAGCAGTCTGATGCATTGATCCAAATCTGTGAAGTCTCAGGATAACCATACTGGCCATTGTGCTTCTCCATTGCTATTGGTCATATTGGAGAGCAGACCTTATTACCAGCACTGATTCTTTTCAGAGAAGCTCTTTCACCAAGCTTCAGAAGTGGCTCTCCTTCGCTCCAGAGTGGAGAAACATCCTGGTACATAACCGAATTTCAAACAAGATTGTATTAATGCCACACTAACAAAGACCAAGTGGATTTAATGGTAATCAACAAATTCAACATTTGTATTTTTTTTTTTTCATTTGAAGTCTACCTAATTGCCCCAAGATCATCTGCCCCTAACTCTTTAGAGCTGCGGTCACTAATGCCCCCACACCAGTAGACTCTGTATTCTTCAGGTTTTGAGCCGATATTGACCAGCCAGATCATTTAGCAACAATCACAGTCCTAACATGTGCCTGAGCTTAGAATAAAGTCAGTATCTTTCTTGGAGAAGAGAGACACTTATACTCCTCCCCTCAATTTCATAACTTTACCCTTGGTGTTGGGGAACACCTACCTTAATTCTGCCCTCTCTCTACCCTTTATTATCAGTCGTCCATCTCAATAGTAAGAAGATCCTTTAACCTGAATGTTCTGAGCCCACGATATTCTTTGGGCCACATTTTCCAGTAGATGGTAATACAGTGGCTTAGATATCTGAAGGAAGGGAAAATCTTCATCTTTGTGCCTTTCTATGCAGTGAATAGATCTGACAGGACCCACCTCACCGTGTCCAGCCCTCTGCTTTGCCTGTGATTGGGAAAGACTGGCACTGGCATAGATGCTTGGCCATTTAGGATATAGCAGGGGGAAGGAGGAGGCCCCATTTGTGTGCCTCTAAGCCTAAAGAAAGTTTGTAAATTCATCTTTTTACAAAGAAATTCTGCTTTTTAAGAGAGAGAAAGTGTCAAGCATTTGCCTAGCTTTAAATAAAGTGTAATTTGGTTCCTATTTTTCTTTTGATCCTTGTTTAAGTAAGGCCCAACTACTGGGCTCCTTGCTAGAACGTTGTTACCTGAATGGTGAGCTGTGGCTGAGATACTTGAACCACTTCAGACATACTCTGCCTCATCCTTCTCCAATTACCAAAAAGAGAGGCTCTGTCCCTCTCAACCTTTGCCAAAAAAAAAAAAGCTATGTCATTGCAAATTTTTGGAGCACAGAAGTAGCAAGTTCAATCTTTGCTAAAGTAGCAAGTTCAATGTGAAAGAATATGATTGATGAAAGACATATGCTATGAATCCAGGAAAGGGAAGTATTATCATAAGTGCCAAATATTTGTCATTTCTTGCCTGGAATACAAGCTTCCGTGGATGCAGCAAAAATATGGCCAGAACCCAGATATATCCAGAAACAATATCTATATCCCTTATCACTCAGAATGTAAAGTGATCATATGCCACTTTTTGCCCAAGGCAGATGAGTTTATACTTGCAGTCCTTCTTTCACTCTCAAAAGTGTCCCACTTCGGACAGCACATGATATATGGTCACCCTATGAGATTCTTTCTACTATATGCTAAGTGTAAATCCTAAAATCTTAGATTGTAAGGTAAGACTCTTCCTAACCTAGTCCAATTCTGCTTATTCTCCTATGTCTCAAAAAAAGTAGCCTAAACTTGTCAAAGTTGACCAAAAAAATCAAATATATTGATGCTAAACTTGGTATGTACATATACAGAATAAAACTTCTAAACTTTTTCAAAGTATAGTCCAATATTGTATTGCATTGCAAAGTTCTAGAATGCAAGGTATTATGATTTTGGCACATGATCTAGCATGAGAACACAAACAACTGCTTGTAGAGATGTGTGACTCAGGACATCACACTAAACTTCTAGCTTGTATATGGAAGTGTTAAAATATCTCCAGAAACTTATGAAAACAACACCCAACTCAGAGTGTGCACATGCACACACATAAACACACATTCTTTTAGCCAAATTATTAGGTTTAACATTTATAACTGAAGCAATAAAACTGATGAATATAGAATCTATTTCTGAATCAAGTTCAGCAGTCTCCTCCAAACGTCATTTTGAGGTCCCAGAATAAATGCCCTTTCATGTTGCAGCTGAAGCCAGGGCCAATTCTGCAAGTGGTCTTGGAAAATTGCCTTCAGAATTGACTCTCCCAGGGGAGGGTTTACTGTTAGAGGAAGCAGAGATACAGGAGGTGTTTTTGAGACCCAGAAAGAGACAGAGGAGGAGGTGAAAGTGTAACTTAGAACAGGTGGCTTCAATTTCTCTTTGCCCAGTAGTCCTATTCATTATTAATAGCAACACTTACCACTTGTGTAGAGAACAATTTTGTATTAATCCATTTTAACTTACCATACCCACAAAGTCCAGGGTATATATTCCAGGCATTACACTGTGGGGAAGTTATTCTCGTTTAGGAACAAAGATAATCTGAGCTCTGTTGACTCTGACTCAACGAATAGCTGAGGACTTATCATGTAACACCTTCCACTCCTTATATTTTACTGTGCCCTAAAGAAGATTAAAATTCACCAAGTCAAAATATGTAAAATAAGACAAGGTAGATGTATAATCAGATTTAGTAATTAACAAATTGCTCAAACGTGAGAAAGATCTTATTCAATTGATTTAGTCAGGAAATAATTGAAGAAAGAAATTCCATTTTATATTGACCCAAATAGATGGGTAATATTTAGTGGGAAGGGAGAGAGACTACATTCCTGGAGAAATTCACCCAACGTAAGTAAAGACACAGAAGCAGAGACTTTAAGAAGTTTGTATTACAAGAGCAAGATTACTGCACTGGATTAAGATTATTTGGGGCTATATGTAGAGTACCAGAAAATTATGACATGTTCAATAAATTGTAGTCCAACCTATTTTTAAAATAGTTTGTCCAAAAGGCATATAAGATATTTCTGATCACACTATAGTATGAATAGACATTAATAAGAATTTAAACAAGTTGACATTAAAGTATTCCAAATAACTCTTTAAAGACAGAAAGAGCAAAATTGGAAAATGAGGAAAGTGAGGGTGTTACTAGTTCAAAGTTTAGGTCTATAACCAGAGCTCTTCTCTCAGGCTAAGTCACATCTATGTTTTTATTGAACAAGAAAGAATAAAAATATGACCTAAGTATTTAAATTAAAAAATAGTATTAAAACAACAATGAAGCAAGTTTAAAGGAAATAAGAAAGAGGAAGTATATAAAAGTAGAGACTAATGAATTAAAATAAAAACAAAGCAAGCCATATATATAAATATACATATGTATGTACGTATATATCCCTACCTAAGAGAGAGAGGGAAAGAGAAGAAAACAACAGCACACATACATTAAATAAAATTGAAAAGGTATATAATACCAGATATTAGATTAAATAAATAATAAGAATCTCATGCATCCCTAGATGCAAACAAATTTTAATGTCAAAGAAAAGAATATTTTTCATCAAAAATATAGATTGCCAAAACATGCTTAAGAAAATTGAAAAATCTAAACAGACCAAAAACCCTGGGGAAATGGTGGCAGGAATGGGGATGGAGTGGGAGTGCTAAAAATTCAACTAGGATCATTGTGTTTTCCATTGAGTTACTGGAAATTTCAGGAAAATAAAATTCTCATGATATAGAGGTAGTTATAGTCCATGAAATATTCAGTGAATTCCAATTAAATTTAATCATTTGGAAGCAACCAAATAATGATAAAAGATACAGAAGAATTAAAAAGCATAATTTAATTTTTAATTAAATGGGCATATGGAGAGCATTATACACAAGAGTTCAAGAAGACACTTTCCCTTCACATGCACTTGAACTATTTACAAAATTTGACTATGGGCTAGGTCATGGATGAAGTTTCAACAAACATTAATACATTGGTATTATTGAAATTATGTTATCTGATCACTCTGCAACTATTTTAGAAATCCAAATATTATAAAATTATAATATGATTGGAAATTTAAGCCTATCCCTAAGTAACTTACAGGTCAGAGAAGAAGTCATATGTATGTCAGAAAATATTAACTCCAAAGAAGTTTTAAAAAACATCAAAATGTATCAAGGCCTTCCCTGGTGGCACAGTGGTTGAGAGTCTGCCTGCCGATGCAGGAGACATGGGTTTGTGCCCCAGTCTGGAAGGATCCCACATGCCGCGGAGCGGCTAGGCCTGTGAGCCATGGCCGCTGAGCCTGAACGTCCGGAGCCTGTGCTCCGCAACAGGAGAGGCCGCAACAGTGAGAGGCCCGCGTACCGCAAAAAAAAAAAAAAAAAAAAAAAAAAAAAAAAGTATCAAAACTAGTGGGACGTAATTAAAGTGAAATTTATAGGGGCATTTTAGCCTTAAATACACATTAATTTAAAAAGTAAATGAGCCAGCATACAAATTAAGAAGGTGTGTGTGTGTGTGCGCACGTGTGTGTGTGTGTGCATGTGCACATGCACATGCACACACGCATGCATATTTGGTCATACAGTTGAAAATATATGGAAAATACACTGGGAAGTGGATAGCAAAATAAAACTAAAGAAATGTGGAGGAAGGAGGTAATGATAAGTGTAGAAATTAATGAATTAATGAATTGACAAAAAACAAAAAAAGAATTAACAAAAGCAAACTTTGGTTTTTGAAAAGAGAAAAAATAGACTAAGCTCTGTGAAGAACTATTGGGCACTGGGGAAAGGGAGTAGGTGAGAGATGGAGCTGGAATAACAAAATACTGGAAAAAGGAAACAAAGCTATACTTTCAGAGGACAGTAAAGATGAGAGAATATTAGGGAAAACCTTAAGAGTTTTATAAATAACTGTGAACATTTAAATGTGTTTTTAAATGAACTTATCAATTTCAAATTGTGAGAGCTAATTCCATAATATTTTAAAAGTCTGAATAGTCCCATAAACATTAGAGAAGAAGGGAATCAATTTTTAACAAATTAATCAATTATTTAACTAATTAAGATTAAAAGTACAAAGGAACAGAAACGATTGTAAGAGGAAAGTATTGCACACATAGAAGAGTCATGTATCCGACCAGTTAACAAATATGTGTTGCATTTGATTTGCATATATCATCCATAAAGAGGAAATAGAACTGAAAAAAATCACAGTCATAAAGAGAAGATGCCTAGGAAAAAATGTAAAGAAAGATATACAAGAACTTTATTGAAGATACTTATAAAGCTTTTTTTTTAAGGGACTGAATAAGACTGAGAAAAATGGAGAGAACATGTTGATAAGTAAAAGGGCTTAAGAGTAGAAAAGCATTATCTCTCCTACTTGATCTACATATTTTAAAAAATTGTTTTTAAAATGTTTATTTAAAAAACAATTTGGCATTAAATATAAGGAGACTTAATCATAGCTTGGAAATTATACACATATATCAATTCAGCCTAGAATAACTCATGGATGAACATAATGATATAGGTACATGTAAGTCCATTATAATATTATTTATGAGTAAAAATCAGGAAACTAAACTGTAAAAGTAAAAAAAAAGTGAACATATATGTTCAGATTTCACATTCCCATTAAATCATGCTGTTGAAGAATACCTAATCATATCATGTTCATGGATCATAAGAATTAATATTGTTCAAATGTCCATACTACCCAAAGCAATCTACAGATTTAATGCAATCCCTATGAAAACACCCATGACATTTTTTCACAGAACTAGAACAAATAATTCTAAAATATTTATGGAACCACAAAAGACCCCCAATAGCCAAAAGAACCTTGAGATAAAAAAAACAAAGCTAGGGCTTCCCTGGTGGTGCAGTGGTTGAGAGTCCGCCTGCCGATGCAGGGGACACGGGTTCGTGCCCCAGTGCGGGAAGATCCCACATGTTGTGGAGCAGCTAGGCCGGTGAGCCATGGCCACTGAGCCTGCGCATCCAGAGCCTGTGCTCCGCAACAAGAGAGGCCACAACAGTGAGAGGCCTGTGTAATGCAAAAAACAAAAAAAAAACAAAGCTAGAAGTATCACATGCTCTGACTTCAGATTGTACTAGAAAGGTACAGTAGTCAAAACCGTATGGTACTGACACAAAAACCAACACATAAATTAATGGAACAAAATAGAGAGCCCAGAAACAAACCCACACATGCATGGTCAATTAATTGACTACAAAGGAGACAAGAATATACAAATGGGGAAAAGACAGTCTCTTCAATAGTGCTGTTGGATAAACCAGACAGCTACATGTGAAAGAACGAAATCTGAACATTTTCTCATACCATATGCAAAAATAAACTCAAAATGGATTAAGTCCTAAATGTAAGACCTGGAACCATAAAACTCCTAAAAGGAAACATAAAGAGTATGGTCTTTGATATAGGCCTTAGAAATATGTTTTTGGATCTGTCTCCTCAGGCAAGGGAAACAAAAGTGAAAATAAATAATCTGACCTAATCAAACTTAAAAGCTTTTACATAGTTAAGGAAGCCATCAACAAAAGAAAAAGGCAACCTAGTGAATGAGAGAAGATATTTGCAAATGCTATGTCTGAAAAGGGGTTAATATCCACTATATATAATAAATAACTCATACAACTCAATATCAAAAAAGATACCAAAGACCCAATTAAAATATAGGCAGTGGACCTGAATAGGCATTTTTCCAAAAAAGACATACAGATGGCCAACAGGAACATGAAAATATACTAAACATCACTCATCATAAGGGAAATGCAAATCGAAACCACAATGAGATATCATCTCACACCTGTCAGAATGACTGTCATCAAAAGACAAGAAATAACAAGTGTTGGCAAGGATGTGGAGAAAAGGGAACCCTAATACACTGTTGGTGGGAATGTAAATTGGTACAGCCACTCTGGAAAACAGTATGGAAGTTCCTCAAAAAATTAAAAATAGAACTATCATGTGATCCAGCAATTCTACTCCTACATATATCCAAAGAAAGCAAAAACACTAATTCAAAAAGATATATGCACCCCAATGTTCATAGCAGCATTATTTACAATAGCCAAGATATGGAAGCAACCTTAGTGTCCATCAACAGATGAATGAATGAAGATGGGAGGGACTTCCCTGGTGGTGCAGTAGTTGAGAATCTGCCTGCCAATGCAGGGGACATGGGTTCAATCCCTGGTCTGGGAAGACCCCACAAGCCACGGAGCAACTAAGCCCATGCACCACAACTACTGAGCCTGTGCTCTAGAGCTTGCAAGCCACAACTACTGAACATGTGTGCCACAACTACTGAAGCCCATGCACCTTAGAACCCCTGCACTGCAACCCCTGAGCCCACACACCACAACTACTAAAGCACACACTCTCTAGGACCCGCATGCCACAACTGCTGAGCCTGTGTGCTGCAACCACTGAAGCCCATGTGCCTAGAGCCCGTGCTCCGCAACAAGAAAAGCCACCACAATGAGAAGCCCACACACCACAATGAAGAGTAGACCCTGCTCGCTGCAACTAGAGAAAGCCTGCACACAGCAATGAAGACCCAGTGCAGCCAAAAATAAAAGTTTTTTAAAAGATGTTATATATATTACATAATATATTAATATATAACATGTACTATTACATGTTAGTGTATGTAACATGTACTATTACATGTTAATGTATATAACATGTAATTATAAAAAAAGAATAAAATTTTGCCATTTACAACAACATGGATGGACCTGGAGGGTATTATGCTTAATGAAATAAGTCAGAGAAAGATTAAAAGCTGTATGTTTTCCCTTATACATGAAATCTTAAAAATAAAATAAGTGAATGAATATAACAAAACAGAAACAGGCTCACAGATATAGAGCGCAAACTAGTTGTTACCAGTGCAAAGAATGGTGGGAGGAGGGGCAAGATAGGTGAAGGGGATTAAGAGGTACACACTAATAAGTATAAAATAAGATACAAGGATGTAATGTGGAGCACAGGGAATATTGTCAGTATTTTATAATAGCTTTATATGGAGTATAATCTATAAAAATATTGAATCACTATGTTTTGCACCTGAAACTAATATAATATTGTAAGTCAGCTATATACTTCAATTAAAAAAAAAACAAGAACACCTAATGACCTGGTAAATTCTTCTGATATGATTTAAATGAAAAAGCTAAAGAAAAAATAAAATACACATAATCCCAATTTTGTAAAACTCAAGCCTATCTATATGTATATAAAAAATTGGAAGAAAATTATTAAAGCATGTTAAGAATTTATCTCTAAGGATTAAAATTAGTGAAGGAAAAGTTTAGCTTCCATATTTTCTATGTATGTTTATACTAATGATATTTATTTTTAAAAGATTCCTCACACACAAAAAGGTATTTGTTGTATTTTTACTAATGTAAAAAAAAAGAAAAAGCTTCCTTTAGTTGGTCAACTTTCTTCACTTTGTATACGAATCAGGATTTGAACTCGTGTTTGTCTGAACAGTAATCAGTATTTTTTCCACCAGGCACCAGTAGTGTTTTCCCCACTCACGGCCATTCTGTTTGTTTCTTATCTTTGTCAGCTACTCTGCTAATGTAAATCAAACTCAAGAACACTGGGTAGGATAGAATAACTGCAATGTTTATTGGAGACCCTTCAGGAGAAAAGTACCTATTATCGATACTTAATGGAGATTGGAGGATTTCAGAATACAAGGTAGAAGGCAAGGTTATGTCCCGCCTAAATCATTTTCCAATCAGCCTGCCTAGGAGTTACACCCACCCCAATATACTCCTCACCAATTTCCTGTTAGCCTGTCCTGAAATATTTACCACCTAACTCTTTGAATTCTAAAATAAGAAATTATAAAGAATGGGAAGAGTTTTGAAAGATTATGAATATTTTACTTCCATCTAATTAAGGATTTCCTCTTAAACAAAACTAATCATGACTTATCTGAGTTACTGGACAGCTTTAGTTGGTAAATAATTTTACTGTTGATTCAGAATCCATCTTCCCATATTTTCCTACCCTTAGCCTTAATTCTACCCCACTGGGAATAACTAGGACATGGCTATCCCCCATCTCATATTAAGAGCTTGATAAATGTTCAGTCAGTGCATGATACCTGGGTTTTTCCTTTTCCAAGCTAAGCAGATTGAATTCCTTTGCAAGATTCTTATAGAATGTGGTATCCTATGTTATAACTAGGCAGAATAATCCAATTTGGATTTGGAAGAAAACAAAATTATCCTTGCTCTTTTCTTCATTCTTTTGCTTTCTAAGAAGAGTTTAAGAAGGAAAGGACCATCACTTTAGGGAAGTACCTTCTACCTGAGTGTGCACTCTCCTTTAGGTATCAGTGCAGGCAGTGAACTTTGGGTAAGCTCATTTGCTATCCATTTAGATAGATAGATAGAAGTATACAGGAAAAATAGTTCTACTTGAGAAAAAAGCTTTAAAGTACTAGAAATTTTATTTACTATGTGACCTTGGGCAAATCACCATCTTTCTGTGTCAGCAGGTTTCTTTTGGTTATGTTACAGAAAACCCAACTCAAAATGGTTTAAACTGGAAAGGGAATGTGTTGGCAAGTTAAACCAAACATTTTAAGATTAGTGAAGCATACATGGCTGTATGGATGAACGCAAATAATGTTGCTAGTTTCCAGTCTCATTTCCCTCCCTCTTTTGTCTCAGCTTTCCTCCCCGTTGGCATAATATTAATGGCAAGACGGTTGTCATCATCTCCCCACTCACATTTATTCTCTCAGTCACCCCAAGGGAAAAGAAGTTCTCTTTTATTATCAGTTCCAACAAAAGTTCCAGAAATGAGTCTCGTTAATACCCAAGGAAGAGATTTATGACCATTCTGCAAAGGACACAAAGGAGCCAGATGGGAGACGGAGAACGGGGTGGGTGTTGTTGCCTTAAAGATGTTATGGGAGTATGTCCTGAGATCCAGAATACCTTGATATCTAGACCATTCCAATATTGTACAGTAACAGATTGGGGCTCTTAGACCCTCTATCCAGTATCTCAGCTTTTTCATTTGTCAGTTAAAGAGGTTGAATTAGGTGATATAAAGGCCCAGCCTCCATGAGTCTCTGACTGATTCTCTCAGAAGTCTTTGTTCCTGATGTACACTTCCACTGCCAAGACCCTAAAACCTGAAGCCCAAAGGATGAAGCCTGTTCCCAGTCACCTTGGAGGCCCGCAGAAAAAAACCAAAACCTTTATTTATTTATTTTATTTATTTTCAGTTGAATAAACTCTTAACCTTTAGCAGTAGGGTATTGATTTTCCTGGCCTGACTGCTGAACTCTGGTAATACAAGACTCCTGATCCCTGGGGAAGTGCCATGCACAGCAAGCCTAAAATGTGGTTTAGAGCTGCAGAAACCCAAGTGGGGCCCTCCATTTTCAGCCAAGACCAGGAAATTTCTGATGGTCTCCTACATTCCTCTGCTAGACACCAACACCCTCCTTCCCCCACCAAAGACCATGCAAATAACACAAGTAAATTGCTTGGGTCTGGTTGCCAACATTCCAAATACTTCAGAGGAAATGTGACCACTCTGGGTGCCTAACTTTACTTTGAAAGGTCATGGGCAAATGTGGACTATAAATGTACTGGCGTTAAAACTGGTCTTCTACCCCTGCCCAGAATACCCAGTACTCAGACAGCTTTACTAAACCTGCATAGGTTTAGCTTGCCTGGATTTGCAATTTAAGCCAGATGCTTGGGGTATAAGAGGGTATGGGAAGGGTGGTAGGAGGTTATATGTAGGAAAAACATACATCTAGGTTGTCAAGGACAGTCATGGTTTTATGCCCATTTTTCCTGGCATAGTTAATAGAACCACCTTTTATTCTCAAGAGTCTTGGCTTGGAAGATAAACTATATAATCACCCTAGACTTTCCCAATGTGGCACAGCGAATCAACTTCATATTAAAAGTTCAGATCATCCAGTTTCACTAGTGTTCTTTTTTCCCTGAGCCATAGGTAAAAGCACCCTCATGAAAAGTACTACCTTGTCCCTTAAACCATATCTTATAGGCTTCAAGAACCAACCCTCTCTCTACAAATGCCTGGGACATGACCTTATTACTTCCTGTCTCCAGCAGGGAAGGTAAAAAGCTTTCTTAAGGTTATGTCATTGGCACCTGAGAACTATTAGTTCTGCTGAATTAGAAACATGTAAATTTTAGCACATGTTTCCCTACTGTAATTGAACTTGATTTTTATATTTCACCCAGAAATGTAATTGCTGGTTGGCAAAAGAAGGTAACCTGATGTTTTTTTGAGTGTGAGGGGAAAAGCAGACCTTGGTTTTAGGCTATAACCTTGGCAAAATATAATAGAATCCTGCATGTATGCATGTGTGCACACACATACACACACCCCCATATACGTGTTTTATTTTAGCAGATGTGGGCACAGGAGTTGCCAGAGATGAATAATCCATTAATACCCCTTAAGAAAATTAGTCACTAAATTCAAAATAATTAGCTAGATCCAGGTTAATTCAAGAGGGTAGTCTGTTGGACCTGGAGGAGGACTTATAGAAGTAAAGTCAGAACAAGTTATTAAGGAACCAGGGTTGACACGTTGGAGATTCTAAGTTCTATGCAGTTACCACATAGAACTCTCTTCAGAGATGCCACTGACCCCTAGAAGCAGGCCAAAGTACCAGCTACTACCCTCTGTTCTGAGACCAATTCCAACATGAGTGGGGGAGGGGGAGTTATCCTAGCAACAAGCAATTTTTTTTTTTTTTTTTGGTGGTACGCGGGCCTCTCACTGCTGTGGCCTCTCCCGTTGCGGAGCACAGGCTCCGGACGCACAGGCCCAGTGGCCATGGCTCACAGGCCCAGCCGCTCCGCAGCATGTGGGATCTTCCCGAACCGGGGCACAAACCCGTGTCCCCTGCATCAGCAGGCGGACTCTCAACCACTGCGCCACCAGGGAAGCCCCAAGCAATTCTTAAGATGCCAGATGGATGTCCTACAATTCAAATCAATTCTGACACTATCCAGAGATAGCATCATATTTCACAGGTTAAGTGTTCAGTCCTACAAGTCCTGGCCCCGCCCCGTTCAGATGCTAGTCACAAGTCCAGGTTGTCACCAGTGCTTCTGATCAATTGGCTATAAATCAGAGGTTCCCAAGACTCCCTCCTCAGGTTTGATTAATTTGCTAGAGCAGCTCACAGAACTCAGAGAAACATTTTACTTACTAGATCATCAGTTTATTATACAAGGATATAACTCAGGAAGAGCCAGACAGAAGATACAGATGGGACGGAGTATGAAAGTATGTGGAGATTTCATGCCCTATCCACTGATCCTGAAACCCCATGTGTTTACCAACCCAGAAACTCTCCCAACCCTGTCCTTTGGGGGTTTTATGGAGGCTTCATTACATAGGCATGGTTGATTAAATCAATGGTCATTGGCAGTTGAGTCAACCTCCAGTCCCTGTCCTCCCTGGAGGTTGGGGGGTGGGGCTGGTTACTGAAAGTCCCAGCTCTCAAATTAGGTGATTGATTCCCAAGGCAAACAGCCCCCATCTTTAGGTCACCAAAAGGGCTTTACAAAAGTCACCTCATTAACATAACAAAAACACTTTAATCACTCTTATCACAGGAAATTCCAAGGGCTTTAGGAGCTCTTTGCCAGGAACATGATCAAAGACCAAATATATATTTATTATTATAAATCACAATATCACAACTCCAAAGATATTTGGTTTGCATAGTATTATCGCATTCCTTGTCCCCTTGTGCTTTCTGCCCCGATGACTTTAAGGAAGGACAGAGAGCTGGAATGACTTTCTACCCATCCCCAGCTAGGAAAGAAGAAAGAAAATTAAGCTTTGTCCTAAGGAAAGGAGATGTGCGTACCTAATATATACCAGTCATTCATTCCCATTAACTAGATAAGGACATTGAGTTAAAGAAGACGAGTGACAACTGGAGATCCCCGGAGCAGTTAGTATCAGAACCAGAAGACTGCAGCCCCGTTCTAGGACAGCCCATTCTCACTGGCAGCATCCTTCCTATACTTTGTGGTGACTCTAACATACTAGTGCCCAGGAATGTCCTAATGTGGTAAGGAAATAGAATGATATTGTACTGAATTCAGAGTCAACTCTTCTATGTGTTGATGGTATGGCTTTGGGCAAGTCATTTTGAAGCTGTGCACCTCAGATTGAGACTTGAACCCATGTACCAGAACTTGAACCCAGCCAAAACCCAGACTGGGACTTGAACCCATGCGGCACGGACTCAAACCCACACAGCAGGGACTCAAACCTGACCAAAACACACAGCCTTCCAACTGAGATCATACACCTGGTTTCAGGACTTAATGAAGTTCAAGTTTTTGGTGTCTCATCGCAGAAAGAATTCAGTGAGAGACAAAGTGATAGGTAAGAAGTGGATTTATATAGAGAGAAACACACTCCACAGAGTGTGGGCCATCTCAGAAGGTGAGAAAGTCACCAGGGTATGGGGTTGTCAGTGTTTATAGGAGTGGGTAATTTAATAGGCTAATAAGTGGGAGGAGTATTCCAGCTATTTTAGGAAGGGGTGGGGATTTCCAGGAATTGGGGCACCGCCCAAGTTTTGATCCTTATGGTGGGTCTTGGAACTGTCATGGTGCCTGTGGGTATGTCTTTTAGCTTGCTGATGTGAGTGTATACTGAGGCTCAAGGTCTAATGGAAGTCGACTTGTCCGCTATCTTGAACCCTTTTGGTTTTAATCAGTTTATGTCATGTCCTCGGGCTATGTCATTCTTTCAAAGGTTGTGCCCTGCCCCCTTCCCTCCCGTTTCAATTTCAATTCTCTGAGCCTCAGTTTCTTCATTTATCAAATAGATAAAATTGTCTCCCACATAAAGTTATTGTCAAGTTTGGATGAAATTATGTGACAACAAATACCCCTAGTGCTTACTATGTGCCGGGCACTGTTCTGTGTCTTTTACATATAACAACTCATGTGCTCTTCACAATATATATTTTAAGGTAGCTACCACTACTGTCACCAATTTATTAAGGAGGGAACTAAGGCATAGGGAAGTTAAGTCAAGTAGCTATTTAGTGACCAAGAGGGGATTAAAACCTAGAAGGTCTGATTTTGAAGTCTGTATTCTTCTTCTTCCTTTTCTATCTAGCACAATGGCATTCAGAAGCAATTTAATAAATGCTCCTTCATTCTCTGGTTGTTTTTTTCTCATTTAGTATAATGAAAGCCAAGACAGAAAACATGTAATGGATGGACCCTTGCCACCCATTCCTAATTTGAACTCATGATGAAGCAACTCTATCCATGACCATCTCCCCTTCTCATCAGCTGTGTTTACAGATATGGCTGCCAGTCTTCCTCTTGGAAACTTAGCACAGAGTTTAGCAAGGTTTCAGTGAACCAAAGAAAATTCAAAATCATCATAATCTCACTGAGTCCTTTAGATGTATGTTCCAGGCACTAAGAGGCAGAAGCATGTGATAAGGCCTGTCACAGGTTTGCAAACAATAGGGGCTCACATCACATTTGTTTAGATAAAATAGAATTTATATGACCAACTCCAAGGGGATTTTGGTTCTGAAATTATCTCCTCTTAGACTTTATTCAGAAAAAAGGTCTCCTTTTTTCTAGATGTTCTCAGATTAAGGGACTGGGGAATACCACCTATGGGGTTAGGGGGTGGGGTTTGCTGCTACTGGCCCCATCTCCAAACATCACCATGAAAGTTTTGTCAATTGGCCCAGCACTTATGAGTAATCAACCACAAGCAAAGAGGGAATGACATGAGCTTCTTACTGTTTTTGGTGGGTGGGAGGGCCTCTTTCCTCCAGTTTCCATCAAACCACATGAGATGGTTCCTAGTCCCTTCTAGCAGGCACATTAGCCTACAAACTCAGTCAATATTGCAGCCCAAAACTTCCACTGGAAACCTCATGCCAGCCATCCTGACTTTAAGCATAGCCCTTCACGAGTATCCTAGTTGCATGGAGACAGATGTACTAAATGCATTCTCTCTTAAGATCCTCAAGATGATGCTGTAATTCAGGCTGGATTATTATCTCCATTTTACAGGGGAAAAAAATTGAATCACAGGATGACTGAGCAAATTGTTTCAGGTGACACAGTGTAAATTATGCAGCTGTGTTTTGAGTTTAGGTCAAACCCAAACCATGCTTCTCTCTTTAAATGAGATATCTCCTTGGGTTAAACACTGCCATTTCTATACACTTTTATTTAAACATAAATATCTTTGCTACAAGACAAACTAGGGATCATTGATTGATCACATTTTCATTTTTCCATGATGAATTAGATTCAGAAGAACTTCAACATCATAGGTTCTTATTCTGAGGTGGAAAGGGAGATGGGAATGGCAAAAGGGATGAAGAGCAGTAAAGAAACACAGAATCATCATTGAGTTTCTAATTTTGTCTGAGCTGGACCTACAAAAGCCAGTGCTCATTGTTAAGGAATTAGACAGTTGAAGCCACTAAGGTGAAGGGGGCGGGATTCCAAAGGTTTAGATCTGTGTTTACTAGTTAAGGTAACAACAAGACACATAGATTTTGGCTTATTTTGTTGCTATTGTTCTGCATCCAACAAATACAGAATGCGCATTTATTTTAAGTGCAAATGGAACATTTAACAAAATGGACCAGATGCTGGGCCATAAAGAAAGTCTCAATCAATTTCAAAGTATTGAAGTCATATCAAGTATTTTCTCCAAGCAGAGGAGTTAAGCTAGCAACCAATCAAACGAAGAAGATAAATAAAAATCCCAAAAGGCTTGAAAAGAAGGCATTTTTAAAAATTTAGGTATAATTTACACAACTACAAGTTCTCCTTTTTAGTGGACAGTTTTCAAGTTTTGACAAATGCACATATACTAGCTGTAGCACAACCATAATCAAGATGTGAAACAGTTTTGTCTCTCCCAAAGTTCCTCCCAGTATCTTTTTGTAGAGAACCTCTCCCACAGCCCAAGCCCTGACAGATTACTCTCTGACCTGATTTCTATCCCCATAATTTTGCACTTGGAATCTGGCTTAAGAACATTTGAGGTTCATCCATTTTGTTGAGTATATCAATAGTATTTCCCTCATTATTGCTGAATAGTATTCCATTGTATGGATGTGCCATATTTTGTTTATCCATTCACTAGTTTAAGGACATTTTCAGTATTTGTTTCCAATATCTGATAATTATTAATAAAGTGGATATAAACATTCATGTATAGAATTACTGGGTCTTTTTATAGTAGTGTATGCTCAGTAAAGGGTTGCCAGATTTCCAATGTTTAAGTGCTACTTTTCATTCCTACAAGCAGTACATGAGAATTCCCTTTGTTGCATATCCTTACCTGCATGTCCTATTATTAGTTTCTCTAAGCCTTTCTAATGAGTATGTAGTTGTGTCTGATTGTGATTTTAATTTATATTTTGTTAGTTATTGATGATTTTTTCATATCCTCTCTTTGTCACTGTTTTATCTTCTTTGGTGGAATGTTTGTTAAAATATTTTGCCCATTTTAAAATTGGGTGTTTTTCTTATTCCTGAGTTTTGAGAGTCCTTTACATAATATGAGTATCATTTATTAAATATGTGTTTTCCAATATTTTCTCCCAGACTCTGGCTTATCTCACTTTGTTAACCAAAATGAGCAACAGCTTTTAATTTTGATGAAGTCTACTTTATAATTTTTTTTATTTTGTGATTTTTGTGTCCTAAGAAATCATTGCCTATCACAAGGTTGCAAAGAATTTCTTTTAGTTTTCTTCATGATCGTACAAAAGTATACTGCAAATTTCGCCTTCCCATCCTTTACACAATCGTTGTCATACATTTGACTTCTACAAATAGTATGAAGAAACAATACATTGTTACCATTTTTTACTTTAGACAATTGTCCTATTTTGTGTAAATCCAAGTTTCTGATTTGCATAATATTTCTTCTCCCTGAAGAACTTTTTATCATTTCTTTTAGTGCAGTTTTTCTGATAATGAATTCTCTTAATTTTTGTTTGTCTGAAACAGTCTTTATTTCTCCTTCATTATTGAATTTCTGGGGATATGGCCTGGGTGTAGAAGTCTTTATTGGCAGTGTTTTTGTTTGTTTTTGCTTTGTTTTGTTTTTCTTTCAGTACTTTATGGGTGTAATTTGATTTTCTTTTTTGCTTCCGTAGTTTCTAACTGTAAGTTGGCTTCAGTTTTTGTATCTGTTCCTCTTTATATAACAGATCCCTTTTTTTCCCTGCTTTCAGTATTTTTCTCTTTACCTTTCAACTTCAAAATTTTGAATATGATGGTTTAAGGATGTGTGTGTGTGTGTGTGTGTGTGTGTGTGTGTGTATGTGTGTGTGTATGTGTGCATGACAGTGTATTCTATATAAACATTTCCTTACTTAGGCTGCTTGGTGTTCTCTGAGCATCTTGGATTTTTCTTCTCCTTCTGTGATTCCAATTACAACAATCACATATATATAAGACAGATAGTGTCCCATAGTGTCCCATACATTTTGGGTAATTTTTTTTTTTTTTTTTTTGGTTCTTGTTTCACTTTGTGTTTTCATTTGGATAATCTGTTCAATCGCCATTTATTATGTTCACTTTCATTTATATCCAATTTTATTTATATAATTAATACTGACCATTTTTGAGTTCATTGAATCTTTTCTTGGCTGTGTCAAGTGTCCTAATGAACTCGTTAAAGATATTCTTCATCTCTGATCCCAAGTTTTTGATTTCTATAATGAAAATGTCCATTGCTCTGCTGAAGTTCCTCACTTGTTCAGGCATGTTGTCCATTTATTCACTAGCACCTTTGCTATATTAATAATATTTATTTTACATTTCTAGTTGTTCCAACATCTAGGTGATATTGGGTCTGATTCTCTTGATTATCAGTGGAATGAATACCATAAGTCAAGTATCATAAGAATTTCATAGATGCAGAAATTGAGGCTAAAATAGGCTACATGAATAGTTCAAGATCACACAGCTAAGAGTTGATACAATGAAGTCAAACAGATTTCAGATTCCATCCTTTGTCCACCATGCTGTGCTGTGCCATAATATAGACACAATAAATGGCTGCTGAATAGATGATTAAACAACCTGGAATTCTGGAGCATGCAAAATCTGTCCAAAGTCTTCTAATATAGATATCACAGGTGATGTCAATCTTGGGACACAGGTGAGTGGGAAGCCATTAGGAGCTTATGCCTATGTTCTGATGGTGCTGAACTATTACAAAAGCCGACAAGGAGGTGGACATTAGTAGGTGAGTGTCACCATGGCCAGTGTATGTGCATGTTTTTACTCACATCCCAGGTGACTCTTCCCTGGGAAAATGCCATTTGTTTTTTCACTGAATAATCCTTTGTAGCTTACAAAATAAGCCCTGTGATTTGTCTCTTTTTTTATTAAAACAAAAATTGCAGCCTTGTTCTATCCCACAGCCAGGGATATGCTGGCTACAAGCCGACATTGTGGCTCTGCAAGTCCAGGCAGTGGAATGAGCTAAGATGGGGCCTATGAATTGTTCCCAGCTCCAAAGGCACAACTGTCCAAATTCCTCATGGATCAAGGAATTCGGGGGAGGGTTGGGCACAACACAGACAATTGTCTTGCAAATACCTTCTTCCCATTCAAGCCACTGTTCTTTGTAACAGGGCAGCACATGGCAAAGACATAAGGTCCCTGGAACCTGGATCAGACATTGGTTCAGGCATATCATCTGCCAGACAGGTAGAGTAGAGAAGAGAAGAAAGGTTACCCTCACAGGTGTCTATCTGCAGTACACATTAACTGCCCCAACCAAAGAAAGTCTGCCTCTCCAGGACGGCCTCTGGGGTTGTGTCTTTGTGACCTAAATTCCAGCAAGGAAGAGTCACTGGCCCCAGACTTGATTTTTCAGTCTGGAAGATACTCTTCAAAAGTGTCTTTAGATATCAGAGATCTCAAGCAAATCTCTATAAATGCTTCTCAGTCTTTGGCCTAATAAATATTATTCCTGAGGAAATAACTCAAAAGAAGAATATGCAAAGATGTTACTTACAGCAGACTAAGTTGATAACATTAGGACCATGGCCTATCTATTTAATGAACTGTCATGCAGCTATTAATATGATTCTTCCCCATATATAAAGTTCCAGAAAAAAAAAAAAAGACACTAGGAGTAAAAATATCAAAGTTTAATGTATGAAAATTTCCTAGAGAAGTAAAGGTCACAAGCGTCCACATTGAGGGGATATACTGAGTCCAGTGCAATAGGAACTTCCAAATCTAGGTACATTGCTGTAAAATTTCAACATTAAGAATAAAGAGGAGATCCAAAACCTTCCCAAGGTGTAGAATAGCTGCCCATAACAGAGTAAGAATTAACCTAACCTCAAACTTTTCATCACTAACATTGGATGCTTAGGTTTATTTTATCATTTAGACAATAAGACAGAGGACCTTGGACCTTATGAGTTTCTCAAGTTCTATGAAAATGTTTTACAGAAGGGAACTTTGTTATAAAGATATACATTATATCTACATCTGTATATAACATATACATAATGTATTATATAATATGTGATATTATATATAATATATGATGTATATGATATAACATATAGAAATATTGTATCCATATGTAGTGTTTATGTGTGTGTATACATAGAGAGAGAGAATTGAAAACATAAAAATAAAAAATGAGAGGTTATTAAGTAAATGCACATGAAATATACCATTATATTATTATATGATGGTTCTTTGTATTACATTTCATATGATGAGAGGTGGGGCTTCCAACACTGTTGTATCTAGGGTCTACAAAAATTCTAAAAGTCTTGCGAATTATCTAACTGTAGGCTTAATAACCTAACAATTATAAGGAAAATATCTCCTTCCCATTTGCATCTCCAATCAAACTATTGATCACGTGTATGGATCTAATGAAGAGATTTTTAGATGTGACAGGACTCAAAAGTTTTAAGTTAATTTTAAGTTGCTGTTGGGATATGAGTAGTGAAAATTAATTATACCTTTCACCTCTCCCCAAGTTAGTAACCAATTAAGAAATAGACACAAGAAACTGAATGGTAAGTTTAATAATTGTCTTCATTGCTGATAATACTGAACTGGATCTATTTATGGCCAATTGCGTCCCTTAATAAACTCTAAATGGATCTGAAATCTAGAGTTCAGGGTCAATTACCTGAGGGGTTCAGTGAGCAGACAATCTTCGTAGAATAATAGCTTTATCTCCTTCGAGTATAAAAAGAGCCTCCATATATATGTTCAAAGTTGGGCTTGGTCCCTGACCCTGGTGTGCTTCTGGGTCCAGAATGCCAACAGCCAGTGAGGGACAACTTGAAAGAGAAATCTCAGCAGGAGCTAAGCCACAGGTATTGATGAGTTCCTTCTTTCTGCATCTTTCCCCACAAAGTCACTGGCAACAAGGGAATGAATAGGAAAGAGAGAGGCCGGAAATATTTCTTCCATTCTTATTCTTTTTTTCCTGGTGGAGTGGTGCTCCATTTGTGACTCTTGAACTAGTATCATCAGCATCAGATGAGAAATAGGCAAAAGTGCAAATTCTCAGGCCCCACCCCAGACCTACCAAATCAGAAACTCTGGAGGTGCAACCTAGCCATCTGTGTTTCCAAAGCCCTCCTGTGTGATTCTGATGAACAGTCATGTCTAAGAACCCCTATTATGAAGCATATGTTGGAAACTCCGTGTGTGTGTATCATGTTACACATCTTAAATATATGCAATTTTTATTTTAAAAAAGAGAGATGGGGAGAGGCAGATTCTTCATGTCTTCTGAGCAGCCATATCTTAAGAAGCCTTTGTCTGGCTTATCTCTCCTCACTTATTCTAGAGGGAGGAGAGAAAATTAACTCCAGCTAGCACATGCTTTTCAACCTTGACTGCTCGCTGAAATCACTTAGGAAGTTTTGCAAATACTCATGTCTCAGTCCTACCCCCACTGATTAGGATGTCACTTGTTTGGGGTATGTTGTGGGCAACAGGATTTTTTTAAGCTTTCCAGGTGATTCTATAATGTACAGCTAAGGTGGAAAACCACTGGTTCACTGGTTCTGAAAACCTGGTTTCCAGATAAGCAGCATAGACGTCACTTGTCAACTTGTAAAGAATACAAATTCAAGGGCTCCATCCCAGATCTGCCCAGTCAAAAACTCTGGGTGGGAACCAGCAGGTGGGTTTTAACAAGTTTAACAGCAATGCTAATACACGCTCAAGCTTGAGAACCTCTGACAGACAGAAATGGTTTGACAGCTCTCTCCACTAAAGGGTTTTCTGCCATTATCACAAACATGCTACCATGGGAATAGTGGTGGGTGAAACTCCTTCACCCTCCAGCCAGCCGTACCCTGGAGCTAGGGAAAGGTGGAGCGGCTGACACTGAGTTTCCTACTGCCCTGCCAAGATGAGGGAGTGCAATTTAAACAAGTCTACTTCAACCCAAAGTCAGTTCAAGAAAAAAAAAAAAAGTTCTCCCCTCTCAGAACAAAGTAAGCATCACAGCAAGCATGGTGATGGGGAAGCAGAGATTAGAAGAGGAGCCAGTGGTGGCAGTGGAGAATCCTGGAGGAGAGGTATCCTGGTGGTGTAAGATGTAGAGGGATTGGGTGATGCCTGCAGTGGGGACCAGTTAGGCCAGAGAGAGTTTACAAAACCTGCTTGCCTTCTGCTGGAAAAGACCAAAGCATTAGTTTGGAGGTGAAATGGGTTTTGGTGTTTTTTTTTTTTTTTTTAACATCTTTATTGGAGTATAATTGCTTTACAATGGTGTGTTAGTTTCTGCTTTATAACAAAGTGAATCAGCTATACATATACATATATCTCCATATCTCCTCCCTCTTGCATCTCCCTCCCACCCTGCCTATCCCACCCCTCTAGGTGGTCACAAAGCACCGAGCTGATCTCCCTGTACTATGTGGCTGCTTCCCACTAGCTATCTATTTTACATTTGGTAGTGTATATATTGCATGCCACTCTCTCACTTCGTCCCAGCTTACCCTTTCCCCTCCCCATTTCCTCAAGTCCATTCTCTATGTCTGTGTCTTTATTCCTGTCCTGCCCCTAGGTTCTTCAGAACACTTTTTTTTTGTTTTTAGATTCCATATATATGTGTTAGCATACAGTATTTGTTTTTCTCTTTCGGACTTACTCCACTCTGTATGACAGACTCTAGGTCCATCCACCTCACTACAAATAACTAAATTTTGTTTCTTTTTATGGCTGAGTAATATTCCATTGTATATATGTGCCACGTCTTCTTTATCCATTCAAGACCATGTATGACAAACCCACAGCCAACATCATTCTCAGTGGTGAAAAACTGAAACCATGTCCTCTAAGATCAGGAACAAGACAAGGTGGTCCACTCTCACCACTAGTATTCAACACAGTTTTGGAAGTTTTGGCCACAGCCATCAGAGAAGAAAAAGAAGTAAAAGGAATACAATAGGAAAAGAAGTAAAACTGTCACTGTTTGCAGATGACATGTTACTATACATAGAGAATCCTAAAGATGCTACCAGAAAACTACTAGAGCTCATCAATGAATTTGGTAAAGTAGCAGGGTACAAAATTAATGCACAGAAATCTCTTGCATTCCTATATACTAACGATTGGTGTCATTTTGTTATGACTTACCATATCCTCACCATTCACCCGACAGACAGTCAGGGCATCACTTGCTAGACAAGAAGTAGCACATTAAGGAGAGGCAGCATGTCATGATAGAAGAAGGCTAACCTGTAGTGTCAAGCTGACCTGGGTCTGAATTCCAGGTCTAGAACTCACAGTTTGAATAACTGTGAATGTGGCCAATTTACAGAAGTCATTTCAAATTCAACTCTTTCATCTGTAAATGAAGGGTTAATGAAATCTACCATATTGCTCTGTGTAGGGATTAGAAACTGTGTTTAGCATAAGGCCTGGCAGCTATTAGGCCCTTCATAAATAGTAGTTTCTATATTATAACTATTACTATTATTTAGTCTTTTGTGTTATGAGCACCTATTTTCAGTATGGTCAGCAAACAATGCTTTGACACCAGCCCTCCTCCACCCATAAACTTCAGATGCCAGCCGCAAGCCCAGGTTATCACCCATGCTTCTGACCTACTGGCTATAAATTGGAGGTTCCAACAACCTGTTTCTTGGGTTCGATTAAGTGACAGAGAAGCTCACAGAACTCAGAGAAACATTTTCACTTACTAGATCACCAGTTCATCATAAAAGGATATAACCCAGGAACAGCCAGATTGAAGAGATGCATAGGGCAAGGCATGGGGAAAGGGCTTCCATGTCCTCTTCATATGAGCCACTCTCCCCCATCCCCACTATTCACCAATCAGGAAGCTCTCTGAACCCTCTCCTTTTGGGTTTTTACGGAGGCTTCATTACATAGGCATGATTGATTAAATCATTGACCATTGGTGGCTGATCTCAATCTCCAGGCCCTCTCTACTCCCTGGAGGTGGGGAAGCGGGTGGTACTGAAAGTTCCAACTCTCTAATCACTGGTTGGTTCCCCTGGCAACCAGCCCCCATCTTTAGGGGCTTTCCAAAAGTCACCTCATTCACAAAACAAAAAACATTTTTATCACTTTCATCACTTAGGAAATTCCAAGGGTTTTAGCTCTGTGCCAGAAATGGGGATGAAGACCATATATATATATATATTATTTTAAATCACAATATCACATTTAGCCACTTAGTTAACAAATAATTATTGGGTGCTTACTTTGTGCCAGATTCTGGCCAAAGTTCTAAAAATAAAATGGTGAAGGAAAACAGACACAGTTGCTTTCCTTGGAAAGTGACCATCCAGTCGGGAAGACAAATATTAATCGAATAATCATCACATGAGTATATGCAAAGTATGTCTATAATAAGTGCTGTAAGTGTCAGGGATACAAAACCGTGAGTGTGGATGACAGGGAATGTGGTCTAATCTGAGAAGAAGGACTCAGGTATCACAGATTTCCTGAGAAGGTGCCACCCAAACTGATGTCTGAAAGATAAAAAGAAGTTGAATAGGCATGGAGAAAGCAAATCCAAATTTTTCCAAACAGCTTGTGCAAAATTCCTGCGGCAAATAAGAAGATCAAGGAACCAAAAATGATCAGTGGGTACTATGTTCAGAAAGGGAAGGAGAGTGCAGTTCAAGATTAATTTGGAGAGAAAGATAAGGGACAGAAATACAAGTTACGCTTTGTTGTTGTTGTTGATGGTGGGATTGGGGGTGGTGTGTGTGTGCTTGCTTGCTAAATATATTCCATTACAAAGTTTTTCTTCATGCCTTGAGGAATTTTGTCAAGATTAGTGTCAAGCCACATACACCATGAGGACAACACTGAGAGACATGAGGCTGCCCTGGTTACACCCTGAGATCATCCTGCCCATGGCATTGTGGGAAGCTCAGTCTATTTGTTGAGCAAAGTAGTGGCCCCAGTGTGGTGGGGTCCATGGCTGTGAAGTCATACACGTTTTTCATTTCCTGTCTCTTGTGGGTTTCAACAGCGCATTTGGAGGTTGAATTACCAAATCACTTTGCTGGCCATTCTCTAGCTGTGACTGTGTCCTGAACGACTCTGAATCTGGTAGAAAGATGAATGAAACCCTCTTTGTTTTCCACACAAAGTTCTGAAGGTATTTACTTATTTGACCCCTGGTCCTTCTGGCATCTGCAGTGACTGGCATTGCTGGCATGTTTTGTTCCCAGATCATTTTTATTGCCAGTGTCCACTGTTGCTGGAGGACTTTCCAGGATCCTGCATGCATATGGCTTTTGACGGAAAGATGTCTCCCTTGGCACCTCCTTGTAGGAAAGACACATATCAAAACCAAGCTCCCAGACCACCCTTCCAGCCAAACGTTCATAAATGTCCAGCAGGGAAAGAAGTTATGCAGGAAGACTATATCTCTTAATAAAATCTTGAAAGAGTTTCCATTTCATTTCTCATAAATGCCCTGTGAGTGAGTGTCGTACAATACTTTCTTAAGAGGCAAAATTGCCTCCAAATCTTTTCCTGGATCAGGACTACAGAATCATTTATACCCATCCAACAAATCATAATCCATCTTTGGTTTTACAGTAGGAGACATGGTTTTTTATTTCATTTATTGTATTATTATTCAAGCTCATTTTAAATAAATAGGCTTTCACTGAACAAAGCTTCTTCTTAATATAAAAGTCTAATAAAATTTAGCATAAATGTCACAACTTCTCCTTATAGTAGAACCTGTTTTAGGAGCCTCTGTTCTACATTTTCGCACCCTAGAAAGTGGTAGAAATTTGAGAGAGTTGGCCTAGCATTGTAGGTAAGAATTCCAGGTAAACTCTGGAATTAAACATACCCAGTTTCAGATCCAAACATCTCTATGTAATCTAGACCAAATAGCTTTACCTCCCTGGGCATGTTTTTTTGTTTCCTCATCTATAGAATGGGCTAATAAGAGATCATTGTAAGAATTTTAAAAGATAATGACCTAAAAGCTTAATGCAGTCTCTGGCACATCATATACACTCATTAAATTGTATTTTATTATTTCCTCATGCAATCTAATCTAATAATAGCCTCAGGCCCTTCTATCTAATGATAGTAATAGTTGCTATTTTTTGAGCACATACTATATGCTATGAACTCCAAGTACTTTACATGAATTCTCTCCTTAAATGTTTTCAGTAACTTTGGAAGACAGGTGTTATCATCATTGCCATGTCACAGATGAGAAAATGGAGAGGCAGAGATATTACTTTCCTTATGCAGGTCACCTGGCTGGTAAGCAGTGGAATTGCAGAATCCTTTAGTACCTGCTCTGTGCTGTAGCGAGGCCGAGCTGCGACGTTGTCCAAATCTCCTCTATTAAGAATGTAGCTGGAAGACCTCTTTATGATGTTCTGTGATTCCTCTCAAGGGCATGCATCACATCTCAGACTTTGGAGCTAGAGCTGGGCCCCTAGAGCAGGGCTGCCCCCGGAGGGTCATTTCATGATCCAGTGAAACATTGGAAAGTGCCTGGAATTTTGACTCTGTCAAATCTGCACTCAGACAGGTGGAAGAGGTGCATGACCTCATACAATTGTTTTAAGTGTTCTGACCTCCAGTCTCTTTATTTGTAAAAAAGAGAAAGGAATGCTAACTGTCTCTCAAGGACCTTCTAGGGAGGCTGTCTTATATTGCAGTTTAAGCACCCAGGTTCTGGAATCTGACTGCCTGAAGTTCACCCAGGACCACACTTCACTAGCTATGTGACTTTGGGGAAGTTACTAGATCTTTCTTTGCCCCAGTTATTTCAGCAGTACCTTTACTCTTACCAATACTAGAGAACCAATGACATCGTTACAATAACTCCAACAGAATGAATATGACAGAAGTGAGGGGCAAGAACATATTTTTGCCTATTTTCCCTATGTGAGGAATTCTTCATCATGCTCCGGTTACCATGTTTCAGGGAATGTCATTTAAATGGCCAAAGTACATCGTTAGTTACAGTGATCCTAAATGACAATTATTAAGCCATCCAAAGCTCTGGCATCACACTTGGCAGCTTCAGTTTTGAGGTAGGAGTGCCAGGAGGTGGTGATGCAGAAGAAGAGCCTCTTGGGTCCACAAACTCCAGCACAGCCCCCCAAGTGAAGCAACTTAGGATTCAGCCTATGACGCCTCTTAGAGAAACAAAAGCCTTCAGTTTATTCTCTGCCCAATCAGGGGCTGGCAGACTTTTTTTGTAAAGGGTCAGAGAGTACCAATTTTAGGCTTTTTGGACCAAGAGGCAATGTCTTCAACTCTTCCAACACCTTTTCACCCAAAGTGCTAGCACCCAGCCTGACCAAAACAAGCAGCAGGCAGGATTTGTTCTGTAGGCATAGCTGGCCAACCCGTGTCCCAGAGTATGGTGGTTGAAAGCATGGATTCTGGGGACAGATCACCCAGGTTTGTAGTCTGCATTTGTTAGTTTGTAGCCAGGTGACCCTGTGTGAGTTATTGAAACTCACTGTGCCTTAGTTTTCCCATCTGTATAAAGCAGATGAGGATGTCACAGGGCTGCTGGGCGTTAAATGAATAAATACATGCCAGGCACTTATAGTAGTGCTTTACATGCAAAAGTGCCAAGTGTTTCTCTTTATGGTGACGACTGTCCTCCAGTTGTTTCCTTTTCTCCCAGTTTTGAAAACACATCTAGCATCAGCCATTCCTCACTTTGTAGCACTCTATTTCTCTATAGTCCTGTGACAGGGTTTCTCTATATGTGCTTCCTTTATTCTCTAGTGTCCAAACTACCTGGGGAGCCTATTACAAATGTAGATGAAAGGGGTCTTCTCCAGACTTGCTGAATCTTGGCTTCTGGAGGTGGGTCCTGGGAATAAGCATTTAATATACTTCACTGGTGGTGGCACTGCACCTGAAGTTTAGGGTCCTGCCCTCAGAGCTCCCCATATCATCTGGAAGACAGATGGAAAGGAGGAATACCAACCACTGAATTAAATTAACTCCAACCCATCAGCAGCCTTGCTTGAGGCTCAAAACCCAGTGGTTGAATACACAACTTCCAATTTCCTCCAAGACCAAGAGGAAAAGAAGTAACAGATGATTGGGAAAACCAAGCATGTTACTGTCCAGACTGTGTGGTTGGGCCCAGGGGAGCTAATTCCCCACAGAAAATGAACTCAGTTGAACCTTGTGGATTTGGAAATCAACATGGAATGGCTGACCTAACAGTGGCCCAGGCCTCCTTTGGAACAGTAGGTCCGAGAGACACACAAGCACCTCTGGACTTCCCCAACCTCTGCAATGAAAAGCAAGTACCCCAGTAAGCAGCTGCTCAGGCAAAACCCCTTAGGGTTTACTTTTCCTGAGTGCAACAGCTGTCATTTGTTTTTTAATTTATGCCACAGACGTAAACACGTGGGGATGGATGACTAGGTTTTATTATAAGGTAAAAATTTCAAAAATTACCAATCTGTATAAAGTAAAATTTATTTATTTATTTATTTATTTATTTTGATAATACAGTTTTTTTTAAACAACTTTATTGGAGTATAATTGCTTTACAATGGTGTGTTAGTTTCTGCCATACAACAAGGAGAATAAGCTATACGTACACATGTATCTCCATATCCCCTCCCTCTTGCATCTCCCTTCCACCCTCCCTATCCCACCCCTCTAGGTGGTCACAAAGCACCAAGCTGATCTCCCTGTTCTATGTGCCTGAGTCCCACTAGCTATCTATTTTACATTTAGTAGTGTATGTATGTCCATGCCACTCTCTCATTTAGTCCCAGCTTACCCTTCCCCCTCCTCGTGTCTTCAAGTTCATTCTCTACGTCTGTATCTTCATTCCTGTCCTACGAGTAGGTTCTTCAGAACCATTTATTTATTTTAGATCCCATATATTGTGTTAGTGTATGGTATTTGGTCTTCTCTTTCTGACTTACTTCTCTCTGTATGACAGACACTAAATCCATCCACTTCACTACAAAAAACTCAATTTCGTTTCTTTTTATGGATGAGTAATATTCCATTGTATATATGTGCCACATCTTCTTTATCCATTCATCTGTCAGTGGACACTTAGGTTGCTTCCATGTCCTGGCTATTGTAAATAGCATTGAAATGAACATTGTGGTACATGACTTTTTGAATTATGGTTTTCTCAGGGAATATGCCCAATAGTGGGATTGCTGGGTCATATGGTAGTTCTATTTTTTAGTTTTTAAAAGAACCACCATATTGTTCTCCACAGTAGCTGTATCAAGTTACATTCCCACCAACAGTGCAAGGGGGTTCCTTTTCTCCACACCCTCTCCAGAATTTATTGTTTGTAGATTTTTTGATGATGGCCATTCTGACTAGTGTGAGGTGATACCTCACTGTAGTTTTGATTTGCATTTCTCTAATGATTAGTGATGTTGAGTATCCTTTCATGTGTTTGTTGGCAATCTGTATATCTTCTTTGGAGAAATGTCTATTTAGGTCTTCTGTCCATTTTTGGATTGGGTTGTTTTGGTTTTTTTTTTTTGATATTGAGTTGCATGAGATTCTTGTATATTTTGGAGATTAATCCTTTGTCACTTGCTTCATTTGCAAATATTTTCTCCCATTCTGAGTGTTGTCTTTTCATCCTGTTTATGGTTTCCTTTGCTGTGAAAAAGCTTTTAAGTTTCATTAGGTCCCATTTGTTTATTTTTGCTTTTATTTCCATTTCTCTAGGAGGTCGGACAAAAAGGATCCAGCTGTGATTTATGTCATAGAGTGTTCTGTCTATGTTTTCCTCTAGAGTTTAATAGTGTCTGGCCTTACATTTAGGTCTTTAATCCATTTTGAGTATTTTTGTGTATGGTGTTAGGGAATGTTCTAATTCCATTCTTTTACATGTAGCTGTCCAGTTTTCCCATCACCACTTATTGAAAAGGCTGTCTTTTCTACATTTGTATATTGTTGCCTCCTTTATCAAAGATAAGGTGACCATATGTGTGTGGGTTTGTCTCTGGGCTTTCTATCCTATTCCATTGATCTATATTTCTGTTTTTGTGACAGTACCTTACTGTCTTGAGTACTATAGCTTTGTAGTGTAGTCTGAAGGTAGGGAGCCTCATTCCTCCAGCTCCGTTTTTCTTTCTCAAGATTGCTTTGGCTATTCGGGGTCTTTTGTGTTTCCATATAAATTGTGAAATTTTTTGTTCTGTTTCTATGAAAAATACCATAGGGATTGCATTGAATCTGTAGATTGCTTTGGGTAGTATAGTCATTTTCACAATGTTTATTTTTCCAGTCCAAGATATGTTCTATCCTGGAGAATGTTCCATGAGCACTTGAGAAGAAAGTGTATTCTGTTGTTTTTGGATGGAATGTCCTATAGATATCAATTAAGTCCATCTTGTTTAATATGTCATTTAAAGCTTGTGTTTCCATATTTATTTTCATTTTGGATGATCTGTCCATAGGTGAAAGTGGGGTGTTAAGGTCCCCTACTCTTATTGTGTTATTGTTGATTTCCCCTCTTATGGCTGTTAACATTTTCCTTATGTATTGAGGTGCTCCTATGTTGGATGCATAAATATTTACAATTGTTATACCTTCTTCTTGGATTGATCCCTTGATCATTATGTAGTGTCCTTCTTTGTCTCTTGTAATAGTCTTTATTTTAAAGTCTATTTTATCTGATATGAGAATTGCTAGTCCAGCTTTCTTTTGATTTCCATTTGCATGGAATATCTTTTTCCACCCCCTCACTTTCAGTCTGTATGTGTCCCTAGGTCTGAAGTGGGTCTCTTGTAGACAGCATATATACAGGTCTTGTTTTTGTATTCATTCAGCCAGTCTATGTCTTTTGGTTGGAGCATTTAATCCATTTGCATCTAAGGTAATTATTGATATGTATGTTCCTATTACCATTTTCTTAATTGTTTTGGGTTTGTTTTTGTAGGTCTTTTCCTTCTCTTGTGTTTCCTGACTAGAGAAGTTCCATTAGCATTTGCTGTAGAGCTGGTTTGGTGGTGCTGAATTCTCTTAGCTTTTGCTTGTCTGTAAAGGTTTTAATTTCTCTGTCAAATCTGAATGAGATCCTTGCTGGGTAGAGTAATCTTGGTTGCAGTTTTTTCCCTTTCATCACTTTAAATATGTCCTGCCACTGGCTTCTGGCTTGCAGAGTTTCTGCTGAAAGATCAGCTGTTACCCTTATGGGGATTCCCTTGTATGTTATTTGTTGCTTCTCCCTTCATGCTTTTACTATTTTTTCTTTTATTTAATTTTGATAGTTTGATTAATATGTGTCTTGCCATGTTTCTCCTTGGATTCATCTTGTATGGGACTCTCTGCACTTCCTGGACTTGATTGACTATTTCCTTTCCCATATTAGGGAAGTTTTCAACTATAATCTCTTCAAATATTTTCTCAGTCCCTTTCTATTTCTCTTCTTTCTGGGACCCCTATAATTAAACTGTTGGTGCATTTAATGTTGTCCCAGAAGTCTCCGAGACTGTCCTCAATTCTTTTCATTCTTTTTTCTTTATTCTGCTCTGTGGTAGTTATTTACACTATTTTCTCTTCCAGGTCACTTATCCGTTCTTCTGTCTCAGTTATTCTGCTGTTGATTCCTTCTAGAGAATTCTTAATTTCATTTATTGTGTTGTTCATCATTGTTTGTTTGCCCTTTAGTTCTTCTAGGTCCTTGTTAAACTTTTCTTGTATTTTCTCCATTCTATTTCCAAGATTTTGGATCATCTTTACTATCATTACTCTGGATTCTTTTTCAGGTAGACTGCTTATTTCCTCTTCATTTGTTTGGTCTGGTGGGTTTTTACCTTGCTCCTTCATCTGCTTCATATTTCTCTGTCTTCTCATTTTGCTTAACTTACTGTGTTTGGGGTCTCCTTTTCGCAGGCTGCGGGTTCATAATTCCTATTGTTTTTGGTGTCTGCCCCCAGTGGGTAAGTTTGGTTCAGTGGGTTGTGTAGGCTTCCTGGTGGAGGGGACTGGTGCCTGTGTTCCTGTGGATGAGGCTGGATCTTGTCTTTCTGGTGGGCAAGACCACATCCGGTGGTGTGTTTTGGGGTGTCTGTGAACTTATTATGATTTTAGGTAGCCTCTCTGCTAATGGGTGGAGTTGTGTTCCTGTCTTGCTAGTTCTTCGGTATGGGGTGTCCAGCACTGGAGCTTGCTTGTCATTAAATGGAGCTGGGTCTTAGTGTTGAGATAGAGATCTCTGGGAGAGCTCTCGCTAATTGATATTACATGGGGCTGGGAGGTCTCTGGTGGTCCAATGTCCTGAACTCGGCTCTCCCACCTCAGAGGCTCAGGCCTGACACCTGGCTGCAGCACAAAGATCCTGTTAGCCACAAAGTTTTTAATTCTTCTGATTCCCACAGTTCTACTTTCCATCTGTGTTTCAGCCAGTCACACAGCTGCTAGTGTTGGAGGGTCTCCTGCAGAGGTGGAAGGTGGCTATGGCTCACCGTGGCAACAAGGACACTGGCAGCAGAAGTTCTGGGAAGTACTCTTTGGTGTGAGCCCTCCTGGAGTCCTGATAATATAGTTTTTATTTTTGCAATAAATCTTTGCATCAGCAGTGAGTGCCTCTGGGCACTTGGGGCTGAGGCAATGCTCCCTCTGCGGTATGTATAAAGTAAAATTTAAAAGCACTTTTCTATATTCAATTCCTCTCACTCAAAATAATCATCATTATTATTTTCTTCTGTGCCTTCTAGAAGACTCTTAAACATGTGCATAGAAACTTGCTGGAGGTGTTTGCCAGAAATACATTTTGTTTGCACTAATGCAATTATACAATATTTACTCTGGGCAACTAGCTCTTTTGACTTAAATTATATCCTAGGCCAAATGTCCACTTTCAATTCCAAATAGTCACTTCTATCACTTTTATCCTTTCCATTATATCACTTGTTCCTTCTTTCCATTCTGTAATGTTATTATCTTTATTACTTAGAAATTAGACTAATAGACATTATCATCATCTAAGTAAGGATGACTTGCCTATAGATAGAGATAAATTTCTTAAAATGCAACAAATACACAGGCAAGTCTCTCCACCCACTCTCTAAACCAGTCCAGTGTTTTCCTGGACTCTCTCATCAAACACCATACTGCTTCCCACTGCTATTTCTCTCTTGTTCTAGGAACAACTTCCAGAATAGGTGACATGGCTACAAAACCAAGGGAAGACAATGTGCTTACTTAGAGATCTGACCAGGGATCCTGTCACCTGGGGATCTCCCAGCTCAACTTGGGTGGTTCAAAATGAGATTTGAAAAGCTGTTAGGTAGGATAGCAAAACATTGATTTGCTCACAAACCCCACTCCATCCTAAATGCCACGGTTAATTTTGGGAATCAGTATGGTAAACGTCTCCAGTGGAGAATAGGAGGACTTCTAGAGGACTGAAGACAAGCAAGTGGTATCTGAATTTATAAGAAAAGAGAAAAGGCAGACTCCTTGACCATAAACCAGAAGGTCTGCTTTAGCTTATCAGAAGAATTCGGCAGTGGACAACTGAAATGAAGCCTTGCGAACACTTAGTTAAAGAGGATCCAGAGTGAAGTCACCAAGACGATGCCAACCTTCAATACCCCAGTGACCACATTCCTTTTTGGGCGCAGTTACCAGACTGGAAAACAAGGAAAGTTCCATGAACAAATGGGATCAGGAGTTCAGTAAAGGGTGTACAAAACTCTTTATGAGTGTAGGATGGTATTTCATATAGTTTCGCTGTTCTCAGATTGACCGGATGTAGGTGATTAGTGGCGCACCTCAAGATTGTCTGAGATACTTATGGGACGCTGTGGATGACACACCCTCAGGGAGAGGGCTACTAAGAATTCTACTCTTGAAGGAATGCAAAAGCCCTAGGTAGGCTGCTTATCACAAGGCATTGTGTGTTGGAGCTGATATGGACAAGCAAAGATAAGCAAGGGCCATCATCAATGATGGGAAGACACAAGGGTGGTGGAAGACTTAGGAAAAATGGAAGGAAGAGGAGAGAGCCCTTCTGTGCCAGGCAGGTGCTATGGTGGAGACAATTTCCCTCAGGGTCTTTGATCTCCTAGGGTCATTAGTTTGGAGTGTGCTTCATAGAGAAGAAAGGAAAACCTCCAGGTACTGTAGAAGTAGCACCTTACATGCTCTTTAAGAATAGAATCTGCTCAATAGAAGGGAACAAATAAAAATAGCGTTCTGATGGATTTTTACAACTCCTTCACTAGTCCAGACAACTGGACCCCAGGTGGGACTTCAGTACCTCCTAAAAATTTGACCTCTTAGCTCTCTTGAAATAATAATCTCTGAGTGAATGAGAGAGTGAGTGATGGAGTCATTCATTCAATCCATTCTCACCAAATACTGTCTGTCCTGGACCTTGTCTTCTGATGTGTGCTGGGCAGATAAAAATGTATGAGACATCTCGGATCTCGAAGCCAAGACAGTGTTTCCCAAGGAATGGTGCACAGATTACCTAAATCTGAATCACCTGAACACCTGTGCTAAAAATGCAGATTTCTGGAATCCACCCTAGGTTAGTCAAATCTGCATTTTAACAAGTCCCTCAGTCATAGGTATGAACAGAAAGCTTAATAACCACTGCTTTGAAGGAGGCATACAAGAATCTGGCTCTAAGTAGGAGAGTGAATGTGTATATGTGGCAGTGAGTGAAACTGTGTATGCATACACGTTAACGCCACGAGGACATGCTGTGAAAATATATGCAAGAGCATATGTGAATGTATGTGGTGATGCCTGGCAGTAAAGCACAGTTATACTTTGTGCTCTGTTACCTAATTGAAGGAGAGCAAAAGGATCATACCCTGAGTTTCTGAAACTGAAAATGCCCCATGCTCCATCCGGAGCAAGCTTAAGGATCAGATGTGTGAAGAAGCACCCTGTCTTACAATTTAGTCTTCAATCCATGGGATAGAAAATAAGTGAACATTTTTGAGACTGTCAGTGTTGCAGCAACAGCAGTATTTGGAGACATATGGATCTGGACTTTTGTGTTTGGGCTGCACTGCTTATCACCTGTGTGATCTTGCTCAAGAAGCATGCTCACAGAGCCTTCTTGTCTCTGTCTGAAGAATGGGAGTAAAAGCAACAATCCTTCAGGATATCATGATGACATTGCAAGATGTGATGCAGCCTTGGTGACCAGATGAATAAGACATGAGGGAATGCAAAGTCGCAGGACTTGAGGAGTAAGATCCAGCAGGCTGGAGGATTGCCCTCTAATAAATACATCTCTGGGGGTCTTGGGCACAAACTCATGAGTTCACAGGGAAGGGGTTGAAAAGCCTGGCTTTTCCTTTTCCCTTATAAGAAGAGTGATCCATCAAGTCATGGACTTCCTTAAGAGGTGCCATGATCTCTTTTAGCAGAAACTGAACCATGGAGACCCATGTCCCCCAACTTCCAGCAAGACTTTGACCTTGGGCATCCGATGTCCCCCAGCACAAGCAGTCCATGATTCTGAGACCCTGGATTTCTCTAGTCTCCCAGTATCTTATTATTGGCAGAGTCATGATGACATGCCCAGCTCCCACAGCGAGTCTAGTTTTCACCCAATTACATCACTAAGAATAGCTCTAAGAGGGCATCGGAGGTTGCCAGGAGAAGGTCATACACACAAACACAAGTTACATCCAGCTCCCCTCCCCAGTGAATGTGCCACACCAGGTTGGAAGAGATGTGGTCTTCACCACGGGACCTTTCCCAAATGCACCCTGGAACAGGATGGGGGCAGCGCTCAGCTCGACTTACCATGTTCCAACAGCTTCCTACCTACCAGGCTGCCATATGTTCAGGATCGTTTGATTGCCAGATGTATGTCAAAGTTTTCCTTTTTAAATGTAATTTTCCCCAGAATTTATTGGCATCCTACAATGCTGCTTCTTGGCTGCAGAAGCAGTTTTTCTGTCTTTTGGGTCCAAAATAGAAACCACACACAACCTTGACAGTAATCATTACCAAGGAGAAAGAACGCACAACTATTTATAAGGTGCCTGAAGGTGAGTTCTTCTTTTGTGCTACTGCTTTGAAGATAAGGTCAACAAAGCTGGGAATATCAGCCTTACTGATTGTGTAATTTTATTAAAACCCAATGCAATCACAAATATATAATACATACTAAAAAATTAGATATTATGGATAAAGTTTATTACTTTGAGTTTTTTAAGAGTTTTTTTTTAGGTCTCGTATTTTGTTTGTCTTACCCTTCATTTCTTGCTGTTGTTGTCACATTCAGGGTGATATCTGAGCATCTCATGATCTGATGTATGTTAACAATAACCAAGCACGGGTTCATACAGATGAGTGTCCTGCACGGATAGATGGTAGAAAAACTCTCAAGAATTTTATTCAACCAAAGCACCAACATATGTTTTTGGCATCCAGGAAGCACTTCTTGGAATGGAAATCACATTCATGTTTCAAAATTCTTGTTCATTTTCATTTTAAGAATTTGGACAGATAATCAACATTTTTTGTGTTCCTTTTCAACTCCTGGAAGTTAACATGGCAGCCTTAATGGACCCAACAGGTAACAATTAACTCAGCTCTGAGAATAAGAGCACGCATATATCCCAAGATACCGATGTTCACCTCCACCTCACCATTTCTCAAAGCTGGTCTCTTCTTTCCTTTCTGCTACCAATCTGAGGCTGCAGCCTTCCTGGGTCATTTCTTTATTACCTGGCTTATTTGTTCAAGAGCTGATGGATGGAAAAACACACTGCCTGTTCAAATCTACAAAGCAAAAATACTGCTGGGGTACCCAAGGGTAGCCACTGGAAAATTCACTACTCTGGCACTTTATTAATGCAATCTCAATTGTATTTAAGAAAGAACATGCAGATAGTGATGCTCTGGATCTCAAGATAATGTCAACCCCATTCACTCTTATGCTGTCTCTGCTGAGGATTTTGCTGGAGACTAATTCAAGGGCTCTAGGGCAGGGTCTGGCTGCCAGCTGGTGTTGAGATGGAGTTTTCCCTTTAGAGTAATCAATCGTCATTTCCCAAGACGAGTTTGTAGAATGCTGCCAGCACAGTGGGTGAAGAATCTTGGAGCTGGAACTCTTTCCCAGATGTTGTGGTCATCTCATGTATGTGTGGTGATGATGAACCAGAGAGGCAAGGAGAAGAAAGAGCGACTATTGAAAGTAGGTCTTATGTAAAGAAAAGTTATAAAACAGGTAGCAATGATATTACATAGATTACATATAAGTTGTTGTCAGCTGGGTGATATTGAAGAAATCATAGATAGATTTCCATGGACCAGTGGAAGGAATGGATCTTAGGTCTAATATGTTCCAATTCCCTAACTAATAGGCAACAGCTTTGATGGAGAAACTTTTATAGGCAAAACACGATAGCACTGCAGAAAAATACAAAGATTACAACCCAAACTCTTGCCTCAAGGAATTTACAGGACTCGAGTAACATTTTAAGGAGCTATAACATAATAACAAATAATAATAAAACAAGGCAATATATGATCATTGTAATCACTTTTTTTAATGTTTTGAGCACACACCATGAGTCAAGTATTTTGCTAAACCTTTACTCACACAATTTCCATTAATTGCTTTTTTTTAAAAATGCAATCATTTTAAAAAATTATTTTAAAAATAAGTCAACACTATTAAGATCCCCACTTTACAGATGAAGAAACTGAGATTCAGAGCAGTGCTAGAACTAGGTGAAGAGAGTGAGGCATTTGCCTTGGGTATAAAATTAAAGAAGACCCTCCCCCAGAAAACCAGTAATCAAGACTTTTAAAAATTAGAAGTAATGTAAAAAAATTCACAATGAACAAAATCTCAAAATTTTGAATAAAGACAGGATTGGTATTGATGATTTTTCCCTTTGCCTCAGGCTCCAATCTGGCATGGGGCAGTGTTGGTTCAGAGCACTGGTTAGAAGACTTTCCAAAGCTCATAAGACAGTAAGTGGTGATTTGGCCTAAGAGATTTGATTTTCCAGCTTGAACTTCCAATCCCTTCTCTCCAAGTGGGAAGGTCAAGTGTCTAACCTTGCTCATGTGGATCCTAGGCAGGAGATGTCAGGGGAAACCTCTCTTGCCCGGATCTGCAAGTGGGTTAAGACAGAGCAGATGTGCAAAGTCAGAAAAAAAAAAAAAAAAAAAAAAAAAAAAAGGCAATGGGCCAAGTCCTATCCACTGGAAAGGAAAGTCCAGCTGGGCTTAGGGAAACTATTGTGAAATACAGAGATTGAAAGGCTATTGTGGGTAGCAGGAGAACAGCGGCTGAGTAGGCAGATGGGAGTCAGGACTGGATATATCACTGAGTTAGGAAAGGGCTTTTATGAATTCCAAGAAAAATGATGTGCCAGCAGCTCCACGAAAAGGGCCAAGGATGGATTAGAAGGCCATCTTGGACCACAGAGCCTTGACTCAATATTGGCAATCTATAAAGCCAGGACTTGCAACTTAGTGACCACACCATGCTTTCCTGTCTCCAGAGAAATGGTGATTGCCTTATTCATTTACATAATTCTGCCCACACCCCTGCCCCCACAAATATTTGATCCCTGGAATAGGATAGGGTGCGTTAAAAGCTCCCTGGGGACAGGGTGGACCCTGGCTTACAGACTCAGAAAGATTCCTTTCTGCTGAACCTCTGAGAGCTTGGTAAGAGCATTTCACTAAGTGGGGCTTCTTACCTGCTTGTCCATTTGTTTTTAACAACCTTAATCATTCCTTGGTGCTCAACCAATGGGGCTGGTCTTCAGAGGGGCAAATATTATTGCTCAAAATCCAATGACAGCCCCAGCAAGGGGCTGCAGGTGGGGAATGAGTGTAGGAGATGGATTTCCAATCAAGGAAATCTGGAATTTCACTTACAAACTAATGGAATGCAAATGCTGTTGGAATCCCATACCAGAGAGCACCCCAAGGAGTCCTTCCCGAGTGTCCTCCATTACTGCCTATTGTGATACTATCCAGGTTAATGCAAGAGACTTTTCCCCAGATGCCCAGCTAATCTAGAAAACATGTTATTCTGATTTCAAGGGGGAGTCACCCAGCAGGCCTGAAGATGTGAAGTTCTAATTTTCTGCTTTTCTCACCATTCCACTGACCTTCAGAAAATAAGTGACTTCAATGAGGAATGTTCCCTTTTATTTTGTATCACCAGACTTCAGAGCCCTCAATACTGCATGAAGCACTGGGGCCTCTCTCCCCCTGGCTCCGCCTCCCACACGAAAAAGCTTAGGCATGGAGCCAGCTAACTTGCTTGGCTATTGGCACCTTGAAGTGGAAGTAAATCCCTAATCTTCTGATTTATTATTTCCTGTTCTTCAAAGAGAGGGGAAGGCAGCAATGCTTGATGTATTTAGGCAGTTAGTCACTGTACAAATCCATCTCTTGTCTCACCCCCAATTCAGGGGAATAATATTTTTTTTCCCCGAGTTACATAAGACATGATAGAAAGCAATTCAGAATCCTCTCTGCCTCAGGACCAATTCTTGCAGTAAATCTCTAGAAAATCTATCGCAGTTTCTAAAATAATTGTCCAGGCTTTGGAAAGAGGTCTTACGGCATGAGGAAGCTGTAGTTCACTCACGTGTTAACCTTGCCATCACTTCCTCTCTTTCCATCGTCTCTCTGTCTTCAGTTCTCACGTGGTTCCATCCAAATCACAGGTGTGAAGCTGTTTGTATTTCTAGAAGTAGAGCTGTGGGTAAGACCTGGGGATTTTTGAGCTCAATTTTAAGTCAAAAACATACCACGGGAATGAGGTTAAATTTAGTGTGAACTGGACAGTTTCACAAATAGCCAAAGGACTAAGGTCATTACTAACTAGAGTTTCCCACACACACATTGTGTTGTCCCTGTTGAATAAGGCAGCTGTTAATGATGTTAATCCCTTGGGGTTTTACCCATATCTGTGTTGGTGTGTAAGTACATGCTGTCACTAGATGACCAGGAGATGCACATAGGAACTGAGACCAGTTGGCACACCTGTAACTTAGCCCTGCTAGTGGTTGTACAATGGAGGGGGAGCATTTCTAAGGCTAAGGTAGTTTTTGTTCTGGGGATAAATGCCTGACAGCTCTTGGCTTTCATCAGGTGTTTGGAGGCAGGAGCCATGGTCCATCAGGGCACGACAGTAGAGGTAGCTGAACCTGGCCCAGAGCATCCTCCTCTCTGCCCTCTCTCTTCTCTCATTTGTCCCTTAAACAATTCTTTACTCATGCCCAGCTTTATATTTGTCTATTTCCCATCAGCTCATCTCTTGATTTAGCTTTGAGTTCTGGGTCTCAGACACCAAAGCCACAATTCCTGGCTGATGGCTCACTAATTTTCTACCCTCCATCTCTTAATATGACCAACTTTCAATTGCCATTTTGGCTGTCTGCTTCTGAACTTGTCTCAGATCTTCTTCATGCTTCTGGGAATACCAATTCCTGTCTTAAAAGATTCAGTTGTCCTTAATCTATGGCTGTTCAACTTATAAGTACCCACAAGCATTAACAAACATTAGAATGTGTTACAGTAGTCCCTACCGTACACATGCACATACACACTGACTTTTGATCACAAACAGAACATATCTGGACAGTGATTGGCTGAGACATGTCTGCCTTTGTCAATCTGGAGGAGTAGTCCCCAGATTTGTGAGTCAACATCTTCTAATTCTGGCTGTGAAATACCCAGTTCTAGGCATATGGTTCCTTTTGCCTCTAATTCTGGGACCAATCAAAGTCCAAAGCTATTGAGACCCTAGGTTACCATTTGAATTTCATTCAAGTTCAAGATCATCTTGAACCTCTTTCTCCTGCTCTGACCTTGAAATTAGCCTCCTCAGAGATGGTGGCCACCTATTTCCTGGCCCCTAATGCTGATGGACAGCTTGGGATTCCAGAGACCCTCTGCTCTACTTCTGATTGTACCTCTGCCAGTAGCTTGGCTACCTTTCTGGATGCCCCAGACACTTGTGTTGATTTGACTTTGCACTTCTGTGCTTGGATTTTACTGGCGTGGGTCCTAGTTCTGCTGAGGGCCTGTCATTATTCAAGAAGTGACTTCTCTAGGGCAGGTGGAAGAAGATTGACATATTCTGATCCTTGAAAGGAATAGAGAGAAAAAACAAAAGAAGATATATTGACTATTATCCTCTCTCCCTTCCTTTCTTCCCTCACTTCATTCCTTTCTTCCTTCTTCCTGCCTTCTTTCCTTCTTCTCAGTCAATAAACATAGCATGTTAACTACATATTGATACTTTGTAAAAACTTGCAAATCTGATTGGAAAGAACTTCCCCCACCTCCAGTTTTGCCTCAAACACATGCACACACACACACACACACACACACACACACACACACACACACACGAGTGAGAAAAATGATTAAAGTGAATATTAAGCACCAAAATGAATGATACAAATAGAAACAGTTCTACTAGAAAGCAAGGTAGCATCTGAATCAATCTTAGAATAAAAATGAATATCATATGCAACACTATCTATTAATTATTGAGCAATTTTATATATGTATAAGACAAGGAGTTTTTCTATAGCAATCACCTCTTAAGTATTTTCTGTTCACCAAATGGTTGCTGTCCCCATGGTGTGTGTGTGTGTGTGTGTGTGTGTGTGTGTGTGTGTGTGTGTGTGTGAATTCTAGAGGGGTTTCTTTGAGATTTCTCTAAAACTCACATATCTATGAGGTAGGAATCATTCTTAATTCACCCATGAGGAAACCAAGGCTTACAGCAATTAAGTAACTTTTATAACTAGTAAGTGGCAGGGCTGAGTGTGCTACTCTGAGGAAGGAATGAGTGATAAGACTTAGATGGTAAGCCAGGAGCCATCTGTGGAAGTTCATGAATGCTGTAATGAAGAATTCAAGTTTGAATAAAAGGCAATAAGGAATCCTAGTAATTGTTTGGTGGAGAAGTAATTCAGTGACTTCAGTTTTAAGAGGATTAATTTAGCCCAAAGAGCTAGACGCTTTGGGATAGAGAGAAAAAGAAATTTAGCAACAGACAAATGACATCCATTCTATCAATATGATCCTTTCCCTTCATTTTTCCAATCAGATAGAAACAGAGCACAGGACCTTAGTAACTGTCATGGAAAATCCTCCCCACATGCATTTCTAAGAAAAGTGGGTTTTCATTTATTCCCTCAGCTGTTTGCCCTTAGAACAATACCCCAAAGTGTTTCCTTCCCTCCAATTTTAACTACTAAATTATGTAATATGACTCCAATATTTGATTTAAAAGAGAGAAAGAAATAAAAAGAAAGAAAGAAAGGAAGAAAGGAAGGAAGAAAGAAAGAAAGAAAGAAAGAAAGAAAGAAAGAAAGAAAGAAAGAAAGAAAGAAAGAAAGGAAGGAAGGAAGGAAGGAAGGAAGGAAGGAAGGAAGGAAGGAAGGAAGGAAGGAAGGAAGGAAGGAAGAAAAGATCCATTGAAGCAAAATAGTAGTTCCCTCCGATCTCACACTATTTCTGATGAATCAGTATGGGGTAAGGAACTCTGTACTAACGGAGTGAAACATGCTCAAAATTGCACCAACAAAAGATGGAATTTTGCCAGGAGCTGCTAACAATTGAGACAGCTTAACACTTGTTATTTGGTGGAGAGAGTTCCAGGGGAGATTTCAGCTAAGCTGAGGGAAAGCTCCCTTTCTGCTCAGGCTATTTGCTAGTGTCACAGGATGGGGTCTCAAAGGACATAGAATGAGTGAGCTTATCCCCATGGAGGCCAATGCCCTTCCCAGAAGAGTTAAGTCCAGTGGTTTCTCCAGGAAAAGGACACAGAGGAGTCAGGGATGGATGGGTGTGCTGACTAATCTATAAAACCAGTGCCCCAGCAGGAGCAGAAGTTGAAACCATTTATTTATAATTAGAGATGCAGTAGGCTGTGTGACTTGAAATTTCACGACTCAACGTTCTTGGTGAAAATGCTCAATAATAATTCGGAAAACAATAAAAAGCTTGGGCAAGAAATATTTGAATGTATATCAGGTACCCTCTTCTCAAGCAAGACTAGTACAGGTCTTCTGATAAGTCACCACTTTGAAGACTAAAATGAAACATAACTTCCAAGTTCTCCCTTCAGGACCCACTGTTTCACTGGAGTTGGTACTATTTACAGCAAGAGGCTCCCAGGCCAGAGTAGGACACAGTGAGGCAGATCTAACGTCTCCGGACTTCCTGTCAGAGTTGATCTCTGAAAAATGTGCTCCCTGGGATTCCAGAGTCTGGAAACAAATGTAACTGACATCTGCAGCAGTAAGAATTAGAGACCAACTCAATGTTTACCACTAGAAAGCATTTGGGGACTTCTGGTCTAAAATTTTCATTGAAACCCAGACGCATGAAACCATGTTTACAATATGACATTAAGCATTGGGGGGAAATCGAATTTTTCAAATACTGATTTCAAATACTAATGCAGGTGGACAGGACTAGATAGAATTTGCAAACACAAAAATAGTTAATTTAGGTTTAAGACTTTTAAGACATCATGAGAAAATGTTTTGTCCAATGTCATTAAGTGTTGCTGTTTTATTATTTTACATTTTTTAAAGTGGATCAAAAAAACATCTGTTTTATAGAATTGAGTTTTCATCAGTAGATTGGTTTTGAGAGAGCTGGGTATGATTTTCAGCTGCTTCCCATCCCCCCAAAATTGTTATGAAGAATAAGTGAGTTAATAAGGGACAGCAATTAGCATAGTGCCTAGCACATAGTGGACCATCCTGTCATTTTCATTATCATTATTATTGGTACTCATCTCAAATGGAGCCTAAGCTCACCATATCCCCTAAGTTTCTATACTTGGTTTGCTTTCCCCAGTGGTGGTCAGCTTCAGCGCTGGGTGTTTCCTCTTTTCATTACTAAAATCCCCATCTCAGTTTGCAGTAGCCTACCTGAGTGAATTTTGACAAACCTGATCCCTCTTGGTACGGCACATGTGGCAAGATATAGTTAATATAAACTAAGTGTCTTGTTGAATTACATCGTGAATGTATTAGAAAAAGAGAAATGTGCTGAGAACGTGCATTTCACGAAATGCCCACCTTTGCCGCCACTACATTTGTTAAAAATATCTGAAGGAATTTTCTGTTTGCTAACATCTGTGATGTCAGCTATTCTAGAGAGATCGGTGCAAAGAGTCCAAGCTCCAAAGCAAGTGGACACTGGCAGCTCTCATTTGATATCTTTTATAGGACATTTTCCTATGTCAAAAAAAGTCCTCAGTGGAAGATTCAGATTCATTGATAATTATCTTCCATGCATTCCAAGGCCTTTTACTCTGAAGACCATCTATTAAATTAAAAATATATTTTATTCTCTCCCACCCTCTCCAGAGGGCAAGCGTTTCACTAAAGATTGCTAGCAAACAAGAATCAAAGCACATAGTCTCTTATTAGAAAAGAGTTTCCTGCTGCTGGGGACTGTCCCAGAAGAGGCTAAAGTCCATTCAATACCTGCAAAGAAGCAAAGTCCCAGGATATTCCCAAGCCTTCCCATCATTAAGGTACATGACCCTTAGGAAGCTGTAAATGCATTCAATCAGTGCCCTGATTCTGATACTCTATGGGGGAATCTGCAGTGTGGGCTTCAAAACAGAAGCATCATCAACTTTTCATTAATGCAACACATCTTTGTTGATCCTTACTGCATTTTATTGACTCTAAGATACAAGCATTGTTGTGTTTATTTGTTTCACATTTAAACGTCTCTGAAGTCAGGTGTTCAGAGAAACCAGGCAGCCTATGGACATACTTATTATTGCCTGTGCATGACCATCAACATTTTCAGAGTGAGTGTCAGTGGCTTGAAGGAAAATCCCAAGGACAAGAATTGAAATTCTTTCAAGAAATATTTCTTCACCAATATACTTGAAAGTCCAGAAGACAATATTGTGTGAGAAAAACCCAGATGACAGAGATCTTAGACAGAGAGTGATTCACAAGACTCAGACTCAAGTATAAAATGTTTTAAGAACACCTTAACCAATTTATTGTACAATTGTTTCTTTTTCCTATGTGCACAGGCATGATATACGGAAAATATCTATATCTAAATGAGTCTAAAAGGGTACTTGCAATAAATCATAATTGTGTTTTTAAAATAAGAATAACCTAGTTTAAAAATAAGGAAAACTGTTTTAGAATAAAGTCGATTCTATTATTCACCTACGGAATATAGCCTTTTCTTGGCTTTAAGGGTTACACAAGTCAAAGGCATGAAAAAACAATCTGCACGTTATATGTGGTTATTTATCCAGAAGACATCAGATTAGCCAATACAGTGGTCTTCCTGTAAGTACCCCTATACCTTAGCAGGGCTGACTATGATTCCATGGTCTGATGAGTCTTCTACCTGATTTGAGAGTGGCAACCTCCTCTGAAATGAATTTTGGAGCAACAGAATTTGAATAGGTTACAAACAAAAATGCACTCAATGAATTGGGAGACTGGGATTGACATATATACACTAATATGTATAAAATGGATAACTAGTAAGAACCTGCTGTATAAAAAAATAAATAAAATTAAATTCAAAAATTAAAAAAATATGCACTGATTATTAAAAAATAAGAAAAAATATCACATTTATTGAAAATGTGGTAGACACCGTGCCAGGAATCTTGTATGCATTAGCTCATTCAATCCCAACAAGAAATCTGTGAGTCAGATATCCATGTCTATAAATTACAGTTGACAAAAATTGACCAGAAGAGTTTTCTACTTGCTCCAAGTTACACAACTGGTAAAGTACAAATATGGGGTTTGAACTCCAAACACTAGGTTCTTTATTATATATTCTTAATACAAAGTATTGAATTATCCCTTAATCAATCTACGCCAAGAATCATCCCCCACACAAACACACAAACTAAATTGCTGAACCCACAAACTAAGGGCAAGTAATGAAATGTTTATATAAGTCAAAAGAAATATTGAGCCAAGTAATCACTTATTTCATCAGAGAATGCATTAAAACATAAAATGATTGATGATGATGTAAAAGAAAGTGATCAGTGGACCTCGGGATCTTGACATTGTGTGATACATGAGCCAAACTTGTTATGGAAAGTCCTGAAATTGTTTAACCTGTGTGAGTGAAGGGTGGGAGGTCATGCTTTTCAGGTTGCTGACAAATTTTTCTATTTAAGAGAAAAAAACACTTCTATATATGTTGTACTCCCCTCTCCAACATAAGCTCAAGATTCACGAGGAGAGAAATACTTTCATAGCATTAATTTAACCTCAATGAGAAGGCATTCTGATCATAAGGTTTCTGAACTTAAAATAGGCTTTATACAGAATGGCTCACATTTTAAACACCAGGTACAATGACTGCATCATGAGAAGCTGATCTCACAATTCGAGACACAATAGGTAAGAGAAGAAGTTTGAACAGAGATATCACTCAGTAGATGATGGTACTTAAAAAGAAATATTAAAAATACTCAGCCTTGATAGCCTTCAATGAGGAAACTAAACTAACAAAAGTGAAATTATTAATACACAGTGCAGATAAGGTGAAGCTTATATGCACCTATTTTATGTGAAAGAATAGAAATCATATTCTTTATAAATATTGACGTTAGGATTGAAACCTAGACTTCCTAGTACCGTGCCGTCTCCATCACAACATAATGCCTTTCTGAGACGTTGAAAAACCTTCTTTTGTACCTGGACATAGCCAATAGTTTACTCTGTATTAATTTAAAAGAGTTTAACAAACTTGGGCTTGGTTCAGACTGGTATGAACCAAGAGAGAACGTCAAATCTATGGAAGAGGAAAAATAACAAGCATCTAGGTAAATGCACATAATTGAAGTTAGCTGGGAAACAGCTCAGTAGACCTAGAGATGGATCCATGACACCAGGATCTCATTCTACGGCTTCACGTATAAACAAACCTGTGCAGATTCTCTAAGAAGGAGGTTGTAAAGAACCAGGGAGAGCGGGTCAGGGGATGATTAAGTGGGCCTTGCCTCTAGAAACTCAGAAGTGAAATGGAATGCTGACCAGGGAACACATGCAGAAGTCCAACTGCAGTGTTCGGGAGGTACGGGTGGGGGATGGAGTGTTGTAGAAAAGGGCTCAGATAAACCCATATATTGACTTCCAAGACAGTTGCAGAAGGGCTCACTCTAAACTTCTATGTAGGGCACAAATAAGTACCCTGTTGATCTGAGATTTTAGTAGGGGTGTCTCAGTTGTTCCAAATGAGAAACACGTTGTTGGACTAGTCTCAATTAAATTGCCCTGGACATAGTCCCTTAACTTTATGTACCTTCTCGAATTTCAACCCTCTGCTTTTTTGTCCTCGGCTGATCTCTAGCGTGTTGGAGGAAGACCATACAATGCAAAGGCAGAATGGGGGATTGCCTATGCTATATATTTTGAGGGAGGAAAGGGAGACTCCTTTTGCCTTCAAATTCCTACCACTGGTATGCTAGTACGTGGAATTTCATTATCTCTTTAAGTTATTGCTACTTTCCAAAGATCTTCTTATCTATCTTTTATCTATCTACTATTCTGCCTACCTTTCTCCTTATCAGATCTATCTTAACTTGCCATAATGTCTGAGAAGGGTGACTCCTTTAGCCAACATATATGATTTTCAGCTTCCACAGAAATAATGTACCTTATGAGAAAAAATGGACAAATACATTTTTAAAATAGAAAAGGAGAGAATTTGAAAGCATGAAAATCTAGGATGAGAAGGGGGAGAGAGAGAGAGCGCGAGAGAGAGATGGCTATGTTATTTGGGTTATATGGAGGAGTTGTAGGAGTGTTAAAAAATAGTGCAGCCTCTGTCCTTTTTGGCATAGCTATTATGTGCCAGGCACTGTGCCAACTGCTTTATATGTAGCATTTCATGAACAACTCTCTCAAGTAGTTGTGCTTTTCTCCATTTTAAAGATGGGGGACTTGAGGATCTGAGAGCCAAAAACTAGTTACTCAGTAAGTGAAAAACATTAAAGTTCTGAGTTCTGTTTTCACTGCTCCAAAACCCTTTCTCTTCCCTTTATGTTGGTCTCTCTACAAAACATTTCCAAAGACATACCCTGCCTCATGGAATCACAAATGGAACTTCTGAAAGAAATGTATGATCCCTACAGCCCAACCCTCTCCTTTTACAGATGGGAGGCCAAGGAAGTCGTATGAGTTGCACACTGAGCAAGGGCATAAGCTGGGCAAGAAACCAAGTCTACTCTCTTTACTTCCACTCAAGAGTCTTCGTACTGGGTCTCAAGGGAAGAGTCAACACCATAACTGAGGGAGACTTGTAACTCATAACTGAGCTTTCATGTCATCCTCTTATTATGATATGCACAGATTAGACTGTTGACTTTAGAAACATTGCATCCAAACATTGTCTAAGTCATTTCTTTCTGCTATCTTCTTTAATACCTCACTTATTTGTAGAAAAATATAATTTTCTATTTTTTTTACTTTTGTCATTATAAAATATTGGATAAATACTGAATTTACACAAAGCAAACAAATGAGTAATGACATATCCAAAGAAATCATTTGGCTTACTTCTGCTGCTGTTGTCTCCCTCTTTTAAGTTTGTGTTCTCTCTAACCTACCAGTATTTTTAAACTCAAAAATAATCATTGTTTTTTTTTTTTTTCAACTTTAAAAGTTTGCTATAAGTGCTCTGAATATGTTTACTAGGAAAATAATTTAAATAAAAATCATTATTCAGATGTCATTCATATCAATCATTTCTTTGCAACAGCTATAGAGTAGAAATAATTGCAATCATGTGCCCTATACTTGAAGGAGGGGGAAAAAAATAGATTACTTTAACAAGAGTCTGGAGGTGTCTAGGATTTTCAGAGACCATCTTCTGCCCAACCATTTGTACAAAAATCCCAATGACTATTCCTCCAACAATGTTTCCAATTATACAACACCCACATCCCTAGTAATCATCCCCTCCCATTGTCCCCATAAGCATACCCACACAATCCCACTCATAGCTTATGCCTGATACCTATCCTGGCACAAGGATCAGGCTGAATCAACAGGGGCTGAAGCAGTGGCAAAAGCAATCCAGTGCCAGATCTGAACTACAACAAGGCCAATGGGTAATAGGGGGCTAACTTACCACAACCACATGGAGTTTGAAAGTTTGTGCCTGGTAACATCTCTCGACACAGACTTTCCCTGTACAAACTATAAGGTCCACAAGAAGCAATTAACAAACAGAAAAAGAAAATAGCTAATAGGCAGATGGGTTTTATGGGAGTCCAATCATAAATCTTTGCTCCAGGTTGAGAAAGCTGACATCTAGCCAACTCTAGTTGAATAAGCTCAAAACTTGTGTTAACTTTGGGACCCTATCACCTACTATAGCACTCAGAGCTGTGAAAATGATCTTCACTGATTACAAAATCATTATCTTGGTAGGCATTTTGCCCACCTACAAAAGAAAAGCCCTCTTCTTTCCTCTCTCTTCGTCATCGCCTCCATGTATCCAGGTACCTTAAGAGCACCAAGAAGCTCAAAACACTTACCTTTGTTTAGCTATACTTTTTCCCTGAAAGGAGAGAAGTGCTTTGTGGTATCTGAGTAGGAATTTGGGAAAGTTAATATTAGACTTTGCATTGAGGTCCATATTTACATTTTATGACACTAGCTGCAAGGTGATTTCAATAATTTGAACCTATTGCTTCTCTAACAGGACCAAGTACCAAGCATAAATTTTTCAAGTACAATTATAAAAACAGTTTATACAATACTCCATTTTATGAATGAAGAAAGTGTCTCCAAGAGCATACAAAGGCTTAAATAATATATTTAATCATCTACATCTTTGATGCTTACTATGAACGTGAAGGTGCTCTACCCAGACCCCTCTTCAAGGGAAGACTTGCTGTCTAGCTGCGGGAACACAGTCAGCAGAGAGCTTTCAGTTGTAGTCTTCTTCAGGGTCTACCTCCACTGCAGGATGCTGCCTTGCCCTAGCTCCATCCCCTCTTCCCAGGAAAGCCTGAATCCTGTGACTGGGCAAGGTTGGAAAATAAAGACTTGACTATTTCGGTCCAAAGTGTTACACGCTGATGGAAATACTCACTCCAGAGCTCTCTCCTGGGTTGGCCAAGTCTACATGGCAGTGTGACTTTTCCCTCTTCTCCATTCTGTGTCCTTCTTTTCTTTCCCAGGTGTTACTCTCTAACAAATATCTTGCATCCCAATCTCTATCTTGATGTCTGCTTCTGAATGACCCAGTTGCTGACCCCTACACAACGATCTAACCTCTCTCTCTTTACCGAGATCCAGCCTAGACTCTATAACTCACCTTGACCTTGACAAAGAACATACAAAGAGTACATAGGTGAATCATTATCACATCTAGCTGCAGGTGGTAGTACTCAAACTCCAGTGTCCCAGATTCCTGGGCACAGGCTTCTAACACAGAAAGTGAATGCCAGGTTTCCAATGACTCTGCTCTACTGAATTCTCAGCCTCAAAACTCAGGTTTCCTCAGAACTGATTCCCCAATATCTAATCTAAGATGGTGTTTATGATGCCAGTTATCTTTTACCAGGGGTCTTAAACACAAATGCCTATTGAGCATTGTCCCATAAAATTATTAATTGAATCTGGTCAATGACATGACAATGATACTAAAGGACTCGTTTTGTAATTATGCATAACATCTTCCTATTATTGTTTCCTGACAGAACACTGTATGAGTGAAAACAAACACATCCCATGGACCATTGGGTTGCCTCTTGCTTAGATGTTTGCCAAATGGCTACTGATAGATAGCCTGAACCCTTAACTGAGTGGATATTCACACCTTTACTAAAACCTCCTAGGTGAACTGGACTTCTGATGGAAGATGTTCTTTGAATATGCCTTACGTGGCTACTCATGGAATACCTAGCCCAGGGCTCGCTCTCCTGTTCTGTGACAGGAAGACATCAAACCTGTAAGGGAAAGTTTTCTAGTGATTAAGAAGGAACCACCCAAGAGATGAAAATTGGTGAAAACTTGTTCAGATTATAACTCTGAAAATAATATTTATACTTGCTGCATATTTGCCGATAACCCAAAGTCAGGTCCCCTTTTCTTCTCAGCAATACTCTAATACTTCAGCGATAAACACATCCCATGTTGAGCCCTGCGCTGCTCTCTATAGCTCACTTCTTTTTCACAGATAGAAAAAAGCTGATAACCATTCACTGAGCAACAGTCTCTGTTTCAAAATCTTCCAATAACTATTGCCCAGTGATTCATTACTTCACCTACTTAACAAATATTAATTCATAATCAACTTATGTTCTCTAGTCAACTTCTCTTAACTAAGCTCTGTACTGTATGATTCCCATGCCACCTCTTCCCATGAAAATTTCACATCAGACATAATAAATTTTGAACTTTCAAGTGTTCTTCCCCATGTCTTTTCCATTTCAGTTAGAAGGATTACATTCATTTAGTTGCTCAAGCCAGACACTCATGTCCTCATCCTTGATTTCTCCCTCTCTTTCATTATCCATGTCTGTCCATCCATTCATCCATCCCAAGATCTTTCAGTAATAACACTTAGATCTCTGTTAAATGATGTTCTTTTCTCCAGCTCTGAAGTTATCACCTTAGGCCAAGCCATCATCTCTCTCACTATTGCAGTAAAATCTCTTCTGAAAGACTTCCTCTCTTGTCCTCCTCAAATCCATTCTCCACTGAGTAAGCAGACAGGGTGATCAACTTAAAATCTAAATCGACTTCTATAACTTTGCTGTTTAATTCAGTTTAATAGCACCTAGTAGCACTGAGAGCAAAATCCAAAATTTCTGCCATGGTCTACACTGTCTTGAGTGATCTAATCCTTGCCTACCTCTACCATCATTACCAGCCCCCTTCATTCAATCCTCAGCAGGCACAGGGGCTTTATTCTTGTTTCTCAAACCAGCCAAGCACTTTCCAGCTTCAGCGCCTTCATATATGCTATTCTCTCTACCGGGAATGTCCTCTCCCTGAATATTTCACATTCTTCAGATATTAACTTAAATGTCACCTCCTCAGAGATCTTTCTCCAACCACCTTATCTAAAATAGGCCACTTACTTCCACACCCTGTTATCCTTTATTATAGTACCTGCTGTTTTCTTTCATGGAATTTCTTCCAATTTATGATTAATAAATGTGTTTGCTTATTCAATCTCTCTCTACTCCACTAGACTGTGAGTTCTAGAGGGCAAGAAACATTTTTCTTATTCAAAACATATCCCTAAGGCCTAGCACATTGTCTTGCCCATAACTTTTCGAATGAATGAAACTTCTTTCTCCTCGGCCTCCTTCTCCAGGCCCCCTATCAAGTTTCATGGTGTCACCATCATCTTTAATCTTCTCTCCAGTCAATACAACTCCAACATCTTAACACTGCTGCTTTCAGTCCTTTCTCTCCATACCCTATGCTACTGCCATAATTTAGACACTTGTCATTCCACACTCAGGCAACTACAATACTCTGCTAGCAGGTCTCTGCTAGGTCTGCTTTCTCCATCTCTATCCTCTGTACCCTGTCAGAGTGACCTTTCCAATATGCAAATCATTTTCAGGCTTAAACCCTTTAAATGGCTCCCTGTTGCCTACAGGATAAAGTTCAAACTTCTTAGCATAGCATGCAAGGTACTCTGAGATCTCACCCTGCCTTCCCCTCTGGCTTCTTCTCTCAGTCTTCTCTGACAACCCCATCTCCACAATCTCTGAACATTCTGTCCCTGCCTCCCACCATCCTGTCCATTCTACCTTCTAAATACCCCCTAATGCATTCATTTCTCTGTATCTCCACACTTACTAAGCTCACTGTCCTGGATGACCACACCTTTCTCCCTAATTATACAGTGTCCTGACCAATCCATTTCTAAACAGCATTGAGTGAGCTTTACATAACCATTGCAACCATGGAAATATCTACTAACTCTCCTCCTTGGTTAAAATTCATCTGTAAACAGAAGTTAACACGTCCTGCGAGAATTAGCCTATGAGTGCTCTTCTAACCCTTCCCTCATTCTCTGTATTTAGACTTACTGTCATGCTCCTTCCTGCCCCAGGACCCTTGTTCCTCCTTTCTTCATCTGCCTAAAATACTCAAGGACACTTTCTCCCTGTGGCTTGCTACCCTTTCATCCTATAGCTCAATATTTTCCCTAGGCTAGACCAAGATTCTCTGAGTATCCTTTCATAGCTCACTGCATTTTTTAAAAGTTCTTATCCACCCACAGAGGTTTGGGATATGGGAGAAAGAGCAGCTTCTCAGAAAACAGAACAATGAATTTCAGACCATAAATTTGGGGGGAAGAGTAGGAGGACTTGGGTCACTGGATGCAATTCTGTGTAGACTGTTTCTTTGGCTGTGAGTGCTTTCGGTTGCCCAGGAAGTGCTATAGAGGTTTAAAAATCATTGTTATATATGTTTTTCCCCATAATTTTAAGGGTGTGATAGAACAGAAGGAGGCTGCAGCATGCACTCGATTCAAAGTCTGGAAAGAATTAGAATCATGGGATTTTGTTTGTTTAGGTTCTGTTTTTAAAAATTTTTAGTATATCTTACTTTCACCTTCTTCTTTGGCCTATTAATCAAATTGATTTCCCATCAACTCCCCTAACCTATTCATTCAGTATTTATTCACTCATTCACTCAGCAAACACTCACTGGATGCTGCATCCTTTCCGGAGGAGACAATGGTCTTAGAATCCCTTGAATGTGGAGCATGGAGGAAAATAAACTACATTTGCAACCTAGGTTTCAAAGAGACCAGAAAGCAAAAGAAGGTCAAGTCTTTCAAGTCCAGGGCAATGATAACAAATAAGAGTCCCATCTGAGGGGGATAGTGAGGCAGGTACAGAAGAGGCAAAGCCAAGAGTCCTAGGGTCAGAACCATTCAGCTGGAGAGAGCCTCCTGCAGCTATTTCAGCCAAGTCAGTGGTTGGAGAAGTATCTCTTTAAGGGCTTGGCAGGTTCCTATAAACAAATGCATGAGATCACTAGGCTGTGTCATTTGGCTCCAGATGAATATTGTATTTCCAGCAGAATTCAAGACAGTATCCAAGAATATTGGCCACTGTTATTGTCCCAGGAATATTGGGACAATTGAGAGAGAATATGGGCAAGGGCTGGTAAGGAGTTAGCATCCCTATGAAATTCTAACTATGATAAAAGCCTAGAGTACCAGACAGGGACACTGGGCAGGTCCCCAAGCCCAATGACTTAACCCTCAGGGCACTGTGTACCAGTAATGTCTAAGACTTATCCAAAACCTGGATCTAATATCGTCTATCAATTCTAAGTGCCAGATACAAGTCATCTGAGACTATGGATTAGACACTCAGCTCTAAGCCACTCTAGCTCCAGCTGAGGCAAGGAGAGGCTACGGATGGAAGGACAGGGCAACCAGGATGGACACTGAACATTCCACTGCCCCCTCCCTCTCCTGTCTTCCTGCGGAACACTGGGGTAGGTAGGGGTGGGGAGGGAGGGAATCATCTCTGCGAATCAGGGCCTACTGCTTCCATTTGTTAAGGCCTTCCTTCTGTCCTTTTTAAATATCACTGTTAATACCCCTCGTGGCATTGTCTCGGTCCTTTACCCTTTCATCCAGATATTATTAAAAACGAGTGTCAAAAATGGAATTCTCCAAAGACCTTGTAAAAGTCAGCTGTGAGGCCGGGCTCTACAAGAGCCACTTCCTAAGTTGTGTTTCTGCAGCTAACACGTTTACTCTCCAACCCCATGATGGAAATCCTAGAGCTAGCTTTCCTCACACTGCAACCTTCCTGGACTTGAAACCATTCTCGGAATCCCACTATTTTTTTCCAACCCTCTATACATTTCAGGCTCACTCCTTCTATCTTTTTATACATAACCTCCTCCCACTCTCACCCCACCCTCACCCTTACCCCACCCTGGCAAAACACACACAATATTCTATTTCTACAGACACTTCTGGAACATCAGGATGTGCCCTGGCCTAGGACTCCAGTGATGGCCCCTGAGATCTTTTGGTACACAGATCAGAGGTTTTTGAAGGAGCAGTTTTAATTCAGCAGTTCTGATGTGGAAACAAACTACGTAGATGGTTACATAGCCAGGTAGTGTGCTGTAGTGCCGTGAATTTAAACCACAGTAGCCGGGCACAAAAGATAATTACGTTTTTCCAAATTAAATTAAACCTAGCTCCAATATGCTGAAAAGAAACATCAATCTCTGTTATGTTTAGTGACACTTCCATCTCCTCGGGATCATGAAGTGATAATAATATTATTATTTTATCATAATTAATGAAATATGAGAAACATACAGCACTTGCTAAGTTTCAGGCACTATCCTAAGTGCTTTATCTCTACAAACTCACTTATCATCACAATCACCTTGTGAGGTAAGTACTATTACTTTTGTCCAGTTTGTAGATATTGAGGCACAAGAGGTTTTCAGAGGTTTTCTAAGCCCACAGAGTAAACAGAGAAGCTGGCATTGAACCTAGGAGGCTTGTTCTAAAATTTGTGTTCTTAACATCCATGGAAAACAGAAATTCTGGCTGCATCTGGATTCTCTGCCACCTTTGACTTCTAGCTCCTCATGGGGTTCTCCCGCTGACCAGAGGCCTAGCCGCAGAATCTTGGTTAAAGAACTGTGGGTCTTGGTGTCCAGTTTTCTCTGTATCCTATTGAGGTCTCCAATACAGGGCACTGTGTGCAATTACAGCATAGGTCTCCAGCTCTCATGGATATCCCCAATTACCAGCTTTTCCCTAATTCACATACCAACCTTTTAATCTGAAGTTATGGCTACCCTATCTTCAACTCAGAGCACCAGTCTCTAGCTCCTTTCCTCTGTGAAAATCCAAAACAGTCTCCCCAAGGGAGCCTGAAACACAAAGGCCCTTTACTTCCTTCCTGCTAGTTGTGGATTTGGGTGTGGATGATGATTGGTCCCTCCTCCTTGGATTGGGGTAAAGAAAATACCTGACTGGGGCTTCCCTGGTGGTGGCGCAGTGGTTGAGAGTCCGCCTGCCGATGCAGGGAACACGGGTTCATGTCCCGGTCCGGGAAGATCCCACGTGCCGCGGAGCGGCTGGGCCCGTGAGCCATGGCCACTGCGCCTGCGCGTTCGGAGCCTGTGCTCCGGCAACGGGAGACGCCACAACAGTGAGAGGCCCGCGTACCGCAAAAAAAAAAAAAAAAAAAAAAAAAAAAAAAAAAACCCATTCATTTATCCTCTTTCTTAAACGGCTTCAAATATTTGCTTAATCTCCAGTCCCACAAAACATGGATCAGCCCCTGCTTTGGCCCATTTTAGCTCTTAACAAATATGTCAGTCTATCCTGTCCTCCCTCATATTCCCCTCTAGCTCTCCCTATTTCCTTTCCTTTCCCTTCTACAGGATCAAACATTACCTGCCCATCCCATTTTCCACTTTTCTTAGGCCCTGTTGATGTATGTGGTAGATAGAATAATGGTCTCTCAGAGATGTCCACAGCCTAATGCCTGGAACCTATGAATATGTGAACTCATATGGCAAAGAGGCTTTGGAGATGTGCTTAAGGTTATGGACCTTGAGATGGACGATGATCTTGGATTATTGAAGTGGATCCAATCAAATGACGTGAGTTCCTAAAAGCAGAAAACCTTTCCTGGCTGAGATCAAAGAGAGATGCACCATTGTTGGCTTTGAGGATAAAGGAAGTGGCCACAAGCCAAGGAATACAGGCAAGCCACCAAAAGCTGGAAAGGCAAGGAGATGGATTTTCTTCTGAAGCCTCCAGAGGAACACAGTCCTGCCAACACCTTAATTTTAGACCTCTGACCTCCAGAGCTATCAAATAGCAAACTTATGTTTTTCAAACATAAGTAATCTTTGTGGTAATCTGTCAGGGCAGTGATAGAAAACAAGTACAATGTAAAGAAAACAGTTTCTCTTTGCTCTTTTTGGTACCTTGTCTTTGGCTTATTTACCTGTGATGTCTCTCGTTTTGCTCTCTTGCCTCCTAATAATTATCTCTTTTCTCTTTGAGTCATGCATGGTGGGAACAGGGCTCCCCCCCGCACCCTCTTTCTTATGATTTGTAGGAGTCCTCATCTGACATGGATTTGCTCAAATTCCAATTTAATTAGATTAAGCACCCCGCTATATTAAAAATCCTTTACCATGAGGCAGCTGTTGAAGTCAATGAGAAGATCAAGGTTTCAGTCTCAAATTTTCCATTTTCCACCCATGTGACCTTTGGCAATTTCACCAACCTTTCTGAAGCTTATTTCTTCTCTCCCAGAACAGGAGACCCACAGGGCATCCCTTCCCATTCCCTCGATTGTGAGTTCTATGAAGATACCCATCCACCCAGTGAAAATGGACATTTTTACAAGAATTGAAAATCTATTTTATCTCTTTTATATCTTGCTTTATAACTCTATCTTAGTTGTGCTTGCAAGGCTTGTGTAGATGCTAATGGTGAGCAATGGGGGTCGCTGCTTTTTTAGTAAAACGTATTTTCCTAGAAGCTCTGAAAAGGATCTAATTAAAGTTTGACACCTCACAGTGGTGGTGACCTGAGGGTTAGATAATGATCCCTGTGTCACCAAGTTTTTGCAAAATGAAGTGGGATAACTCATGCAAATGACAGGACCTGCACATAGGAGGCTTCCTGTGATGGAATTCCAGCATAAGAAGTAAGCGTGTCACTCTGTCTTTTGTCAGAAATTTGTGTGTATTTGAATACTTAGAAAATCACCTCCTGGCCTCTGCATTTGCAAACTGAATTATCTGAATACTCTTAGTGGATCCTCTGAATGAGGCTCTATATGCAAAAACTCTTTGGGAAGGTAGCAAATGCTAGATGGTACTGTAAATTCAATTTTCTAATTATATATTCATCTTTGTACATCTTTTATTCCCAGAATAGAAGCACCCTGTTAGTAGGGTGCTGTATAAAATGACATGACCTGTTGGGAAGAAAATCAAACTTTTTATTTTTGTTGATCAGTTTCTTCCCCTACAATATCTGAACTTCACTCCCAGGAAAAGCTGAACTGAACTTGCTTCCATTTTTGTCTTCCTAGACACAAAGGAGATAACAATGAACTTTAGTTTTTCTTTTCTTTCTTTCTTTTTTTTTTTTCTTTGATGCATCAGTCACTGTTGAAGAGTTAATGCTGGGCAGTTGTGGATTTTGACATCGGGCAGACCTGAGATCAAACCCCAGACCTATCTCTTGAAAGATAATGGGACCGTTCACTAACCACTTTAGAGTTAAACCTTCTTCAATATGAAGTGAAAATGATACTCATAGATTTTCAAAAGATGTTTTGAGAGTGAAATGAAATCATTTCCTCAAAAGAGGGTAGCATGGTGCCTGCACACGGTATTCTATAGGTATAACTTTTGTCTTTATTTGGACTTTTCTAGTCAGATTATACAAACCAATAAATTATTTGCTAAGCATTATAGAGACAGGGGTGAGAGGAGAGAGCACAGTTCCTCCAGCCAGCACCATTATCAAGGTCAGTGTTGCATGGGAAAACTAAATGAGTAAATAAACACTTATAATCTGGTTGCATAAATGCTTGATTCTTGTGATCAGAGAAACACCAAGCAGAGAGGGAACATGTGAGCAAGACATCCTGATCACATATGAGGGGTCAGAGAAGGGAGGAAATAACATCTTAAGTAAGAGACCTGAATGATGTGTCTGAGTTACCCGGATAAGAGAAGGAGAGTTTGTGAAGGTATGGATCCCAGGCAGAGGAATCATATGTGGATGTCAAGGGCCCAGACACATGAAGGCAAGGTGCTTACAGAAAATTGGAGATCTTTTTGTAAGACGGGGGATGGAGAGAAAACTTTAGGATGTGGGGTGGGTAGGTGGATTGGGAAAAGTACTGAAAAGTAAGGCAGCAGAGGTAGGGAGATCATGAATAACCTTGTAATTAGAATTAGACTTGTATTTATTCAAATGGGAGGCATTGCACCATTGTATATATGAGAATGACATGATTCGATTTTCCCTGTAGAAGGTCACTTTGGCTGCCCTAGAGGGCCAAGACTAGAGGCATGGAGAGCAGTTAGGAGGCCACAGCACTAAGCCAGGTGAGAAGTGGTGGTGGTGGAATTAAGATAATGACAATGGCGTTGGTAAGAAGTGGGTAGATTTGTGTGATAACAAAGCTGAATCAATAGGATCTGATGATTAGATGTTACCTAGGTGGCGAAGAAGTTGTCAGTGGTGATACCTGGGTTTCTCAATTAGGCAACTGGGTGAAAGGCGATTCCTTTTGCTGAGATACTGAAAAATGACCAATAGAAAATGTCTGGTATATGAGGTTGGATCCCAGGAGACAGAGCTGAACAGGAGATTAATAGAGCCAAACAATTACAAAGTGAGAGTTGGCTATATATCTTTGAAATACACCAACATTTAAGGCACTATATGATTAGGGGAACATCCAGATGAGGCTGAGAAGGAATGGACAGAAGAATAGAAATGAAATCCTATTGAGCGTGAGGACTTGGAAGATATAGTAGTCAAGAATTCTATTTGCAAGCAACAGAATCCAACTCTCGTTGATGTGAGAGAAAAAGGATGACCTTATTGAAAAACCACTGGATAACTCAGGGAATTACTGGGAAATCTTGAAAGTTAAACTGAGAAACATAGATGGGGGTTCCAATGCTGGGGAACCCCCAAATCAATCAGTGTATATTTCAAAAGCCTAGAAACCAGACTGTTGTAAAGAGGGTCAACATTAACAAATATTTTTGAACGATCAAGAAAAGAAAACTTGGCTTTAGCACAAGACTGTTGCTGGTAGATTTGGTGGAGACTGAAGCCAGATTTCAAGTGGTTGGACTCTGGAGGTGTCATACATAGACAATAGATTCAATAGCTTTAGTTAATTTTTGTGGAGTTTCCAAGCACTTTTCCTCATTCCTATTCTTTTCTTCATTTGATTTGAGGCTTCATGTGTTATATTCCCTAGGAGATGGTTTCCTATGGAAAGGGGATGGGGGGATCAGTTGAGGAGGCCAGGGAATCTGATTCCTGTGCAACAAACTGTAATTAGGAATACCATCTCTACACTGATTTCTCTCTATAAAATCAGTTGAAGACAAAAGAGGAAGTTATCTTCCTCAAAATAGACACCATTCCTTGAATAATTTTTTCTTGAATTTTGTCGTGCATTTACTTCTCTTGAGCAGTTGTGTTACAGACACACTTCCCTGGGTCCCACTGCTAAAGATCTGATTCAATAGTTTGAGGTAGTACCCTGGCACCTGTATTTCTAACACACTTCCCAGGTGGTACTGATGCATAAGAAAGTTTGAGAGCCTCTCCCTCATCTTACATAATGCAGATGGTTTAGTATTTTTCACAATGTATGCCAGTATTGAAATAAGAATCTTTGAGAAAGCATCCTTTACCTTTGTCAAGTGGGTAACTAAGGTTGCTTTGGCTGAGTAAACTTGTGTTCTGCTCTTGGCTATAAAGAGTCCCCAACTTTGTTCATGATTCTCCGGATTTATAGACGTTTCCCCAGCTGTGTTATAGTTTCTACAGGTATGTGGGATGTTACACAGGGATGTGTAAATTTCCCTGGTTGTATGCAAAGTCCTGCTGTGGTTTTTACCAGATGTGGGTAAGTTTCCCCACCACCTGAACAGGTCCCAAGCCAGCCTAGCGCTTTCTCACTGGAAGTCTCTCACACTTGAATTCATGAAACTATGCACAAGCTTTCCCTTTTATCCTTGCTTTATTGCCTACCCTGCATTTCCCTGCCTCGTCCATGTCCTCTCCTCCTGAAAACAGCTATAGTTCACACTAATTTCCTCCAGAAAGTTAAAGCAAACCCACTGCCTTGCCCTGTCTTCACTGCAGACAAGTTCACTGCTGGATCTCCCTGAGGATGCTGTTTTCAGGTTGGTGTGTGCAAAAACAGAAAGGGAAGCTCTGAAACAAAGAGAAATCTCTCCCCACCCCCATTTTTCTGTAGCTATTTGGGCTGGTCTCAATCCACAGCAAGTGGGAAATTAAAGTTCTGGCCGTGTCTGAGATACCTCTGCTCACTGGCTTGTGGAGAAAACGACTACCCATCCTGCCACTCACCTGCGTTGATCAGGAAAACTTTCTGGCCATTAATCTGACAGTAGATTGGCAGCACTCTACCCACCCCACTGGCCCAGAGCACCAGAGCTTCCTTAAGAACCACATGGCTTACCAGTTACTGAAATGGATGGTCTTCTAACTGGAACAGGGGAATATCTACGATTAGGGAAAAAAAAAAAAAAAAAAAAAAACAACAACTAAAAATAATAAATTAAAACCAGAATAAATGGACAAATCCTCAATAGATTGGGATCTGATGTTGGAGTATCAATTCCCTGGCCCTCCTGAGGGCTCCTGGCTCTTTCCGTGAAGCAGGCAAGGTTGAACTCTCTCCAAAGAGTCTGAGAGATGGGGGAGACATGAGAACAGAAGAGGAAAGCAATTGCTGCCCTCAGGAGTGAACTACAAACAGTCACGAGATACAGACAGAGCAGACTTCTCTCAGCGTTGAGAATCCACAGGAGCAGTGAACAGTTTAAATCATGGATGTCGTTTGGTTTTTGTAGGCAGAGCCTTTAGCTTTCATCCCAGGATTTCAAAGCATCTCACAGCCATTAATTAGTTGTAAGCAATTCAGGCCTGTCAACTTTTCACACCTAATCAAGGGCTGATGTATGTCACCCCTAGGGATCTAATCAATAATTCCTGGGCACTCTCTCCCTCCCTTTACCCTTCTCCCAAGTCAGTTTTTCTTTCAAGCCCACCCTCCTTTATTCCCCTCTTACGTTATCTGATTCCCTTGCCCTTTTCTTCCCCTTCCTCTTCTCTCTTCTATTCCAAGGATTCCTTTCCTTCTCATTTCCCTGGATAGAGTTAGAGGGGAATTTGCAAACCAAGGGGTTTCAGGTCAGGGCACAGAAGTCCATGAGTCCCTGGTTTTCACAAGGAAAGGCCCAAATGAAAATGAGGTCATGATTTTCCATTTCTCAAGGGAGATATTTACCTGGGAGTCATTTGTTTGTGAATCCTACTCACCAGTCAGATAAACCACTGCCAATGTACAGGCAGGTCTCTGATGATAAAGGAAGGTAAAAATACAGCTCTGTGTCTTTCAATTGGCTCAAGCTCTTCTCATCCCTTCAATAAAGGCAAAGCTCCATTCCATGAGAATAAATCACTTAGACCAGGAATGATAAATCCACTGCACATGAATTGACTCTTATATCTACACTCATGCAGACATCAGTAATCGAGCATCAACTTTCCCCTAGAAACCAACCTCAGACCCAGAATTCTTCTCAAAAGGAAATATGAACCTTCCCTATAACTAATAGAAGAATTTTAAGTCATAGTTCAGCCGCTGCCCTCTCAACTTACGTACTGCTCTTGTCTGCTGTTTAAACCTTGCCCTTTAAAACACACAAATTAAACATCATTTTATGGATGTATGGAGATAATCATTATTTATATTTACATGAATATTTGTCACTTCATTTGTTCACTATTACATCTTACTTCAAAGACAGTCCACTGCATTTTTTTTTTCTTAAAACGCATTCTTTATCAATTCCCTTTGTCTTGATCTATCAGTGGTAAACTTTCTCAGTTGTCTGTGAATGTGTGTGTGTGTGTGTGTGTGTGTGTGTGTGTGTGTTCTTGAAAGTGCCTTATTTCATATTTATCAGCAGTCTGAGGGAAATGCAAACACATGATCAAATTCTAAAGGCAAAAATCAAGGCTGAGCTTGATATTTAAACAAGAGAATAAGGTACAATAAAAATAATGCAATTTTAAATAAGAAGACAGGGGTTAGGTTTAAGTTCTTCTTTTGGCCTTGGATAAATTATTCAGTAATATTCATTAATTTATTGGTGAAATAAACATGGTATATATCTGCTAATTGCTTGTCTCTGTCCTAGACATTCATGATTAAAAACAGAAAGCATGGTTTCTGGCTACAATGAGCTCAGTCTATAACGGGATTCAATCACATTAATCAGATAGATAAAAGATTATTTTGTATGTGGAGAAATAGAAATATCTATTTATAGTGTCTTATTAAAACATCCATGGGGACATCTATACAGCTTTTCGGTGGAAAGAGTTGTTGAGAGTTTGGCTTCCTAGAAGCCATGTGAAGAGGGAGGGGTGTGAAAGGTATTCCTGGAAGAGGAGGAAAAGAGAGAGGAAAAAGAAAAAAAGAAGAGAGAAAAAGCACAGTGACAAAAATTAGAATGAAATGAATAGTTAACTAGTAACCTGAAAGTGGGGCATAAGTTTGAGAAAGGATGCCATTGGAGACAAGGTTGGATGTTTAAGCATGGACCAGGTCATAAAGGGCCATCGTTGCTGTGCCAGAGTATTTAGACTTCATCTCATGGGTCGGGAAGGCTCATTACAGAAGTGAAATGTAGTGACAGGTCATATTTGTGTTTCAAATGGCTGACCCCAGTGAGTTGTGACGAGGTCAAATAGGGGCTGGGGAGGAAAGACTGGTGTCCCATCTGGCTCCGAAACCATTTTATAGGCCAGGCAAGAGCTGATAAAAACTTTAAATGAATCAGTGATATTATTGATGGACAAGAAAAATACAGATTTAGAAAGTAATAAGGAAGAAACAAACCCTGCAGACCGTACTGCTAAAAGCATGTGAGTGGTGAGCAAAGGGGAAAAGGAGTGAACAATAACCCACTGATTTCTAGCTCTGGTCTTGGGTAGATGGTGTTGCCACTAACTCACCAACTAAGAGAATTTAGAAAGAAACTCAGCTATAAAACAAAGGAGTAGAGTTCAGTTTGGAACATCTTGGGTTTCAGATGCCAGTGGACATTAACGTTGAAAACCTTAAATCTGAAATTCTAGTCTCCAAGACTTAGTTTTCTAACACCAGAAGCCAAAACATTAGCCAATCCCGGGGCACATCTAGAGCATATGATTATGAGAAAATATTGGGGTCATAACTACTTGGTAGAATATTCCCCATCACAGGCTCTCAGGTGGCAAAAACCAAGGCTTGCTCTCTGAGCTCTTAGAACAAACAGAACAAAGAGGGAGGTATTTTGCCAGTCAACACAGATGTAATGTTTCTTCTCTCATAGTCTCTTGTCTCTGAGAATTGAAGCTCATTTGGCTTAGATGGCCCAGTTTAAGGTCACTTCCATTATATGCACTGGGGTCTAAAGTGGTGCATGTTTTATAAGGTGGTTGTACAGGCAGAAATTTCACCTGCAACAGCTAAAAATCACATTTCATGATTAGCCTTTAGCTATCTGCTTGGGAATTGTGTATGGTCAATAGAATACAGGAGAAGGAATTGTTCCAAATGCCTGCTTGGACATTCTCTGCAATGCCTATGGTCCTTTATCACCAGAACAACTCAAACCACTTTCTCTGAGATGTGGAATATACTCAATTAATCAGTGAATACATCCTCACCCCTTATGCACACATTGGGAGTCACCCAGACCCCCTTTTTGTTATATTGTCTGTGTACTTATCAATCTTTACCTGAGATCCATCCTCCATCCATAATTTCTTCCCACTGAGTTATCCAAGACTTAGAAAAATGGGGCTCTCTCTTCCCTCAGTAGCAGGAATCCAAATGCATAGCCTTTGGATCCTCACTATTATTGAAACATTACCTCTGAGAAAATCTCTGTGTGTTATCCTTAACCTTTTAGAAACCAGAGCAATGCAGTAAGAATAGGAGTTTTGATGCCCCAACCAATGTTTAATCAGACCAGCCTCCAAGCAAGGATTTATCCACTGAAATATTGTGCTTTGATAAAAGTTCTGCTGAGAATCTGTGATTACTGGAGTTTTTTACAAGGTACTTCATAAGCCATTACATAAAACACTAATTATCCAATATTTCTACCAGCAGGGTTTCTTGTACTAATTAAATTAACACTGAAAACTTCTAACATCATTGATTAAGAGTCCTAAGTGCTGTATATCAGTAACAATTAGGACAACTTCATTTTGGGCAAAAATTAAATTCTGCTCTTCCCTTATCCCAGGAGATTAATGATCATCTTTTTCTAATAACCAAGGTTCTCACCTGGGAATAATGACTTTTGTGATTTGTCCCCATTTTGACTCCCGTTATGGAGCCTAGTTTGGGGATAGCAGTCTTCAGTTTCAAATCTGGCTTCAGACTTGGTTGAACACATTCAGGCCCCAGCCCTGCCACTTAGCAGATGTGTGAGCCTGAGCAAAGAAAGACCTTCTATTGGGCTCAGATTCCTTTTCTATAGTATGTTGATTAAAAGAGTCCCTATCTTATGGGCTGTGATAATTACCAAATGCGACAAGTCCTGTAAAAGTGTTAGTTCTGAGCCTGGTGCATGACAAGTGCTGATGATCTTCTCTCCTGCTCACGATCTGAGACACTTCCCAAAACCTTAAAGTCGGAAGGGAAGCCTTAGACGATTGCTTTAACTAATCTTTAACGTTTACTGAAAAGCCAAAGTGCTGACATTAATATGATCCAAGAGAGACTCGAGTGGTGGATCATTGTACCTGGCTACTTCCCTTTCTAGAATCCAGGGTCAAAAATGCCCAGAGTTGCTATGGAAAATGAGAAAACACATGGAGGTCACTTACAGCCCAGACACTCTGGGACAATCCTCATGCTCCTTTAAGACTTATGTTCACAGATATGGAGAGTCCTTGGAGGTGTTTTGGAGAAGTTGCTTTTGGAAATCATTCTCATAACAACATCAATTGAAAAAAAAGCTTAGTTTAATCAGTCACCCTTTTCGTGCCAGTCATTGTACTAAGCATAACTGCGTTACCTCATTTCATCTCCACCTGAAGAAGTATTATACTTATCTCCAAGGAAGTGTAATTATACCCATTCTACAGATGAGTAAACAGACTCAAAGAGGGTAAGTGACTACTCCAAGGTCAGCCAGCTAGCACATGATCAAGAGAGGACTTAAATCCATGCCTTCGTGACCCCAGACTGCATCCCCTTCACCGTGGGGCACACCACCTCCATGTGTAAAAGACTTGCCTCCTTCGGCATCCCTGAAAAACCCCACATCCAGGAGCTCCTGAGCACCAGTTCCCTGGCCACCCTGATGCTCAGGATCTTTGAGGAGATTCAACCACCCGTGGGTCAGTTTGGGACTTTTCACAAAATCCCCAGCAGCCTCATTGCAAAACAATGCAAATGACAACATAAAACATGGTTCAAACTCTTCAGCCTACCCCTGGCTTTCATTCCTCTTGGAATTGGCTTATGAGAAGACAGTCACTGCGTACCCGGATGCTTGCAAATTACCAAGCCTCCTTCTGGCCCCTTTCTATTCTTTCAAAAAACCCTCCTTCCCTTTGCCCCATTATCAATCTTCAGCTGAAGCTTCCTTCCCAATTCTCTTTCCATCTGAAGCTCCAGAAATCTCCTTCTAATCCAGTCTTTGCCAAACTGACTACCCCTGCGAGCCTCAAATCCTCCCCTTCCCTCCACTTCTCCCCCCAGCTCCTTCCCAGGGTCCCCCTCCCCAGATTCCTTTTCCCCATCACCCACATTCCAGGCTCCCACTCCCGATGAGCCTCCCTTTCTAAGCTTCTCTGCCCACCCCTCCCACAAGCTCAGGCCCTAGAACTTAAGCACTCCATCTAATGGACCTTCTTACTCAGCCTCAATATTTGCTTTCCGATACATTGGATTTATGGAGTGTTTGCCTGAATTAAAATGAGAAATTTTAGAGCAAACTGAGGCTTTTCGGCTGCTAAGCTCCATCATGTACTTTAAATAAAGAAAGGAGGGGAGCGAGTGTGAAGGGGTGCCCGATGCATCCACCTACCCTTGAATTACCATTTCATCCCAGGCTGCTCCCCTTCAAACCCAGCTGGTGCCTACCTGGCACTGCTCGCCTCCCCCAGCTAAGTTAACAAAGCAGTTACAGCTCATCCACTGAGCTCCTTCTAATCGACTCCCAGTGAAATAATATTTGCTTTCCATGCCTACTTTGAATCCCACTCACTTTGTTAAAAGATTGCCTCTGGCTGTCTCTGCTGGCTTAATCTAATAGTTTCTAGTTTGTACAAGCAAAGTGTTTTCAACCACCTATATAAATAACTTAAGCAGAGGAGGACACTTGTGCAGCCCCAGCGCAGGGCTATAGGACATGACAGATCCCCAAATGATGCCTCAGTCAGGCTCCTGGGGGATGCCCCCAGCTGAGTGGGAGCAATTAGCATATCGTATCAGGCTGAAAGGATAGTCTGTGTTCCTATAGAAAGGCATTGCTGTCTGGTTTCTCCAACGCAGGAGACCATCAAAAGTGCCTCAGCCCTCTCTGTGTCCCTCGGTGCTGCCAGCATCCATGTAGAGGGAGCCAGAGCAAAGGAAGGAGAGGGGAGAGGAGCCGGATAGCCAAGCTTTTTTTTTTTTTTTTTGGTAAGATATTTAATGCAGTCAACTTTACTTTTTCAACAGTTGTGGTAAAATACATATACCATAAAATGTACTATCTTAACCATTTTAAGTGTATCGTTCAGTACTGCTGAATACAATTCAGGCTGTTATGCAAACAATCTCCAGAACTTTTTTCACCTTGTAAAATTGAAACTCTCCCCATTAAATAACAACCTTCCCACCCTGCCTCCCCTCAACCTCTGGCAACCACCATTCTAATTTCTGTTTCTGTGAACTTTACTAATCTAGGTCCCTCATGTAAAGAATAATACAGTATTTGTCTTTTGGTGACTGGCTTATTTCACTTAGCATGATTTTTAGATTTATCCATCTTGTAGCATATGTCAGGATTTCCTTCCATTTTGAGGATGATAATATTCCATTGTATGTATATACCATGTTTTGTTTATCCATTCACCCTTCAATGGACACTTGGGTTGCTTTCACTTTTTGGCTATTGTGAATAATGCTGCTATGAACGTGGGTCTACAAACATCTCTTTGAGACCCAGCTTTCAATTCTTTTGGATGTATGCCCAGAAATAAAATTTCTGGGTCATATGGTAATTCTACATTTTTTTTTACTTTTTGAGGAAGTGTCATACTGTAGCCCACAGTGGCTGAACCATTTTCCATTTCTACCAACAGTACACAAGGGTTCCAATTTCTCTACACCCTCACTAACACTTGTTAGTTTCTGTTTGTTTGTTTATTTTGGTAGTAGCCATGCTGAAGGGTGTGATCAAGCTATTTTTTTTAAGTCTATTTTCTTTTGGGCTGAAATAAAAATCAAAAGCAGGTCAGGTTATGGATAGGGTTTCTTATGGGAGTGAAGGGACATCTCTCCCTTTGGATAGAGTCATCTTCTAAAACAAAGGTTGGCAAACTATAGTTACAGCAGCCTATATTGGTAAGTAATATTTTATTGGAAAACAGCCGTGCTCATTTGTTTACGTATTGTTTATGGCTCTGTCCACACTAGCAGGGCAGAGCAGAGAAGCTGAAACAGAGCTTGTATATGATGCACAAAGCCTAAAATACTGAATATCTGGTCCTTGGCAGGAAAAGTCTGCCAAACCCTGTTCAAATAGAATCACGTGATGAACACCTTATTCGAACTCCCATAATTTCGTATAGCCAGAGGATTAATACTAAATTACAACCTCAGCAGGATGGAGCCCTCAACATTCATAGGTGTGTGCAGGGAGTGGGGTGGTGGGAGAGCATCACTGAATCCAGCTGAAAATGGGGGACATTGACTCAGAGATCTTAGGAAATGCTAGGAAAGGGAAATCAATTTTATATTGATGGGGTAGCAAAGGCATCTTGGGGAGCTGGAGCAAAGGAGCTGGAGTTTGGGCTGAGCTGAGAGAAGTAACAGGATTGGGTAAGCAGAGAGAAGTGGGGTCAGTTCTTCGGGGCGGGGACGATGGCCTGGGTCAACATGCAGAGTCAGCAGCCCTCTGTATAGGACTGAAGACCTGTAGAGAGCTTAGAGAGGTTGTGTCTGGGACACGATAGGGAGAAGACCACAAACACACAGTGCAGTCAGGTCATGGGGGAAAATGATGTAGCATTAAGCACTTGACTTTGGCCTTGAGAGTAAGAGGGTGTCCTGGAATCTTTCATGACCTATGAGTTAGATGTGACCTTATTTTAGCTGTAGTCACCTCCTTTTTGAGAGGCATGAGAAAGTGGTTCAAACCTCCATCCAACCTTTGGTGGGAGGCTCAGTGTCCCTTCTAATCCCTCAGACACCCCCGGGTTGGGGGCTTGGGGGGTTTTGCCTTTTCCAAGCAGTTTGGATCCTCAGTTCCTGCTTCCACTGAACTAAAGTTGACCCTTGAACAACACGGGTTTGAACTGTGCAGGTCTACTTATATGTATATTTTTTCAATACTGAATACTACAGTCCTACATGATCCACAGTTGGTTGAATGGAAGGATCCGGAACTGTGGATACAGAGGAAACTCAGATACAGAGGACTGATTGTAAGTTACAAACAGATTTTTGATGGTGGGTGTCCCTAACCCCTACATTATTCAAGAGTCAACTGCAGTGGACTTATATATACTAACAAATGTAAAATAGACAGCTAGTGGGAAGCAGCCGCATAGCACAGGGAGATCAGCTCGGTGCTTTGTGACCACCTAGAGGGGTGGGATAGGGAGGGTGGGAGGGAGACGCAAGAGGGAGGAGATATGGGGATCTATGTATATGTATAGCTGATTCACTTTGTTATACAGCAGAAACTAACACACCACTGTAAAGCAATTATACTCCAAGAAAGATGTTAAAAAAGAAAAAAGAGCCAACTGAAGTTTAGTCTCCATATAATCTTACATCGTAGATGCTTAATCCATTTATTCACTGCAGCCATCCCATCCACTTTAGACATTGCCACTACTTCAATTCATTCACACCCCAAAATATCATATGTCCAACACAAGTCTGGATAATAATGACAATATAAAATAATTTAATAATAATAATAACCGTACATGCCAGGGGCTGTTCCAAGGATTTTATATATTAACTCATGTTCAACAAACATTTTCTGTGTGTGCATTTATCTAAATAGCACTGAACAAATCCCTTAAAATCGAATATTAGACAATTTGGTCACTTTTTCAAGAGAAACTTAGCATGCTGCATGCCTAGCATTTTTCCTAGATTATTTCTCTCCTCTTATATTTGTTCCTCTCTTTTTCCAGGCCTCAGAGATTCCCCAAATCCTGTTAATTTCTCACTGAGAGAACCTTAACCCTTTGCGTATAACACAGTCTCCGCTCAACCTCTTGCCTGGGTCTTACTTTACAGATCTAAACCCATACCTGTCCATCTGTCCTGGATCCTCCAATGTCCCTTCAAAGGGAGACTCGGGGACCAGCTGAATGGTGCCCAAAGTTTCACTCTCCTCCTTACATATGAGAAGCAAGGCTTCAGAAGGATTCCTTTTCCAGAGTATACAACATGAATTAGAGACTAAAAGCAGGGCTCCGTGATTTCTGTGCAAACAGTGAGGAAGCAAGCACTGGGCTCCTGCCAAATGGAGAGAAGCCAGAGAGAATGAGGAGACTCCAACAGGTACTGATAACTCACTGTGTGTCCCAGGCACAGGGCTAAGCTCTGTAGCATCATTCTGTCTTCAGGAAAAGCCCATGAGGTCACTACTAGTATCCGAATAGTACAAATGAGTAAATGGAGGGTCACAGGGGTTAAGCAACTTGCCCAAGGTCGCACATTGAGTCAGCGAAAGACTAGGGGTTGAATCTTTGCTCTTTGTACTGTACCATGCAACTTCATCTAGGTCTATAAGAAAGAAGAGGTTGCTTAAAGGTGCAAGAGCAAGCCTTACTTTGCTGTGGCTGTCACCTGTGAGCTTTCAATTGCAAACACCCACCAAGATCTCTTATTCTCTGTGTCTGGCTTGTATTTCTACTCACTGCCACCAACACAGGAGTGAGTATATCAACTTTCCAATGGAACTTAATAGCAATAATTTGCAGGATTTTTTCATTTCCCTTTGAAAAACCAATAAATGGTTAGTGATGCCATTAATAGAGTGAAAGCAGATTCCTCCATAGAATTGATATTTGTAGCATTTATCACACGTACACACACACACACACACAAGAAACCACAGAATTTGTTAAATCCTAAATACTTGAGTTTAAATGCCTGCAACCAAAAGAGAAGGTAATGCAGTCAAGAGTTCTAGCACAGAGGTCAGAAAGTCCCAAGTTCAAGTTCGAGTTGCATCTCTTCCCAAAGGAATATTCTGAAGATTAGATGAATTAGGTCGTTAAAAGCACACTGTCTGCTCCTGGTAGGTAGGAGATGCTATAGCAGAGTTAGACACAGATGCAAGTGAACTGAACCCCTTCTGTGACACTTCACTCCTCCTGTACCCAGGATGTCTCTCCCCTTCCACAGCCCACAGCCTCCGGCCAGCAGCCAGCCCCAACCCTTCCTCTCCCAGTCTGCCTGTTTCCCCCCACTTACTGTGTGACTTCAGAAATATCAGTTCCCTTCTCTCGACTTCAATATTCCTCCCTTTTCCTGTTGTTATTTCATTGTCAGGTACATCCCAGAAATGATTTCATAAATCCCTAAACATAACATCTGATCTTCCTGAAATAACTCCTGACTCAATATCAGAGGCTTTAATTCCAATCATGAGCAAAGAAACATCTTTGGGGATGATTTTTGTAGCCTGGTCCTAGGGAAATGCATGGCTTTTAATGGGACTTCAGAAAGATCAGGTCCATGACCAATGTCAGATGATTTTGGAGGGCCAAGCACTCCTTAATTATGGAGAGCCCAATCAGCCACACCTGGTGAAGGCTGCACAGATGTCCGAGTTGGATCAAATGGCCAGATCATTCCCGAATGATCAGACCTAGGGGATCTTGGACAAGAAGAACCCAGTGAGATCAGAAGCCACAGACCTTGAAGAATGTGCACCATCCTGCAGAAGAGAAGTAAATAAGACACCATACTGGCCCCAGAGGAGAAAGAGGGGATGAGACAGCTTTTATGTTTCCTTTCCCACTCTTCCTCAGAAATTTCCCTTCTCATACCCTGCAAAATGAGGACAAAGAACCCCAGGAAACCTGGATGTCCAGAAGAGGACCCAGCTTTTGCTCTTCCACATAGCTCCAGCTCTAACATAGTTTATCTGCTTTATCTTATCATTACCTGAAAGTATACCATATTTTTTTTTTTTGCCTACATGTTTATTTGCCTGTCTCCTCCAGTCAGTGTAAGCTCCACAGGAGAATACGAAACTTATTTCACTCATTTGCTCTGGAATCAGGTGCAAACCTTATCTTCTGTGCCTAGGACAATGCCTGGCACCGAGAAGGTACTCAGTGAGCATGTGTTGAATGAATAAGTGAATGAATACATGAAGTAACATAATATATGCCATTATAAAGACTAACTCTGCTGAAACTAAACCATTAGTGTGGAAGGCTTCTCAGAGCAGAAGCGTTTGATCAGGAAGACTGGGAGTTTTTCAGCTCAAGAGCGTAGCAAGCAGAGGCGAGAGCATAAGGAAAATCATTCAGTTATGACTGTGTCATATGAAACAATCCAGGATGGTCAACTTTGCTCCCCATCACCCTGACAGACACTCTGCTAAAACTCTATACTTGGCCTGGGAGTGCATAGAGAAAAAGAAACACCCCAAATTTATGACTCTGTATAATCCTTTTTAGTCTTCCAGAAGCAGCCCCCATCTGCATATAAATGGTCATAACTTTTTAATCATAGATAAACGCCATTCTGTTTGCTTGTCCTTGTGCCTCCCTTGACGGAAAAACAAGAGTGACTTATGATTCACGCGTAACAGCAATGAAAACACATATACACTCAACACTTCCTTGCTTGTTGTATCTCTCTGTCTCTTAACCTCTCTCTCCAACTCTCCTTCTCCCACCCTGGAGTGACGAGTGGCAGAGAGAATGCCATCTTGGCTGAGAGGAAGTGCTTATAAGTAAGGGCTCTGCATTCAGATGGTTTGCTTTCAAATCTTAGGTCTCTCACTTACCTTATGTGCAGTGTTGGACAGTTCACTTCACCTCTGTGTACCAGCTTGATCATGTATAACACGGGAAAAATAGAAAATCAGATAGGTTTGTTGCAACGATTAAAAGAAGGGATGCACCGAAAGTACGAACATAAAGCTAGTCCTCAAAGTGGAAATTATTATTATTATTTCATTAGTATTATTACTATATTGAATGGATATATATATATATATATATGACTCAATTCAAGTCAGAAAAAGAAATCAAAAGTCTTGCTCTCTTACCAGAAAAGAAAAGAGAGAAATGAAGCCACATATTGGAAGGTTGCTATAGCTTGGATCTTGATGCTGCTCATATTGAGAAAGTCTATAATTCATCCCTGGAGAAAACTTTGTTTGGAAAAACAGCCTGGCTCAAGGGCAGGAACACCTGACTCCAAGAACTGGATCAGCACTAGAGAAATCAACCATCAGTGGACAAACACCTCTTTAATGCCTTTTTTAAAGAAAACTATGTTTCTGTTTCAGTCCTTTGTTCTGAGACAATCTGTGGAAAAGAGGGGCGGTGTGTGGGTGGGAGTGGAATAGACACTTACTGAGCCCCTCCCCCAGACGTTTTCCTTGCTTTATCTCATCTCTTTCTCACACAACCCTATGAGGCAAGAGTTATTATTCTAATTTGCAGATGAGGAATTTGAGGCTTACCAAGGTTAAGTAATTTGCTTACAGCTGATGCAGGAGAACCTGGATTTGAAGTCAGCCTGCCAGAGTACTTTCATTTGTAGCATGCTTCCTGTTTTTCACGGACATGGAAGGTGTGGGATTATTTGTTAGACCCAGTTTATGGACATCTTTTTGCCAGAAATTATCTCCTAAGAATCTAAAAGCATTTCTCTGACTGCATACCAGCCTTCTGCTGATGCAAGGCCTACTAGCACCAAGAATTCAACGCGTCCAAAACTCAGCCCAGCATCTCCCCAGTTCACCATTCCCACCCACCTTCTTGCCATAGACCTGTTCCTTTTATATGTTTCACAAATTGTCTGCTACTATGAGTCACCCTAGAAACCTCCCTTCACTCAGCTCCCAACATGCCGTGGGTCTTGTCCACTCCCCTTTTGAAGGTATGTAAAATGTGCCCCTGCTCCAGGTCTACCATCAAGCCTATTATCTCTCACCTGAAGCAGGTAGCTTCGGGCCCCTCTCTGGTATACTTGCCCTGGGTATTTGCTCTCCGATACATCCTTTTTTGTCTGCCACGGTTATTGTCATAAAAACAAATGTAACCACGCCATACTGCCCTGTCTACATGTTAAAGATCAAAACACCTTAGCAAGGCATCTATAATATAACTCAACATTATACTCTCATCTTCTCTCATCTCCCTCCCACCACAGAACTTTCTAACGATTTCTCTAAAACGCAATGCCATTTCATTCTCCCGTGTTCTTCCTGTTTGAGAAAATTCTGTCTCCACTATCTTGTCATTTGACTCCAAGCCTGCATGAAATGTTATGTCTCTCTCATCCAACCTCCCAAGACAGATTCGACTCAGCATTTCACACATACTACCATCATTGCCCTCATACCATGATAACCCTTCCACACACCTATGTCCCTCAGTGTAACAGGAGCCTGGAGCTTCTTCGAGATAAGCATCTTTTCTTATACTTCTTTGTCTCTTTAGCACCTTGCCTGAGAATTTTTAGACAGAATCATAATGCAGATACCACTTTTCATGTTCACATTAAACATTAAGCATATTCCCACCCAGCTATGCAGTTTTCCTAATTAGCTTTTTAATTGCTGCATAATACTTCCTGCTGATGTGCCATAATTACTGAAACATTCAATTCAAGTCATTAAATTCAACAAACATTTGCCAAGTAACTAACATATATCAGGTACTGTGCTAGATGCTGGAAACTTCGAGAGGAGGAGGATATGACGTATGTTCCCAAAGATGTCACATTCTAATGTAGACAACATCAGGTGATGTTGATTCTATAAGACAGGTATATCACCAATGGGCTAAGAACACCAGGTAAAGAAGGACTTTTTGTTTCCTGAAGAGGTTTGGGAAAGCAAATGACATAGGTGACAGTTTGTCTGAGCTTTAACAGTCAAATAGGAACCTAAGAGAAAAGTTTAAAAAAGAAAAACAAAAAGAAATTATTTAAATCCTCACAGCTCATAAGGAGCAAGAATTTCATTCCACACAAATGATCTGATTCTAAGACCCCACTGTCATCTTTTTTTTTTTTTTTTTTTTTTTTTTTTTTTTTTTTTGGTGAACTCCTACTCACCTAACAGGGCTTGGCTTTAGCCAGCTCTGTGCTCTTTGTTCATCTCAGTTCTTTTTATTCAGCACTTATGCATTTCACGGAGCTGGATTGTGCTAGCAAATTTTCTTCAACCCACATTTTACTTAAATTTGATAACTGGGACTTTGCAAAGTATGATTTTTTTTACGTTTTAAAAAATGAGTTCATCATCGTGATGTACTTTCATCCTTTGTTCCTGTTTTCTGTAAGAATTGCAAAGTTACCAAAGAAACACGATTCTAGAACAAATTCCTGGTAGATATTAGGTTCTCAAAAGGTATTGAATGAATAAATGGTCAGCCAAAGGCTTGCATGAGTTGACGGTGTGGAAAGCAGAAAAGAATTAGTAGAAAGTGAAAGGCAGTGGCAGGTTACATTATTACATTTGCAGAAGTTTGAAAAAAAAAAAAAAAGTACCCAAATTAGTATGCTGGTACCATGTCAGATGCTTTACTGCTTATAGAATCAGCAGAACCAAGTTTATCAAGAGCTATGAAATCAACCTATCCTTTGACTCAACCCTTTAATCTAAGAAACTCATTCAACAAGGAGAATACAACAGATATTGTATGCACCATTTTCTATATTAGTATAAGTCTGGACATAATCTAAATGTCCACCAATAGGGAGTGGTTAAATAGATTACAATATGTGAACTGGAAGGAGTATTATGAAGTCATTAAAATGGTAATTAGAAAGATTATGTAGTCACATGGAAAAACATTTACTATATAATATTAAGTGGGGGGAAAAAAGCAGAATACAAAATTGAATCTAGACCATCACTGCAATTATGTAAAAATGTGAGTTCATGAATCAAGACACCAGGAAAGAGGCATGCATGTGACCAGCTGTTTTAACTCCTGTCTTTTTCTTTTAAAAATATCCTTCAGGGCTTCCCTGGTAGCGCAGTGGTTGAGGGTCCGCCTGCCGACGCAGGGGACACGGGTTCGTGCCCCGGTCCGGGAAAATCCCACATGCCGCGGAGTGGCTGGGCCCGTGAGCCATGGCCGCTGAGCCTGCGCGTCCGGAGCCTGTGCTCCGCAACGGGAGAGACCACAACAGTGAGAAGCCCGCGTACCACAAAAAAAAAAAAAAAAAAAAAAAAATCCTTCAATTTGATGTGTATATTCGCTTGTCCAGCCTGTGCTCTCCAACCTCTAGGGGGCGCCCAGGTCTTCCCCTACCGGGGCCTACTCTATCCACAAGGGGAAGATAGAGAAAGTCTCCAAGGAGAGCCGGCTGCACGATGAGGTGTGCAGGGCTAGGCTGCTGGTGAAAAACTGAAAGGGATTATGAATAGAACTGAACTGGAGCAAACCTTCCCTGAGCCTTTTTTCTCTTGGTCATTTCTGTTCACAGCTCTTGGTTCCTCTTTTGGAATCATTTGCTCCCTTTTTCCTCTTCTGGGCATTTACATATTTCTCTGCTTCTCTCCTTTGGCCTCTGTATTGAGAGGTATCTGGAGTGTCTTTTATCTGGGAAGCAAGTACTATCCACAGCCCCCTTTTAAAAAAAAAGCAGAACTTATCCTACAGATATATTTTCACAAACAAGAAGTACATTGTGGTCCCATAATTTATAATTTTTATAAAAGGTATACATCTTTATACTTAAATACTAAGTAGTTATTTAAAAAATAAAACATGCCTGTGGGTTGATAAAATTCTCCAAAATATAATATTCAGTAGAAGGAAAAAAGCAAAACACAGTAATGTCTGTGTGTGTGTGTTTGTGTGTGTGTGTGTGTGTGTGTGTTTGCGGAAATTATGCAATGGATCATGAGAAACATTTGTCTGTATATGTTGGAGTGAATAGCACTGAATATGTAAGAAACTGATAAATAGTTACTTAGGGAGAATAGAAATTGGGGGAAGTACAGAAACTTTTATACTTTTTACTCATATTCTTGTATGTTGTTTTATTTATTTGCCATGTGCTCATATAAATTTTTGATTTATCTTTTTCAAATGGGATTAGGGTAAGACCTAAGGATAGTGAGGCTGGGGTGGATGATTTAGAATCAACAGATTCTATACTTATACCATATGCATCTATACTAAGGAGCTTACACATCTCCCAGATATATTCCAGTCCAGCTCACTCACTGCAATAAGACGCTAGATAGGGATTTGGGTCCAAATCTAGAAAACACAAACCCACCACCACTGCTGCTGTTCTTACTATTACTATCACTAATACTATTGCTAATAATGATAATAATAAATGTAATAGCAATAAATAGATTTAATAAAGTAAAAACATTTAATAATAATGCAGTAATAATACGTGGATGGAAGCAAAAGAACCAAAATAACATTAAATATTTAAAGTTTCAATATTTAAAGAAAACTGTATAAAATAATTTAGTTTTTTAAAAAATTAGGACAGGAGGAGTTTCACAAACAATTCCATTTTAACCAAGTCACATTTTGACCAGGACAAAGGAAATGGAAAGTCCATTTAAAATATGACAGGGCTAGTCCCTGCTTGTGGTTTCACATTGGCTTCCTAATAAACTGTGACTAAATGGGCTTAAGCTGGCTTTGAGCTTCAAAATTTGCTTTTCTCAAATGTCCCTTTCTCCTTAGATTTTGAGCCCCTTTTTGTTTCTGCTAGTCTCCATGAGGTTTTCACTTCATCCGTTTTGCTATTTTAAATGATTGCTTCTGGTAGGGGATGATAAAGAGTGAGGACTGACTACGGAAGCCAGAGGCAGAGGCACAAGTACAGATTCATTACGGTCAAGGCCAGAGTCCTGATGTGGTCTTGTCCCAGAGCGGTGCCTGGCCTGATCTCTTTTCCATGTGTAGCCTCATTAAAGAACTCTGGCTTCTCGGGCTTTCTGGTGCAGTAGGCACTCCACCGAGGGCCCAAATCCTATTCCTCCAGCAGAGCTCACTTATTAGAAGAGAACAGAAGTGTACAAAGCACCTAGCATACCAACAGGGATGGTTTGTGAAGGTAATCACCACCAAAAAGAGGAGTCACATCTTCACATCAGTTCCTCTCCTGGCACATGTGACCCAGCAGTTGCTCTTCAATGCCACCCCTGGGGAAGAAGGTGGCACGGAACCAAAGCTAACCTAGGGCTTTCGTTCCTTCATTGCCTATAGATTCCTTTCTTACCCAAGCTTGAGACACAGTGTGTATGGATGGAACTCAGATTAGAGTGCGCTGGCTCCCATGTCCTGGTATGCCAATAATCCACATACCATCACTGCTCGTTGGTTCCCAGAGCTCTCACCCAGATTAACTGGCAAATGGTTTAGTGTAGAGTGATTAATGTCTGATCTCCTCCACCATAGGGTTGGTATCTGAATCTAATTGGTTAAAAAGAAAAAAAAAAAGTTGCTTCTAGCCAGTACACAAGGAGTCTTTATTTTTCAATGTCTCTTTTTTGGAATTCAAAGTGTCTCTCCCCATAAAAGCACTATTACAAAGGGATGGTTAGGACCACAGTATCCCAGAAAAGCATTTTGAATTACCATATTATTAATATGTAAACACATAGCTATGCATAAACTGCAAGCCTGTGACCAAACAGCCAGCTGTGATGGTCTAATAATCAGGGTGATCTGGAACAAAACATTGAATTTCAATGTTCTTTCCTGCAAACATGGGGTGTGTAACATTGACCCTCTGAGGCATTGAGGAAAGTAAATAAGCTAATGTACATGACGGTGCCTGGGGCCAGTGCTAGGTAGATGTGCTCAGGATATGTTTCCCCCACTGCTGCATCTTCCAAGAATTACTAAGGCACTGGAATGTCAGAAAGAACCCTAACTCTAGCTACTTGAGAGCTTCTTAAATCGTCAACATTAAGAACCATTTTTGGTGTGTTTGAACCAATTTGCCACAAGTAATATCTTGCAAGCACCCAGTGCCAACTGACTTGTCACTGAGCTCACCTCAGATGAGAGTTTGCAGATCTCAATTCAGAAAACGAATAACTTTCAGCTAACTTATTTTGGAAAGGAACTCCATTTGCCTTCAAATAAATGTTCTGTGAGTAATTGCTACATTTCCATTTCCATTATTCTGTAATTCTATAGCCAAAAGACAATATGCTAACTTGTTACCTATCTATTATATATGTTTGTTAGAACTGGATAAATTACTACCTCTGTGATCTTGGGCAATTTATCCAATCTTTCTGAGCCTCAGTCTCCGTATATGAGGAATAAAGGTAATCATATTTTCTACAAAGATTTGTTGAAAGATGAAATCACATGCCATATTTATATATATATGTATATATATATAATTACATGCCTCACCCAGATGGTAATTATTATTGTTGTTGTTGTTATTGGGTTTTTAGAAATCATCTGTTACCTTATGAGCATTGTTCTTGTATATTTTCAGCCTTTATGAAGGATGTGACTCCTACCTATATTTGATCATTCTTCTTTGCCATTTGTATCACAATTAATAGAATAATAACTTATAAACATTTAAGATAATCTGTAAAACGAACACAGTATCCAGCATAGAGAGTTGAATGTAGTAGACCTAATGCACGTTTGCTGATAGGCTGAATAAATGATGAAGTCCAGTCACCCAATCAGTGTTTTGCGTGCTCTCTAGAATATCCTTGGCAAGCGGTTATCAGACCTGTGTTTGGACAGCCCTGGTCTCCAGGAACTTAAAACTACCTTAGTTGCATCTATAGTAGGTTTCGCAGATAGGTGACTTGTGAAGCCACTTTCTAACCTTACACCCGCGGAAGGCGGCATACATCAATCAGGGCACCCACCTGGGCCCCAGAAATCCTTGCCTCCAGCTAGATTACCAACAAATCTTCCAATTTCCGAACTTTAGAGAAATCTGCTTTCCCCTGAGCTATCACCAATCTCAGTCTCTCCCCCCGCCCCGCCCACACCTCTCTCTCTCTCCTTGTTTGTGGTCCTAATAGCCAGACATTAAAAGTCTGATTGTTTTCCTGTATGTGGTGGCTTCAGAGATCTGCAAGCAGCAATCAGTTTTTCAAATCCACCCTCAGAAGGAAATACGGTTGATCCTTGAACCACACGGGTTTGAAATGACCCGGATGCGTGATTTTTTTTTTTCCAATGGTAAACACTTCAGTACTACAGCATCAGCAGTTGGTCGCATCCACGGATACGAAACCAGAGATACAGAGGAACTGTGGAAAGTTATACTGGGATTTTTGACCGTGCAGGGCTCGGTGCCCCTAACCCTGGCATTGTTCAAGATTCAACTGTAGTCCTCTGCAAGCACCACCTCCAGAGATGTAAGAAATAGGGGAATCCCTCATGATCTGTTCATGAAGAGGGAAGAAGAGAGGCCCCTTGATCTCATAAAAGCACTATATAATAGTTATATAATAGCTATTATCATATGAGCTACTATAAAATAAATATGATTGGCTAAAAGGCCAGAAAAGTTTGAAGACCCCCCCCCAGGGAAATGGCATTTCCCCAGCTCCATATCATCACTCATTGGATATACTACCAACACTTTCTGTAGTGCTTCATAACAATGTTTCAGAATCAAGTGACAGAGTGTTTGAACACGCATGTCACAGGTGTTCCCTCTGGATGGTTCTGGGGAAACACCTCCAACAAAATAGCAAAGGATGTTTCTTTCCTCTAGTTCCCCTCAGGTTGGTCATTACTCTGTCTCTCTCTCTCTCTCTCTCTGGATGGGAACACAGGAAGGTTTTGTTGAATCTCAGAATCATGAAGCCACCATTTGAAATGGGCATGGTTCAGGGTGTAAGTGTCAAATGCAGAGGGTTTTACTTCAACTTGCTTTCCATTGAACACCTCCCCTGAGAGGTAAAAAATTCCAGAGGTCATTTTTCGTGGCTTTTCTTCAGGTTCAGTCAGGATTTGTTGTCAAAGGTGACACAGAAGTGTGAGCTTGAAATTTTTCAGAAACTTGGGGTAGAAAGTGTCTCTGGACTTCTGAAAAACAAGCACTATTACAATCTGTATGGTCATATTCCCAGAAAGAAGTTATATTTACCTGATTTTGCTGAAACACAAAAGACCTTTTTATTAAGTTGGTGAAGAAAAAAAATAAAAGGTGCTTAAATGTATGGTTTACATTAACCTGTACATTCTGCTCTAGAAGTTTCAGCCTTCTTGCCTACGAAAGAGAAATGATCCATTACAGTCATTACTCCATTAGCCACTTTTGAGCTCTTTAAGGAGATAGATAGCCCCTGGTTAGAACCACTTTCCTGAGTTACTCAGAGCACTTCCTGCCCTGCAGCCAGGACAGGGCTGTACAAGATGCAATATTCATTTTCTATTCATCCTGTAACAAATTAGTGAAAGCCTAGTGGCTTAAAGCAACTAAAATGTAACATCTTACAGTTCCGGAGGACACAAATCTGAAATGGGTCTCACAAGGTGTCCGGAGGGTGGCATTCCTTCTGGAGGCTCTAGGGGAAGATCCATTTCCTTGCCTTTTCCAGCTTCTGGAGGCTGCCTGTATTCCTTTGCTCGTGGCCCCTTTCTTCATCTTCAAGGCCAACAGCATAGCATCTTCAAATCTCTCTGTGTAACCTTCTTCTTCCACTTATAAAAACCCTCACGTAAGTGTGCATTCAGCCCACCCGGATAATCCAGGGTGAACTTCCATTTAAAGATCCTTAATTTAATCACATTTGCAAATTATCTCTTGCCATGTCATGTAATATACTCACAGGCTTCAGAGATTAAGACATCATTGAGGAGCCATTATTCTTTCTACCACCGATGCAAAGGCAAAGTTATGGTCTGGATCTAGGTCTAGGAAATGAGGATGGCAGTGAAGCAGACAGCCCTCGACATTGATGGAGAGCTTGCTTTTTGCCAGGCCTATTATGTTGTCATCGTAGAATCTAGGGGAAAACAGGGAGAGGTGTCCCATTTTCAAGATATGGAGACTGAGACTCAGAGAGTTTGCATGGTATTTCTAAAACACACAGTTATCCCAAAGAGATAAAATCCAAGATCTTTCCACAGCACCATGCCACTGGCATCAAATGGCAGTTGTGTTTAGCAAGGTTTTATGATTCAAAGTCGGGGCTGTGCACTAGTATTAACTTGCAGTTGATGAAATCTCAAAGCTAAAGGTTGACGTTTTTGATGTTATTCCTCAAAGGTGAGACTGACTTTGTGAAATCGTTTTTCTCTTTAGTGGGAAGTGAGTGAAAACATTCCTGTATTTTTGGCTGAGCCAAAAGAAATTCTGTTTTCAAAGAGTAAGTAGTTTTCACCTGTGAATACTATAGTACATTTTAGTGCTTTAGAGGAGGTTTTAAGGAATATCCAAAAAAAATCAAAAGGTAAAACACTTCTATATGGAAAATTATTTTTAAGTCCAAAATAAAAGGTTAGTCAGGGGTGAGAGAAGCAGTGTAGAATTAAATACAGTATCCTGTTCCCCCTGCCTTGTATTTCTGAGCCAAATTGTATTGAATTTTTGAAGAAAGAGACTTGGCATTTCCACAAAATTTGGAAGAGAGAGAAAAATATCTCATAGAAATGCTGCAAGAATAAATCATGCTCTGGGACTCCTGGCCAGAGAGAACAGACCTTTCTATCCACCCCAAATTAGCCTAAGAGGTTCTCTTTGAAATAAAATGGACCTTTGAAATTCTGAATTATTAGAGTAACTCAAATTACATATTTAGAATTCTGAGGAAGGCCAACAATAGTTTCAGTTTTTTTCCCCCATTTTTCTACCATATGATATCATCTTCTACATGGTTCTGGGAAGAGGCTCGATGGACAACATCTTATAAAGACTTATTTTGGTTTTAAAGCTTTACATTTTGTTTCAATGCCAGATGTAGGTTTGAGCATGTGAGAAAGGCATCTCACTTCTGAAAGTTATTGCTGTTGTTACAAATAATTCAGTAATTCACTGATCTCAATAATAAGGCTGAAAGCTTAATTGCCACCTGGCCCCTTTGCTATATTAACCAGAACATTCAGCTTATCCAAGGGCCAAATGCAAATCTCAGAAATAAAGTAGGATATGTATTTTTAGGTGAAATAGTATAATTTAGAATAAACATAATAGGGCATCTAAAAGATTAAGCCTGAGGGGATTATGATCTCAACCTATAATGTGAAGGACAGGGGAGAAATTGACAATTTTTAAAGTATCTTCTACTTGCCCTTACCATTTATGTGATCCTCGTAATCATGGTCTGAGGCAGGTAGAGTAACCCTGTTACCAGATAAAGAAACTGAGGTTCAGAAAGCTTAAGTAACTTTTTCAAGGACATCTTATTAGAGAGAGTCAACTGGGTCTTTGAGACACAACAGATGTTTTCACTGCCTCCAATATGAATATATTTACCGCAGTCTAATAAAAGAGATGTAAGGTTAAAATTCATGAAAGTACACAGAGCATTTACCAAGCTTGTTTACTTGCTTCACTGAAATATTCCATTTGGATCAGAAGCATTTCCAGGCTGGGCATGAAGTCGATGATCCTGATACTTGATGAGATACAGGTCACATTTACAAGAACAAAGTGTGCAGCTGATAGTTGAATTGTTCTAACTCTCAAATCTCACATATATAGTATATATATAATACTATAGAGAGAGATTATAAAACACATATGTGTATTATTGCTTAGTTATGTAAACCACTTAGCAGTTAGCCTATATAAAGGTTAATTATACATATATACATATCATATACATATGATAACTAACCTTTATATGAGCCAGCTAGCATAATGCCCTCACCTAAAACTTACTCTTTGACACGAAATCTGCCGCCTGGTAGTTTTACATACTTAAAATGTTCCATGAGATGTGACTAATAATACCTGTTTCATAGAGTTGTTGTGAAGATTTAAAAAAAACATGATGTATTTCAATTAAGATTTGCTTGATTATTCCTAATGCTTTTTTACCATTCAGGTCACATGTCACCTCTTCCAGTAGCTTCTCCTGGTTCCTGCCCACTCCTTGGCCCTGCCAAACTGGGCAAGGAGCTCTTTTTTGTTGTTTTTTTGTTGCGTTACGCGGGCCTCTCACTGTTGTGGCCTCTCCCATTGCGGAGCGCAGGCTCAGCGGCCATGGCTCACGGGCCCAGCCGCTCCGCGGCACGTGGGATCCTCCCAGACTGGGGCACGAACCCGCGTCCCCTGCATCGGCAGGCGGGCTCCCAACCACTGCGCCACCAGGGAAGCCCAAGGAGCTCCTCTGGTGTAATTTCCTCCTCACTGCATACACTGCATCACTCCTTAATTATCACATGACGCTGTGAGCTCTTTGAAAGCAGGAGTAATGTGTCATTAATCTCCAGACCTTCAGCAACCATTCCAGTCTCTAATACACTGTCTGTGTTGAATGAATAAATGCAAAATGCCTTGCATGGTACCTAGAACATAATATTAATGCTATCTTCTTTTATGTTCGGAAAGCACTAAAAGTGCAATGAGCACTAACTACTAAAAAAAAATATTTTAGTTATAAGTCAAGTTATGGAAGCTTTTTAAATGATTAAAACAGTGAATGTGAAGAATCTTATGTTTCACTTTTATAATGACTTGTTATTTTTCAAATTCACAGCTTGGATAGTGAAAGATGTGAAAGAGTTTGAGTTCCAGTACTTTCCATGCTCTACCGTAACACTGCAAAATGCAGAATTCATTTCAGACAACTCTTTTTTTCAAGAGTTTTTATGACATAAAAATAAATGTGTAAAGTTATTTTTCCTATCGTCACTACTTACTAGTCTTAGGGAAACATTAAACATTATTTTTGGAAATCCGAATGGGAAGTTTTGGCCCATGAAGTTAATGTCCACTGTCCAGAAGGACTGACTCCAGGTGAGGCCCATGTCTGTATTGAAATCAGCAACCAAAGCCCTGGCATATTCTCAGCAAAGGGCAAATGTGGGCACACCCTCATAACAATCCTTGTCTTTTCATTGAAAAATCAGTCTCATAGCTACTGACTTATTCTTTTCCCATGAAGAGGTCCACATATTCCAAAGGACTCTGATGGTCCCAAGGACTATATTCCCACCTGACTTTCCAGAAAGTTCCATAGATTGACTCTTAATAGACATACCCCAGACAGATCAGGTAACTGAAAGGCACATAGTGAAGTTAGCGTTTTTTCCATTTGCAAGTCTAGGGGCCCATATTCATGGAAACATTTCTTCAATTTGACAATAAGGAAACACACCTGCTACAATCGCTGTGGAATTCTACAGCCTTAAAGGGCTAAAGGCAGTGATTCTCAATCTTGGCTTAACATCAATATTGATATCATCTAGGAAGGTCTGGAAAATATTGATGCCATCCTGGAGAGGAGATTCCTGTGTAATTGGTCTAACAGCCCGGGCATCTGGACTTTGAAAAAGTTCTCCAGGTGTTTCTAATGTTCAGCGAAGGTTGAGAACGGTTGCTTTGAGGTCTATAGATGTGGTTCTCATCCCTGAGTGCACTTTGGAATCCGGGAAACTGAAAACATCCCAGTCTTCACCACCTCCCTCTAAATCAATGATTCTTAAAATTTAGCATAAGTCAGAATCACCTGGAGCGTTTCTTAAAACACAGATTGCTGGTTCCACCCCCAGAGTTGCTAATTTAGTAGGTCTGATTTGGGGTCTGTGCGTTTGCACAAGTTTCTAACAAGTTGCCCTACGGCGCTGTTGTTGCTGGTTCTAGGACCCGCTATGAGAACCACTGCCATAGATATTATCATTTATTTGGCTCAGAGTACTTTATATTTCTAAACTGAAAAATATTTGAAATCCACACCAAAGAGCTATCTTCCCGTCATTTCCAGTTAATCAAGCCTGCATTGTAATGGAGATTCTCCACAACTCCAGCTCAAGTAATTTCTCGTAATCCCTCCCCCATGGCTTTTCAGGGAAGAACGACAGAATGAAAGCACAAGACAAATCTGTTTTCAACTCCTGGCTATGCTACTCAAGTAGCAGGTGACCACAAGCCCATCATTAGCCTTAGAGTGATCAACTCATCCCTGTTTTCCAAGGACTTTGCTGGTTTGAGCGTGGAAAGTTCCACATCCCAGGATATCCCTTTGTCCAGGGAAAATCAGAATGGTTGGTCACACTGGCTATACCAACTCTGTCTCTTAACTGATGGTAAGGAAAACCAAGCTGACCTTGAAGAGACTCTTCGAGCATTTGAGATAGTACAGGTAAAGTGCCTTTCATAGTGCACTTGCTTCATAAAAGGCAGTCATTATTATGTCCATGAAATCTTTTAAGATCCGTTGTGTCAGAGAGGGGAGCATCATGCTTAATCAACATTAATATTTATAGTGGAGATAATGTGAGGCCCTTGGTTTGGCCAGTCTTATAGAGCAATGGACCTCAACCTTGGCTGCACAGTAAAATTACCTGGGGGGTAGATTTTAACCACCCCCTCCCCTATACCCTAATCAAACCTCAGGTGATTAAATCATAATCTCTAATGTTGGAACGCAGACATCAGTATTTTTGAAAGCTCCCCAGGTGTCGTTGTGCCAGCCAAGGTTGAGAGCCAATTTTCCAAGCAGGGCTGCTCAGAGTGTGCTTAACTGACTGGCATTACCAGTGTGACCCAGGAACTTGCTAGACATGCAAGGGCACGGCACGTTGCAGATGTTTACATTTTTACCTCACACGTATCATAGGCATTGTTTTAAATTTCTGACATTTTAAATAGTGCTTCAATTAATATTCTTAGATATCTACGTGTACATACATGATTGTTGTCTTGGAAGAAATGTTTAAAATCAAAAATTATTGGGCTAATGAATATGAAACAATATTGATAAGTTACTCTGTTGAAATAACTTTATTTTTGCTGTGTCTCTTTTAAACAGCAAATAGTAGTAGTTTTATATGGACCCAAGTTGAAAAGCTTTTTAAAAAAGGAGTAATTTGCTTTGTATAAGTATATTGTTCCAACTAGAATTGTTCACTTTTGTTGCTGCTATTGTTTTCTAGTTTTGTTTGTTTTCATTTTTGTCTATTTTGCATTTTATTTCCTTTTTTTTGTGGTTCTCTATCATTTGCTAATTAAACACTAAGCCCTTTTATTCTCTAGTAATTCAGAAGATATATTCGATATTTATACACTTAATTGATCTTTAGTTTTCTGATTTCTGGGTGTAATAAACAAATACATAACTCTCAATTTTCCCTGTAAGATAAATAAATTAATCTTCCCTCACTGTCCCTGGCCTTTCTCCCAACTAATTTCCAGGATGTTCCTGGAAATTATGGAATTTTCGACCAGATAATTATGCTATATTTTTGCTTACATAATTTACTTATCTTTTTGTTTATCTATGATTGTGTTTGTGAAAAGTTCTTCATTTAACTGATCTCTATGATTGCCAGGATACTCTATAAAGAACTGGTACGTGAATGGTTTATTTTTTGGAGTTTATATACTGACATGTGTCTTTCAGCCATTGCAGAAAATGAATGAGAGTCAAAGGAACACTTGATCTGGTTCCTCAGTCATAATCCTTTCTCTTCAAAACTGTTGACATTTCCTTGTGTTTCTCACGGATAATACTTTGGAGAACTTTGAATTCTGTGAAATGTTTTATAGGCTACTTTTTTAATGTTTTCTGTAAGAAATCATACAGAAATAGATTTTTACCTTTTCAAATAGTAAGGTTTCCTTCCTTCCTTTCTTTCTTCCTCCCTTCCTTCCTCCTCCCTCCCTCCTTCTTTCCTTCTTTCTTTCTTTCTTTTTACCAGGTTTTATTTAGAAACTGGACTTTACTTATTAGTTGCTCCTGGTACTTTTAATCCACAGCCTCAGACATTTCATTATCTGCCTTTAGGAATACTACAGATCATTATATTTCCTTCACATTTATCATATTTGGTTTACTGCAGTAGATTATAAACAGGATTAGCTCCTCAACTAGGCCCAGAGGTATATAAGAACCTGTGACCATATCCCATCTCTTAAGGTTGGTATCATGGAAGATAATCTGAACTTTTAAAGTGAGACTCTTTGGGACTTTATTAACAATCTAATACGGGAGTGACTAGATCATGGGTGAGGTTCAACAAACCCTCCATCCTTAAGAAAATTCTCCAGCACCCTTAACTCCTCCATGCTCCCCACAAGGATGGTGCTAACCTGTGTCACTTCTTCAGCTTCCAGTCCATAGTAAGAACAAGAGGGCTGCTGCCCCAATTCTCGAAGTGTGGTCATGATCCACTTGCACCAGAATCATTTTAGGGTGATTTTCATTTAAACTCAATCATCAAACCAGATGAATCAGTCATCTGCATTTTTATAAGTAACCCAAATAAATCTTGGACACATGGAGATTTGAGAATCTCTGATTTAATTTTTTTTTTTTTTTCCTGGAAGGATATAGAAGATTGCATGGAGGAATGAAAGATAAATCCCCCACTAGTAGTGCAGGCAGCAGAGTCAGTGGTTGCATTGTGCTTTGATTACTTATCTGAATTCAAATTAGACAGATATTTGGGGGATGGCTAAATGGAAACTCTGAGCACTCTGTTTCTTTAGTGGCTTTTAAAGATATTCTGTGTCTTCCTAATGAACCTCTATGAATGACCTCAGTCCTGAGGAGAATTAGGCTGCTTCAAACCCACCACTTTCCTTACTTATCCTGAAGACTAAGTAACTATTAGAGCAGACATTAAACCCTAACCACCACTAGCTATACCAGATGACTCAACTCAGGTTATAATTAGGGGAAGAAAAAGCCAGAGGGAGACTGGTGGGGATTAAGGCGGGGCAGCTAGCTGGAAGGAAGAATGTTCCAGGTCTTCCCCCTGAGGGGCAACGGGCTCTCCTCAGGGGTCAGCCCTGGTCAGTCTCCATAGTCATCCCCTGATATCCTTCTTAAGCCCATTGGACCCTTAAGCATCCAGAAATGCCTGAGACTTAGAAGGGGAAAATGAAATAGATTCAGATATTATAATATAGTTTAAGGCTGGATGCTCCAGAACTGTTCTGTGGATAGCATTCGAAGAAGGAGTGGTAGATCCGGGGTATCTAGGATTTAAGGATATTCAGGAAGGACAAATTATTTTTCGAGTTAAGAGTATCCCTAGGATAAGAAGCCCCCATATATAGCAGGAAAAATTGTGGAGCCAGGAAATGGGCAGAGTCTAATTCCTAAGACAGTTCACCTTAAATAATATTAACTCATCAAAGATGGGAAGGTTGGGAGGAGGAAGAGAATTGCAAAGGAGGAAGTCTCAGAAAGTCCTTAGCAAAGCTACAGGCTTTCTACCATCTGAACCCTGAACGCTGCTCACTTCTCTGGCCCCAACTTCCTATTGACTTTTTGCTATAGCCATGCTTCCTGAAAGGCCCTGACCACCCCATGCTCCCTCCAGCACTGGACTCTTTGTATGTACTGTTCGCTCAGCAGGAATTAGTTTGCCCTCTGTCCCTTCCCACCGAACATGCACCACTTTCCTAGGGAAGCTGGACCTGAATCCAACCTTGATCAAGTCCTCCTGTTCCAGTATCTTCCATTGCACTGGTTATAGTTTTCCTCCATGGCACTAAATATAGACAAATTTTGTTTCTGTGTCTGTGATAACTCAGTTAAGAGCTAACTCCCCTACCAGACTGCAAGCGTAGTTAGTGCAGAACCTGAGCCCTCAGGTTTTATTTACCATCGTCTCTACCTCCTTAGAACAACACTATTATTTATGAAATATATGAATAGAAGCTGCCATCCCATTTGTTGAACGCCAGACTCACCAACAGAAAAAGACACATCTCATTTTTTAACTGAATCACGTTGCTGTATACTTGATACTAACACAACATTGTAAATTAACTATACTTCAATTAAAAAAGAAAATTTTCAAAATACATAACATTAAAAAAAATTCACTTTCATGTATGTGTGTGAGACCCAACACAGATTTTGGTTTGTGTCAGAGAGTAAAATTCAGTTCTTACTTTAGCCAGAGAGGTTTCCTTTTCCTCAAATACTCTTCTAGTTTTAAATAAATTCCATCACTCTCAGGAGCGTACAGTGGGAACCATTCAGTCCCCACATGAGCAATCCCGGACTGTCATTGTGGAGGGGCCCGAGCTTTGAGAGCCACATCTTCAGGAAGGAGCCAAAGTACGATAGACAGTAGTGAAAACACTACCAAGACACAAGGCCTTCTTTTGTAAGCTTGTCCCTACGAACTTGTGTCAACTGCTCCCTGATCCAGAATCACCCAGTTAAACAAACCAGGGATTACCCATAAACTCACACAAAACCAAAGCTTCCAGGCCCTTTATAATCCTTGAGACAGTCTCTACCTGTTCACATTCATTTAGGCTCTGATAAAATGGCAGTGAAAGAGCTTCCTTTCCAAGATGCTTAGGATGCAGAGATTAGCTCGGTTTTCCCTTCAGAATGACATTTTCCAAACCATACAGGCAAAGTTTCCTTTGCAGTGGCCCACTGAATTGCAAACGAAACCAACCAATGGTCCATGTCACTCATAAGCTATTCTAACCTCAAATACTCGCCCCAGAAATCATGGCTGGACAAATTTGAAATACCCAAACCTGGATTAAGCCTGTAAGCTTCAATCGACTTCAACTCAAGCCCAGCTCCCTAGTTTATCATGTATGACATTACATCACTTCATTGCAATGAAACATGTAATCAAAAAGCCAGACTCCACTTTCCTCTGGGGTTTTGGAAGAGCAATTCCTTTTTAGGGGTAAAAATATGAGCTGTGACCTTGTTCTCTACGTTGTCGGTCAAGAATCAACCCAAACATTCATCCTTTTAAAGAGGGGTTGCCGTGCAATCAAGCCACTCCCGGGCCTGTTGATTTGTCCCCCACCACCCAAATAACTATGTGTGCAGGTCACTTTGTGGGAAATACCTCGGCAAACCAACTCCACTCTTCTCTCATTTGACCTTATTGGAAAGTTCAGGCAAGAAAAGACAGACTTTGGGAGATCAGGTTTCAGGGGCTATGAAGAGTCAAGGGTTGGGAATATAAGAACCCTGTTGCCCAGGCACTGGGCTTGGGGTGTAAGAAATTATCTCCAGGGCACCTAACTTAAGAACAGAGAATGAAGTTCAGATTAGAAGATGGACGTAGAGGAGCTTGAGAGCACAGCACAGAACTGAAGTTGGAGGTAACAGAGTGAGACAACAATTGTGGTAAAGCCAACTGGTCTCAGGAAAGAGGTGAACCATAGCTGACCAGAGAGATCTACAGCTCTTGAGATTGTGAATGAGACAACCCCTTCCAAACCCCCCAGCTCAGGGCCAGATCAGGGATGTGTGCCTGAGCAGGTCTGAGGCCACAGGTCCGAGCATGTAGACCCATGGGCATGGAAGAAAGGACTCCAGGGCCAGAAATGAGGCTCCCAACACAAGCTCAGGCAGCAGCCACTCCCTAAACTCCAGAGGAGCATTGCAAAGCCAGGCGAAAGCCTGTCAGCCCGGTAATCCTTCAAGATTCCCAAGGAGAGAAGGTGTGTTAAAGATGGAATATGAAGAGAACGTTTTGAAATATGCAAATCATTCCACTCACAAACAGTTAATAATTTATAATAATCTTTGTTTGCTAAAACTTTGACTATTATGAACTGCAGCACGTCAGAAAGCATACTGATACTGTAAGCGCTGCAGGTGTACTCATCTTGAAGTTTTATTTTATTTTACTTCTCAGAAAAGGAGCAACCTGTTAAAGGATGGTAAAACAGGCTGCTAGGGCTCATACTTCTTCGCTGCAACAGGAATGAGTCTAGTTTAGTCTAGGTCAATAATCGGAGACAGATCTAATTTCTGCCAGGTCCTATGGGGCTGCTAGGACCACAGGATGCAACCGACCCAGTTCACCAGGTGGCTCGGGTAAACCATAGCCCACTGGCTTGGGCAAGTCACTGCCGAACATCTGTGGTCTCCCTTTGAGACAAGCAGCATCTTTTCTCATACTGAGACAGGGGCATATTGAGGAAGGGGCAGAGCTAATGTTATTGAGTATTTACCACATACAGGCTCTGTGTTAAGTGTTTTACATCTATTGCTCCACTGAAATCTCATCTCTGGCAGGTAGTATTTTAATTATTCCAATTTAACACGTAGGAAACTGAAATGCAGAGAACTTAAATGGCTTTCCCATGAACACTAGTGAGTGGCTGTATTAATTTCCTCTTGCTGCTATAACAAATTACCACAAACTTAGTGGCTTACAATGACACAAATGTATTGTTTTACAGTTCTGTAGATCAGAAGTACTGTATGACACAGGTTTCACTGGGCTGAAATCAGGGTTTCAGTGTGGCTGTGTTTCTTTCTGGAGACGCAGGGAGAATCCGTTTGCTTACTTTTTTCAGCTTCGAGAGGCCACATTCCTTGGCTCGTATCTTCCTTTCTCCATCTTCAAAGCCAGCAACGTAACATCTCTCTGACCCGCTTCCATCATCACATTTCTGACTCTGATCACCTCTGCTTCCTTCTTCCACATTTAAGAATACCTGTGATTACATTGGACCTACCCGGATAATCTAGGGCCATTTCCGCGTCTGAAGATCAGCTGTTTAGCAAACTTAACTCCATCTGCAACCTTAATTTCCCTTTGCCATGAACACTAAGATACTGATAGGTTCCAGGAATTAGAATGTGGGCATCTTTGCAGGGCCATTATTCTTCCTAACACAGGGGGACAGGTAGGATCTGAACCCAAGGAATCTGGCTCCAGAATCCATGATCTTAATCAGGAGACAATGGCAACTGCTTGGAACATGTGACCATTTATACAGCATGCACACCCACCCATGCAGTTTGTACAAGGTACATTTAAATGAAAAGTTACTATCTGAGCAGAGATATTTACCCTACTGGCTTTTCCCAGGGTATTTCTTTTCAGTTCCATTTAGGTAACCTTGTCAAACTAACCAATGCTATTTAGACTGAAAACTATTTTAGACTCTGATGCCCTCTCCCCATTTCTACCCTAATGACTCTGGTTCTCTGTCTCTCTTTCACTCCCAACTCACACACACACACACACACACACACACACACACACTCATCAGTCACTCATATGTATACATACATAGTTTCATCTCCAGTCTTTCCCCACATTTCAGGTAATAAGACACCCACCCACCCAGTGTCTCACTACAGATGACTTAAGAGCCCTCCTCAATTTTTCCCCTCTCTTGATTACCCACACATCTAATCCTTTAACAGAGAACACCAGCCTTACTTTCAAAATAGATCTCTGCCCACTTCTCTCCCCCTCCACTGCCCTATTGTGATCCAGCCAACATCATCTCTCACTGGGACACCCTCGTCTCATCTTGCTTCTGACACACCCTTCTGCAATCCATTCCCCACACAGCACAAATCGTCATTTTTATTTAACACCAGTAGGATCGATTACCCATTACTGCTTGAAACCCTTCACTGGCTCCCCAAGCTTTTCAGGACAAAGACCACTATTTGTAACGTGTCTACTAAGCCTGAAGGATCTGGCCCCTGCCGACTCCTCCACCTCCACCCTGAATTCTTCTCCTTTTTGCTCACTCTTTTCACACCTTCCTGGCTTTTTTCAGTTCTTTACTGCCACAATCATGTCCACGTCCAGGCCTACTCGCGTGCTGTCCTCTCTACCTGGAACATTCTTATCTAAACTCATCACCTGCCTAACTCAGCTCTCCGTATACCTCAAGTCTCTGTTTAAATCCCTTGTCCCTAGATAAGTCTCTCCTGGCACCACACACACACACACACACACACACGCACGCGTGCACATGCACACTCATGTGCACACACGTCTCTGATAGCGACCTTTGTTTAATTGTGTTTATGAGGAAAATATTGTTTCATTATAGAATTATATATACATATCATTAACTATGTGAATATTCTTTTAATGCCATTCTCCCTCCACTATAAGGCCTTTAAGGACAAGGGCTATGACTTCTTTTCCTCATTATTGTATTCCTGTCACCTGGAACCCAGCACACAGGTACTCAACAAATGCATGTTCTAAAAGTGCTTCAGAGATGGTGACCCGTTCCATCTGTCAGCACGTTGTCATCATGACCATCAGCACAACCATCTCACGTTTGTGTGTCTTATAGATGACAAAAGAAAAATTCATGTTTGCGTCCCATCGTAACACTTTGAGATGGATAGAATAACCATCATTCCACGGCTGTGTAAGTTGAAGCTCAAAGAGAAGTGTGATCTCTCCAGGGAATACCACTAGAAGGTCTATGGCCGGTTCAAACCCGCTGTGCCTCTAGACCCTCCAGTCCGGGATGAGGATCCCCTATGGTTATAGCCAGGAGAGAGCAAGAAGGGACCCCAAGGAGGGGCAGTGGGGCTCCTGAGGCCCAAGACTCTGGAGGGAATCACCAAAAACAAATTTGGTTTTCTCTAAGATTTGATTTTCTCATGATGAGGTGGCAAGAGAAGGGCCTGCCCCACTCAACTGCTCTCAGCGCTAGTATGCGGCTGTGGTAGAGTGATTATGAATGTTTCCTTTCTGTGAGCTTCTGAGAGGAGGGCTATACTCACGGTCAGCTGTCTCCTGCAGAGGGCTAGCTACATGGAGGGAGAGGGGAAAGGAAAGGCATGAACAGTTATCAGTGACTTTCTGAGTCACAAAAGATAAAATGGAGGGAGACGTAAGAGGGAAGAGATATGGGAACATATGTATACATATAACTGATTCACTTTGTTGTAAAGTAGAAACTAACAGACCATTGTAAAACAGTTATACTCCAATAAAGATGTTAGGAAAAAAAAAAAAAAAAACAAGACCCAGGATTGAGCCCACAAGATCCTCCATGTTCTATAGTATTTCCTTTTTCTCTTTTCTTTCTATCCCCACAAGTCTTTTGGATCTCAGTCTTTGTGAACATCCTTAGTGATACACCCACCGGGAACCAGGTTTCTTTCATTTATTAGTATGATTGCTTTGTTGCCTTCTGTCTGTCCTGCTAGACTAGGGGTTGGCAAACTATGGCCCACAGACCAATTCTAGTCCCCCACCTGTTTTGTAAACAAAGCTTGATTGGCACACAGCCACATTCATTTATTTACATATTGTCTATGGTCACTTTGACACCACAACAGCAGAGCCCAATAGCTGTGACCAACACTATCTTCGCTATCTATTCCTTTGCAGGAAAAGTTTCCCAACCTCTATACTAGAATACAATAAAAGAACCATGTCTGTGTCTGCTTTTACCCACCATTTTTGCCACTGGTGCCTAATAGAAGGTCTGACCTATAGAAGAGTCAAGAAGTATTTTTGGAATAATGAATGAAAGAGTAAAATTGTAGCCTGCCCAGGCTATTATTGTACAAAGATCTCATTCAGTCTCCCACTTAAGACTGGAAAGCTCAAGTACTGTTATCTCTATTCAGAAATTCAAGTTGGGAGAAGTTGAAAATCTCAACCAAAACCGTGTATATTCTGGGCAGTGTGAACAGGAGTCCAAGTCAGCTCTCTCGTGACACCTGGTAGAGAAAGCAGTCTATGTAAAGGCCTTGAGATGAACAAAACTATGATTCCACTTATACTCTCTCTCAATCCAAAGGCAGGCTCACTCCACTAACTTCTACCGTTTGGACACTCTTCTAGGAACTTTACATACATTGAGAGAAACTAGTAGTTTTGTCTTCCATATATATATATATATCAGGGATCTAATGGGGCCTATCTTTCCTCTTTCCTTGATTCCAACAAAACGCGTTATTCCAGTTGCTTAATACAACATTGAAGAGCTTCTTTCTAAAACATTGGGAGAATACATCGAGAAGGCACCCAGTCCTGAGCCCATCCAATGTGTGGAAGAGGAGGCATACCTACAGCAGAGTAGCATAAGAAAGCATAATTACTATATGCAGGACACCAAAAATAATAGCTTGCAGTGTGCAGACCAATCAGAGAAACGAAGAGGTACTTGGGGGTATCACCAGCCACTGATTAGGAATGCAATATTTGGGGCTAAACTTTGATGAGTTAAGATCAATGGAACATAAAGCATATGATTGCAGCCATGTTTTATGGAATGTGGGAATTATATTTTACCCTGGATCCAAAGCACACACATAAATCAAGCACAGGGCTTTCTTGAACAAGGTAGAACCCACAACCTCTCTATGCTCCTCTAATCTGCCAGTCAGTGGGTACCAAGAGCTAAATTTAAGTGATATGAGTGGCCGATAGTCTAGTTTCCTGGAGACAAAACCTGAAATATATGGTTTTTATGACTTTTTATGGATATTTAAGGAATCTCTGACTCAAAGAGTTTAATCAAGTGTCTCAACTCCCACAGAAATTCATATTTGTAATCCTTACACCCGGTCAAGAGAGTGACTCAGCAATGTGTTTGGCTTAATTAATGAATTTAAACTATAATGTAATTTACTTTTTATTTTAGCAACTATTGCATACCAGGCTCTATTCTAGACATTTTATATACTTTGGAAGGGGAGGGGATAGTGGTTTTGGCTTCCTTATAAGTTGATTTTGAAATACTTGTGCATTTCCAGATAAAGATTCATTTGCTCTTTTAACAAATGTTAACTGAGTACCTAATATAAGCCAGGCCCTGACCCTAGGCACTGGGGAAACAGAGGTGAAAAAGATATGGTCCCTGTACTGTGAAAGCACGCACTTTAGCAGGAGAGAGAGGCACAGAAATAACTATAATAACATGTAGTAAGCTACTCTATGATAATAATGATGACAGTGACACCAGTAATAATTTATTCAGCTATAATTTATTCAGCACTTATTCTAAGATAGGCATCTTAAATAAATGACCTCATTAAATATTATTAACCCTGTAAGGTATGTATTCATCTCCCCAATTTATAGATGGGGAAACTGAGGCTTAACTAGGATAAACTACTTGACAAAGAACTTAAAACTAGTCTACTTAGGTCCATCAGACCCCAAAGCTTTTTATCGCCATCCTATATCACCCACCTCCTATTAAATTTTCAGAGATATGTGTGCAGTGCAATGAGAGTACAGAGGACCCGGGAGCTAGAAGGGGAAGAATGGAAAGTCTTTATAGGAGGATGAGATTTGAGTCAGGCCTTAAAAAAAAAAAAAAAAGCTGACATTTGCTAAGCTGTGAAAGATGAGTGCTGAGTAGCAATGAAAGCTTGAAGTCAAGAAAGTTTCTGCCTTTTTAAGGAACAGAGAGATTAGCACAGCTGGAAGATAGGGTACATTGAAAGAAATGTGGAAAGATGTGACCAGAGACATACACTGGAACCAGATCTACATAGTCCCTGAGGACCAGCCATGTTAAAAGTCTGTGACTCTTGCATAAGGAAGATCCATCGACCCTTTCTAGGCAGTGGAATAGCAAATGTCCATAACATTTAGAGTATGGAGTCATGCCCTCACCATATCTAGTGCCTACTATAGTGCCTGGTGCAAGGTAGGTGCTCAGTATTTGTTGGATAGACTAATACATATTCTTAAAATAACCCCCTGGACGGCGATGTGGAGGATACATTGGAGAAGGAAAAGACTAGTGGCAAAATATAAGGCAAGAGCTTGTTGGAAAAATATAGAAGAAAGATCAGAGATAGTAAAGAATTTCATGCGAGAGAGGCATTTGAAGTAGAACTGACAGATCTTAGTGACAAAATGACCACGTGGGCTCAGACAGAGAACGTAGTTGGAATAACTTCCAGAATTCCTATGTGCATCTGTAGTCTCAATACAGAATACAGAAACCGGGGGGTAGAGTTCGGAATTTTGAGTTTGAGGTGCCTTTGGAACATGACTGCACAGATCGGGGGCCTGATACGAGTGACAGAGAAGACTCATTCAAAATGGCTACCAGGGCTTCCCTGGTGGCGCAGTGGTTGAGAGTCCGCCTGCAGATGCAGGAGACACGGGTTCGTGCCCCGGTCCGGGAAGATCCCACATGCCGCGGAGCGGCTGAGCCCATGAGCCATGGCCGCTGAGCCTGCGCGTCCGGAGCCTGTGCTACGCAACGGGAGAGGCCACAACAGTGAGAGGCCCGCGTACTGAAAAAAAAAAAAAAAAAAAAAAAAAAAAAAAAAAAAAATTGGCTGCCAGCAGGTCTCTCTCTTTCCTCAGGCCTCAGAGGGTCCTGGTGGCAGTGAGGGCCACCCCCCTGGCTCATTGGTCACACAGTGTGAACAATCATGATGAGAAGACAGAAAAAAAGTCTGTATCAGAGATCCTGAAGGTGAGAAGAACTAAAACGCAGCAACCTGACCATTCCAAGCACGTAGTTACCCTCAGTAGGAACTTGAGGCAAAGCCAGGGCAGATTCTGTCACCTTTTCCTGTGGAAAATTTTTGAAGCCCAGATTGGAGAAAATGTTCTGCTAGTTTTCAGTCTGGCATTTTAAGTTGGAATGCCGTCCCGAAGTAGCACAGAACGGCACAATTCAATAACTCTGACCATTGTGGAAAAATGCCATGTGCCAACAGCAATTTTCCATAATTTTGTTCAGAAAATCTGAAAGAAATGCAGAAAATGGATTTGCAGCCCTGGCAGCAGGCAGAGAAACGGTAGCAGAGGACTGCAGGCCAGTAATTGATGTTTCAAATATCACTGACTGCTTTGCCTATAATTTTAGGGGAGAATGATAATAATTAAAAGCACAAACTTACAAGTCATTTCTGAGGAGGGAAAATGCTGAATGCACTTAAAGTGAAGGAGGTTTGTTGAAATGTTTAACTTTTTCCAGAGATCTTTCAGATAAGAGCCAATAATAAAGCTATGCCCACATGAAATTCCCAAACATTCAGACCTTACCTGATGGTATTGGTTTTTGTCACAAACAACACTCTCTTTAAAAGGAAAATTAAGCCTTCCTCCCATTTTGGAATCAGTTGTTGTAATCATTCATGGAAAATTAGACTTGAGACTTTGCTATGAGGCAGATTTGAACTTGATTCTACAGTCACGCTTATTAGCTCTGTAATCTTAGGCACGTCACTCAACTTCTCTGAGCCTCCGTTTCTTCTTCTGGAAAATAGGTATAAAAATAGCCCTTACTTCCCATAGGGCAAATATTGAGGAATACCTAAAATAAGTAAAACAATTGGCACAGTTCCCCATTTAGGATAGGTGCTCAAGAAAGATTAGCTATTATTAATATAACTATTGTGGCTAAAATGACAAAGGCACACCATTTTCGTCTATGTATTTATTTTTGCTGATGGAATGTAATTTCCTCAACTACAATTTGGCTAGGTCTTCTTGACATTGCAAACAAACAATCAAACGAAAACAGCCAAAGACTAAACTGAGCTTCATACCCCTATCCAGAAAGGAAACCCCTTCAGTTACCAAATTCAAGGACTCAGTTTTCCATATCTCTAACCCCATTTCCTATCACAGGTCTGGACATACACTGAGAACTCTATAAGTGTGTGTGGAGCATACACATTTCTGGATCGACATAGTTTTATCCCTCCACTGTGATAAAGGACGGGGGACCCTGGTACCTTTTCAGCTTCTTTTTAAAAAATTTTATTGGGGGCTTCCCTGGTGTTGCAGTGGTTGAGAGTCCACCTGCCGATGCAGGGGACATGGGTTCATGCCCCAGTCCAGGAAGATCCCACATGCCGTGGAGCGTCTGGATACGTGAGCCATGGCCACTGAGCCTGCGCGTCGGGAGCCTGTGCTCCGCAACGGGAGAGGCCACAGCAGTGAGAGGCCTGCGTACCGCAAAAAAAAAAAAAAAAGAAAAAAAAAAAAGAAAAAATTATTGGAGTATAGTTGATTTACAATGTTGAGTTAGTTTCTGCTGTACAGCAAAGTAAATCAGTTAATATAATTTTGAAGAGTTCATATATATATATATGAATTCATTTTTTAGATTCTTTCCCCAAATATGTCATTACAGAGTATTGAATCGAGTTCCCTGTGGTATACAGCAGGTCCTTATTAATTATCTATTTTATATATAGTCGTGTGTATACGTCAATCCAAATCTCCCAATTTATCCCTCCCCTCCCTTACCCCCTGACCTCATCAGCTTCTGATGACTAACCGTGTGCTTCCACCAACACCACTAACTGTGACATCTGGGTTTATTCGTGTGCAAACTCTCTCTTCCTTCCAACACTGACCGGGGGTGACCTTCTGTAGCTTGGCTTGACAGAGGAGATAACAAGCTATGTCCGAAAAGACAAAGCTATTGGTTGACTGGGATACTGTGATTAACAAGTGAAGTGAACGCACTAAGCAAACGCTGTAATTGTAGTGGCCTGCTATTAGCACTGCGGTAAACACAGTCATTTTGCCTTATTCTTTCACACCATCAACCTCCTTCTGGCCTATCAGAGTGAATTTTCTACTCCAGACCATGTTTACTCACTTCTTTAGTTTTGACAGACATGACCCTACTTGTTGCTTCATGATTCTGAATATGGACTAGCAACCAGCAGGAGATGAGAGGCAGGGCTTTTACTTTTTTTTTTCCCAGCTTAAAACAGGACCTCTGATGCTCCAGGAAATAACTTACAGCAGGTAGACACACTGCATAGAGGTGGATAAGTGTATGTCAGGCTGGTGGCTTGTATCAGCCTGAGAAGTGATTCTGTCCTGACTAGCATAGCTTGCAGGAAAAACAGGAAGCCATCATGAAAAATCATACTTTCTCAGTGCCTCCCTAGATAATATGTTGGCAATCTAATCCAGCTGTATTTTTGTGCAAGAACCACCTTTATTTAAATGCAAGACTAAATGCTCTAAAAGTACCTATACCATTTTGCCAACCCAAAAAATCTAGACACTGAGTTGGGGGAAAAGGGCTGTGTTTTCTCCCTGAAAATTGTGTGCCATGAAAAGCTGAGATTCCAGGGGGTAAATATCAAACTCAAAGAATTTAAGGACCAGCCAAGCAGCAGGGAGACAAGGTAGGAAAGGGATACCAGACCATCTTGTTGATTTCATTTTGCAAAGAATAGCAAACAGAATTATTCGAAATGAATTTTCCAAGCCAAATTCTGTTGGATTGTAATCATAATTTAGTGTCAAGATGAAGGTGACTGAACACCTATGAGGAGTTAAGAATGGCAGTGTAAGTAGTTTAAAAAAATAAATAAATAAAATATGGAGCAGAGCTGCAAGGGAACTCTCAGCAGGGAGGGATTCACCTGTCAGTCTAACCTGATGACTTGGGATGCCCCAGGAACACCCAGATTGGACTCACATCCCTGGACCTAGGGGGTAGGTGTTTCCATTTAAGACTCAGAATTATTGTTATTTTCCAGGCCTCTCCTTTAAATGGAGATGGATTCGTTCCAATCACCATGTACTTAAGTTGGGGGGTTAAACAACTCCAGATAAAAAGGCAGATACTGAGGGAATGAAGGGGATAACATGCCATTTAAACAGAGGTCCCCAAGCCTGGTTGGGTACCAGAATCACCTGCTGGTGTTGTTAAACAGATTAAGAGACCCTACTCAAAACTAACTAGATACAAACCTTTCTCCACTGAACTGACTTTGAACCTTAGTGAAAAGTAGTTGCCCACATACGTGTGGGTCTACTTCTGGGCTCTCTAGTCTGTATTATTGTTTCATCCATCTATATTTACACACTGCCACACTGTCTTAATTATTGTAGCCTTATGTCTTGAAATCACATAGTGTCAGTCCTCCAATTTTGTTCCTATTTTTCCAAGATGTTTTCGATATTCTAGGTTCTTGTCATTTCTGTATGAATTTTAGAATCAGTTTGTCAATTTCCACAAAATATCGTTCTTGGTTTATTGTTGGGATTCTATAAAATCTGTAGCTCAATTTGGGGAGAAGTAGCACCATTTTTGTTGCAGTGGTGAATGGGATCGTTTCCTTAATTTCTCTTTCTGATCTTTCGTTGTTAGTGTATAGGAATGCAACAGGTTTCTGTGCATTAATTTTGTATCCCGCAACTTTACCACATTCACTGATTAGCTCTAGTAGTTTTCTGGTGGCGTCTTTAGGATTCTCTATATATAGTATCATGTTATCTGCAAACAGTGACAGTTTTACTTCTTCTTTTCCAATTTGTATTCCTTTTTTTTTTTTTTTTTTTTTTTGCGGTATGCAGGGCTCTCATTGTTGTGACCTCTCCCGTTGCAGAACACAGGCTCCGGACGCGCAGGCTCAGCAGCCATGGCTCACGGGCCCAGCCGCTCCGCGGCATGTGGGATCTTCCCGGACCGGGGCACGAACCCGTGTCCCCTGCATTGGCAGGCGGACTCTCAACCACTGCACCACCAGGGAAGCCCTTGTATTCCTTTTATTTCTTTTTCTTCTCTGATTGCCATGGCTAGGACTTCCAAAGCTATGTTGAATAATAGTGGCGAGAGTGGACATCCTTGTCTTGTTCCTGATCTTAGAGGAAATGCTTTCAGTTTTTCACCATTGAGAACAATGTTTGCTGTGGGTTTGTTGTATATGGCCTTTATTATGTTGAGGTAGTTTCCCTCTATGCCCACTTTCTGGAGAGTTCTTATCATAAATGGGTGTTGAAATTTGTCAAAAGCTTTTTCTGCATCTATTGAGATGATCATATGGTGTTTATCTTTCAATTTGTTAATATGATGTATCACATTGATTGATTTGCATATATTGAAGAATCCTTGCATCCTTGGGATAAATCCCACTTGATCATGGGGTATGATCCTTTTAATGTGTTGTTGGATTCTGTTTGCTTGTATTTTGTTGAGGATATTTGCATATATATTCATCAGTAATATTGGTCTGTAATTTTCTTTTTCTGTAGTATCTTGTCTGGTTTTGGTATCAGGGTGATGGTGGCCTCATAGAATGAATTTGGGAGTGTCCCTTCCTCTGCAATTTTTTGGAAGAGTTTGACAAGGATGAGTGTTAGCTCTCTCTAAATGTTTGATAGCATTCACCTGTGAAGCCATCCGATCCTGGACTTTTGTTTGTTGGAAGATTTTTAATCACAGTTTCCATTTCCTTACTTGTGATTGGTCTGTTCATATTTCCTATTTCTTCCTGGTTCAGTCTTGGAAGGTTATACCTTTCTAAGAATGTGTCCATTTCTTCCAGGGTGTCCATGTTATTGGCACAGAGTTGCTTGTAGTAGTCTCTTAGGATGCTTTGTATTTCTGTGGTGTCTGTTGTAACTTCTCCTTTTTCATTTCTAATTTTATTAATTTGAGTCCTCTCCCTCTTTTTCTTGATGAGTCTGGTTAAAGGTTTATCAATTTTGTTTATCTTCTCAAAGAACCAGCTTTTAGTTTTACTGATCTTTGCTATTGTTTCTATTTCATTTATTTCTGCTCTGATCTTTATGATTTCCTTCCTTCTGCTAACTTTGGGTTTTGTTTGTTCTTCTTTCTCTAGTTCCTTTAAGTGTAAGGTTAGATTGTTTATTTGAGATTTTTCTTATTTCTTGAGGTAGGCTCATATTGCTATAAACTTCCCTCTTAGAACTGCTTTTGATACATCCCACAGGTTTTGGATCATCATGTTTTTGTTGTAATTTGTCTCTAGATATTTTTTGATTTCCTCTTTGATTTTTTCAGTGATCTCTCAGTTATTTAGTAACATATTGTTTAGCCTCCATGTGTTTGTTACATTTTTCCCCCCTGTAACTGATTTCTAATCTTATAGCATTGTGGTTGGAAAAGTTGCTTGATATGACTTCAATTTTCTTAAATTTACCGAGGCTTGATTTGTGACCCAAGATATGATCTATCCTGGAGAATGTTCCTTGAGCACTTGAGAAGAAAGTGTATTCTGTTGTTTGTGGATGGAATGTCCTATAGATATCAATTAAGTCCATCTTGTTTAATATGTCATTTAAAGCTTGTGTTTCTGTATTTATTTTCATTTTGGATGATCTGTCCATAGGTGAAAGTGGGGTGTTAAGGTCCCCTACTCTTATTGTGTTATTGTTGATTTCCCCTCTTATGGCTGTTAACATTTTCCTTATATATTAAGGTGCTCCTATGTTGGATGCATAAATATTTACAATTGTTATACCTTCTTCTTGGATTGATCCCTTGATCATTATGTAGTGTCCTTCTTTGTCTCTTGTAATAGTCTTTATTTTAAAGTCTATTTTATCTGATATGAGAATTGCTGTTGCAGCTTTCTTTTGATTTCCATTTGCATGGAATATCTTTTTCCATCCCCTCACTTTCAGTCTGTATGTGTCCCTAGGTTTGAAGTGGGTCTCTTGTAGACAGCATATATATGGGTCTTGTTTTTGTATCCATTCAACGAGCCTGTGTCTTTTGGTTGGAACATTTAATCCATTCACGTTTAAGTTAATTATCGATATGTGTGTTCCTATTACCATTTGCTTAAATGTTATGGCTTTGTTTTTGTAGGTCCTTTTCTTCTCTTGTGTTTCCCACGTAGAGAAGTTCCTTTAGCATTTGTTGTAGAGCTGGTTTGGTAGTGCTCTATTCTCATCCCTAAAGCTTTTGCTTTCTCCATCGAATCTGAATGAGATCCTTGCCCGGGTAGAGTAATCTTGGTTGTAGGTTCTTCCCCTTCATCGCTTTAAATATTTCCTGCCACTCCCTTCTGGCTTGTAAAGCTTCACTGAGAAATCAGCTTTTAAGCTTATGGGAGTTCCCTTGTATGTTATTTGTCATTTTTCCCTTGTTGCTTTCAATAATTTTTCTTGGTCTTTAATTTTTGTCAATTTGATTACTATGTGTCTCGGCATGTTTCTCCTTAGGTTTATACTGCCTGGGACTCTCTGCATTTGCTGGACGTGGGTGGCTATTTCCTTTCCCATGTTAGGGAAGTTTTTGGGTATAATCTCTTCAAATATTTTCTCTGGTCCTTTCTCTGTCTCTTCTCCTTCTGAGACCCCTATAACGCGAATGTAGGTGCGTTTAACATTGCCCCAGAGGTCTCTTAAGCTGTCTTCATTTCTCTTCATTCTTTTTTCTTTATTCTGTTCCGTGGCAGTGAATTCCACCATTCTGTCTTCCAGGTCACTTATCCATTTTTCTGCCTCAGTTATTCTGCTATTGATTCCTTCTAGTGTATTTTTCATTTCAGTTATTGTATTGTTCACCTCTGTTTGTTTGTTCTTTAGTTCTTCTAGGAGTTTTTTCTTTAATTCTTCTAGGTCTTTGTTAAACATTTCTTGCATCTTCTTGATCTTTGCCTCCATTCTTTTTCTGAGGTCCTGGATCATCTTCACTATCATTATTCTGAATTCTTTTTCTGGAAGGTTGCCTATCTCCACTTCTTTTAGTTGTTTTTCTGAGGCTTTACCTTGTTCCTTCATCTGGTAAAAAGTCCTCTGCCTTTTTATTTTATCTATCATTCTGTGAATGTGGTCTTCCTTCCACAGGTTGCAGAATTGTAGTTCTTCTTGCTTCTGCTGTCTACCCTCTGGTAAAATGTCTTTCTGTTTGGAATTTTTGTATTTATGTCCATGAGGGGTATAGGGCTGTAGTTTTCATTTTATAAAGTAATTTTCTAATAGTAAGGTAATGCTGGCTCATAAAAGGTTGGGAAGTATTTTCTCCTTGAAAATTTTTGGGTTTTTTTGTTTTTGTTTTTTTTGTTTGTTTGGTTTTTGGTTTTTTTGAGTCTCTGCTTTTCTTAAATTTTTTTTGAAGTATAGTTGTTTTACAATGTTGTGTTAGTTTCCTCCTTCATACTTTATGAAAGAGTTTGTATCAAATTGGTATTATTTCTTCTTTAAACATTTGGGAAAGAATCACCAGTAAACTGTCTTAGCCTGAAGTTTCTTTTTGAGAAGGGTTTTTACTACAAATTCAATAAATTTACTACATAGAGAGATATTCAGGTTGTCTATGTCTTCATGAATAAGCTTTGGTAATATGTGTCTTCCAAAGAACTTGTACAATTCGCCTATGTTGTCTGTTTTACTGGCATAGAATTGTTCATAATATTGTCTTATCATCATTTTACTATCAGAAGAATCTTTAGTGATGTCACCTCTCTCATTTTTTTATATTGCTAACTAGGGGTCATTGATCTATTTTTCTCATTAAACTGGCTATTTATCAGTTTTTTAGATCTTATTTAAGAACTAAGGCTTGGTTTCACTGATTTCTCTTTATTGCTTTTCAATATTCTACTGTGTTTACTTCTGCTATAATCTTTATTTCCTTTCTTCTACTTACTTTAAGTTCAATTTACTCTTTTTATTTTTTTATACAATTTTTTAAGTCGGACACTGAGGTATTGATTGGAGACCTTTCTTATTTTCTAATTATGCATTTAATCCTATAAATTTCCCCCTCAGTATTGACAAAGTGGCATTACAAAAGTATTATGTTGTATTTTTATTTTCACTCTGTTTGAAATACATTCTAATTTCCTTTTTGATTTCTTCTTTCATCCAAAGATTTTTTAGAAATATTCAATTTACAAATATTTGGGAATTCTCTAAAGATCTTTATGTTATCAAATTTTAATTTAATTGCATTTTGCTATTTTGTATGACCTAAATATTTAAAATCATTAAGACTTTGGTTTGGGCCCAGGATATGTTTTATCTTGGTAAATATTCTGAGTGTACTTAAATATATAATGTGTATCCTACTGCTGTTGAGTAGGGTGTTCTATAAGTCTTAATTAGGTATTGTGCTTGATAGTGTTATTTAAATCTTCTATTTACTTACAGATTTTCTATCTATTTTGTTCTATCAATTTCTGAGAGAGAAGTATTGACATCCTCAACTATACTTGAGGACTTGTGTGTTTCTCCCTGATGTTCTTGATTAGTTTTTGCTCCATGTGTTCTGAAGCTGTATACAGTGCATAAACATTTAGAATTGTTATATCCTATTGATGAATTGGCCATTATACCATTATAAAATGAAAACCTTTATCCCTGCTAATATTCTTAACTCTGAAATCTACTTTGTGTGTTATTAAGATAGCCATACCAGATTACTTTTGATGGCTGTTAACATGTTAACATATTTCTACCCTTCTGTTTTTAGCTTATTCATAACTTTACATTTGAAGTATGTTTCTTTGTAGGCAAAGAGTATAGAGTGGGATCATTCTTTTTTCCTAATCTGACAATGCCTGCCTATTAATTAAGGTATTTAAACCATTGACATTTAATTTTATTATTGATATGATTAGATTTAAAAGTATCATCTTATATTATATTTGTCCCATATGGTTTTTCTTCCCTTTGTCTTCTTTTTTTTTACTTTCTTTCAATTAATTGAATATTCTAAAACTATTCCATTTTCTCTCCTTCTTTGGATTACTATTAACTATAAATCTTTGTTTTGTTGTTTAGTAGTTGCTTTAAGGTTTATGGTACACATTATTAACTTTCCACAGTCTATCTTCAAGTGATTTCATACCACTGTATGTATAGTCTAAGAGTCATATAGAAGGGTACTTAAATTTATCCTCTCTCATTCTTTGGAATATTCTTATACATTTTACTTTTATATATATAATAAATACTACATTACATTGTTATTATTTTTGCTTAAACGGTCAATTATCTTTCAAGATATTTAGGTTATAAGAAAAAATCTTACCTATTTACCCATATAAATATTTACCCTTTTTAAAGCCCTTAATTCTTTTGTATAGATCCATATTTCCATCTGTATCATTTTCCTTTGGCCTGAAGACTTCCTTTAACTTTTCTTGCAGTGAAGGTCTGCTGGCGATGAATTATTTTAGCTTTTGTTTGTCTGAAAAAGATGATTTTGCCATAAGTTTTGAAAGATATTTTCCCTAGGTATAAAATTTTAGGTTGACTTTTTCTCTTTCAGTACTCTAAAGATGTTGCTTTACTGTCTTTTTGTTTTTATTGTACTTTATGAGAAATCTACTGTCATCACCATGTTTGTTTCTCTGGATAAAACATATTTTTCCCTCTGACTGCTCTTCAGATTTTCTTATTATCACTGGTGTTGAGTATAATGTGCCTTGGTGTTGTTTTCTTCCTGTTTCTTGTGTCTGGGAGTTCATAATTTCATCAAATTTGTCAAAATTTTGGCCATTATATCTTCAAATATTTTTCCTGCCATTTTCCCCCCCTTTGGGAACTCCAATTACACATATATTAGGCCACCTAAAGTTCATTGATTCTCTTTTTATTTTCTGTCTGTGGTTTTTGGTTTTAGGTGTTTTTGTTTTGTTTTGATAGTTTCTATTGCTGTGTCTTCAAGTTCAATAATATTTTCCACTGCAAATCCTAGTCTGCCATTAATCTCATCTAGTATATTTTTCTCCTTACACATTGTTGTTTTCATATGGTTCTTTTTGGATTTTTTTTTTTAATATCTTCCATGTATCCTCTTAACTTTTTGAATGTCTGGAATAGAGTTATAATAACTGTTTTGCTGTCATTTATCTGCTAATACCAGCATATGTGTCAGTTCTTGGTAATTTTTATATTATAAATGCATTTCTTCATTACCTTTCTTGCTTCATGTATGCTTAGTAAGTTTAAATGAATGCTAGACATTGTGAATTTTATACTGTTGAGTGCTAATTATTTTTGTATTCCTATAAATGTTCTTGAGTTTTGTGCTGGGATGCTATAAGTTATTGGTAAACAGTTTAATCTTTGGGGGTCTGTCTTTTAATATATATTAGATGGAACCAGAACAGTGTTCAGCCTAGGGATAATTACTCTCCATTATTGAGTCAAGACCTTTCTATGAACTCTACCCAATGCTTCATGACTCTTGAGGTTTTACAGTTTGTCTGGTAGGAAAAGTCTTCATTCCTGGCCCTCTAATCCTTTCGGATTTTGCCTTACCTCTGGTAATTTATACTTACACATGTATGTGCACATTCATCAGTACTCAGTTTAATACTTGAGGGGCCCATCTGTAGATCTTTGGATGTCTCATTCTCTTTATAGCTTTCCTCTCTTTGGTATACTAGCTCCCTTGGTCTTCCTGGACTCTCAGCTCCATTTTCTCAACTCAAGGAACCGACTAGGCTCTGTCTGGATTCCCCCTTCCTGCATTGTGGCCTTTAATCTCTCTCACAGCAGTAAGCTGGAGCAGTTTGAGAGGTCTCAACCCTCAGGGGACACTGCCTTTCATTCTCTGATGTCTAGTGTCTTACAAATCATTCCTTGATATATTCTGTTCAGTTTTTTAAAATTGTTATAGGCTGTTTTAGGTAGAAGGATAAATACAATTTCTCTTCCTCTATCTTTCTTGGATGTGGAAATATAAAGGATTATTTTAATCCCCATTTTACAGGTAGGCTAAAGGCCCATAAGGATTGATTTCCCCAAGGCCAAACATTGCTAATGAGTGACAAAGCTAGTGTTAGAAGTACTTGAGGATGAAGGGAGGAAGTTGTAGCCTACATATTATGAGCAAATAAGTCAATCACAGGAGCATACTACCATGTGCCCACACTAGCCTGGTACACTTTTGGAGCACAAATGTGACTCTTAAACATTAGCTACAAGTTCCCCTTATATTTCTACATTTGAGGGATCCAAATACAGACAGACTGGATTTGAATCCTGGCTATATCACTTACTAGTTCTTCAATCTTGAGTACATTAATTTACATTTCTAATCTTCAATTTACTCTTCTGTAAATTGGAGATGACAAAAGTGTCTGCCAAATACGGTTGTTGTGAATATCAAATGAGATAATCTTTGCAAAGCCTTTGGCACAATGGTAAATATTATTGTTCCATGTATGAGTTACCCTAGACGTTAAGTCTAACATGGGCTTGATAAAATTGAGCTCTAACCCCAATCGAAATGAAATTCTTTGTTTCTCTTTGCCTTTCCTGAAATTAAGAAGTTGGCTTTTTTCCCCCCTCTAGATTCCTGAGACTTTGCACTGGAAATGTGAATTAGGCAGCTCTTTTAAAAGCTAACTGGTCTACCTTGTCTCCATTTAGAAACTTGATATGGAGTATTTCTCTTTTTGCTAGTCAACTTTCTAGAACTACCTCTCTTAAAATATTTCTTTACTGGTCACTTCTCACAATGTCCACCCAACTTGTTTCTCTAAATGTGATCCCTAAACTTTATTATGTCTATCCTCCCTCAACAACTTTATATTTGTTCAAACCCGTAACCCTAACCCTAACCCTAACCCTAACCCAAACCCATCATTTTACTTACCCATTCCCCCTGGACCCACATAAAGGGCATTTGCTAGCAGACTTTCATGTGAGTCACCTCCCAGTTGCTCACTTCCAGTGTTAACATATGAAAACCAGAGTGGTATTTTCCTTTTCCTCATTCTGGCCACATAGAATTACAGTCACATTCACATAAAATTTTGTTTCTATGTTTTCATTGCATCTGTCCCTGGCCTTGACCTTAGAAGAAAAAATAATTATTCTTGATTCCCCACGTATGTTTGATTCATGCTGTGGCTTCTTTCAAAAAACTTGGAAGAGTGTGAAGAGTAGAGATGAAATAAAGGACATCTTTCCATCTGCCATTCATGTTAAGGAAAGCAAGACCCATGTATTGGGGGTTAAAGATTTCTACAGTGCATAAAGGCACCTCTGGTAAATGATCTCACTTAGCAACCATCACTGGGAAATCACACCCTGATTTTATACATCTCTCTCACCATTCACTGGGACACTGGGCTTCTGCATATTGATTAAGTCCCCAGAAAGCAAAGACTTGCATATAAAACTGCAAACAACTCAGCAAAGTTGTTAAAAATAATTATATTTCAGTAGATGATTCTAAGCAGAAAGGAAGAAAAAATGTATTTAACAAAACCAGAAATATCCAACAAACAGTGGCGTGCAATTGAGCAAAATCATATATAAAAATAGTATTTGAGTCCCACCTGATTTTATCAATAAGGGCTGTAACAATATGATACAACTGTACCTTGTGTAGCATTTGTCATCTAACTCTGGCTCTCAGACACTTCATAGCATTAGATAATGCTGTTACAGAGAGATCTAATAGCAGAGGGACAGGAAAAAATTAAAAGACCAAAGTGAGGTAGGCACAGTGGTATGCCAAATGAGATTTATAAATGGATTAGTAGACTGGCAGGGCCCACATGATTCCAAAAGGCCAGTTAGGAATATTTTAGAATGGCAAAGAGTAGGGCCAAGAGCCTCAGAAAGGAACAAGAAGAAAAATGGTGATCCCATACCTATGTGTGGAGCAGCTAACAAGCGTCCACCATTGCTCTAATCCCTTCCATACACTCTATTGCATTTTATCTTCACAGATCTCTCTGATATAAATATCAGCATTTTAACCTTACAGAGGAAAAGGAACTAATCCTTGGAGAGAGTAAGGGTCAGGTCCCAAAGTCAGGTAACAAGGGCCAGAAGCAGGATTCAAGCCAAATCTTCTAGCTCATGGTTCTTAAACTTTAATGCTTATGTGGGCATACACACATGCACGTATCACCTGGGGGAGCTCATAAAACTGTACATTTCCAGCCTCCACCGCCCATACATTTTGACTCAGTCAGTCTGTAGTAAGAGTGTGTAGAGGGTTCGAGGATTTAAAGTTGATTAAAGAAAAAGCTAAGACCATGAGAGGCAGTAACTACAACAAGTTTTATTGGGTAGTACTTGGACAGGGTGATGGAAGGAGAAATCTGTCACAGCATGAGACCCTCCAGAGGCTTCAAGGGGCCACCATGCAGAAGAGGAAGAGAGCAAGAGAACTCCCTGAGGAGGAGGACCTGACCAGGGGTTTTGGTATCTTGGTGATGTCTCTCCACAGCACGGTAGGGAGTCCCTGGGTCCCAGCACTCCATTGGACAGCAGTGGCTCAGGGCCTTATAACTACAAGGTCCTATCTTATCAATGGAGAATAGCCGTCAGGTGAGGTTTTTAGAGATACGCAAAGAAGATGGGTTGTATGTAGCTAAAAATCTGCTTGTTTGGGTTATTAAAAAAAAAATAATTGGCTCTGTAAAACTTTGGGTTTGGCACTGGTAGGCTTTTGAGCCAACAGGTCTCAGCCTGCAGTGAAGAACAATCAAAAGAGCGACAGACAGAGGCCATCTTTGGCTCATCTCTTTAACAGAATGGGACCCCCATTTGAAATAACTCTGTTGCAGTACATTACATACCACATTCTGAGGAAGGAAAATGCTTGTTTTGGGCTCTCTTCTCTGCACTGCAGCCTACTAACACAATGGATGAACACGTCCATTGATGATTTCCCAGGAAAAGATGGTTTCCTGGGAAGACGGCCAGCACTGAGAATCAGTGTCAGCACCAGCTCATGCTGGCTGGCCCTCAGGGTCAGGTTTAGGATGGTCAACATGCCCTCATTGTCTTATCGAGGACAAATTCTCCCCACACAAACTCGATGTTTGCAACCCTTCTTTATAACCAATGTGAGAACAGTGAAGCATTGGGCAATGAACTCTCTAATTCAGTTTGCAGTGAACAGTGAAATACACACCATATTTGAATCATTTCATGATTCATCCCCAGATATATATGAAACTATAACTGTAAGCTCACTGATGGCAGGGACTGGGTTTGTTTGAGGCACAATCATACACCCAGCATCTAAGGCAATGCCTTTCCAGGGAGGTCGTTACGAAATGTGCATTAACTGAAAGAACAATATAGAAATATCTAAGTTAGTGGGCCCTGCATATTCAAATTGGTGACCTGAGAAATTCACCTTCGTGAGCCACGTAACTCCAAGCGATTCTCCCATCTTTGGTTTCAAATGGGGACTTCAGATTCTGTCCTCATCAAGGGATGCGTCTTAAACTGAGGCTGCCACTGGGTATGAGGCATTTAAGACTATGCTCACTAAGCTTAAAATGGGTTTTTTTGGGGGTGGTGGGGGGAAGCTTTCAGGGGGAGGCAGGATTTGGAGGAGGAGGAGAGAAAGAGAAAAATACTGATTAGAAAAAGGCTTGAGGGGCCTCGTCCTCCCTTCACTTAGGCGTAGGGCTGAAGAAAGAGATTCAGCCCTTCCTTTAAAATATCACCTCACTTCCTTGCTCCCACCTCAATCTTTGTGACTCCAGAACATGCCCTTTTGAAAAAAATCTGTTCTCCAATGCCCAGGAACCACCTGATGGGAGGCTAGTTTTTGGTCTTGACACTTAATGTGCCACGACAACCTCAAGTTTCTCAACAAGCAGCTCCCTCCAAGCACACTGAATTTCAACTCACATAGACATGTTCCAGGTCTCAGCATTATGGTCAGATAGTGTGGAGACATCATGGTTCTACTCACCTCTACCCCGCCCCCAATGAAAGAAGAAATACAATAATAATTCTAAATTGTGGTTACCAATATTGTGTTTCACAAAAAAGAAATATATCTAATTTCTTTTAAAAATGTGATCTGGGGCTTCCCTGGTGGCGCACCGGTTGAGAGTCCGCCTGCTGATGCAGGGGACACGGGTTCGTGCCCCGGTCCGGGAGGATCCCACGTGCCGCGGAGCGGCTGGGCCCGTGAGCCATGGCCGCTGAGCCTGCGCGTCCGGAGCCTGTGCTCCACAATGGGAGAGGCCACAACAGAGAGAGGCCCGCGTGCCACAACAAACAAACAAACAAAATAAATAAAAAACGTGATCTGTAAATTTTGCTTCATTTTTCCTGAATTTACCATTGTGTAAAAAACGTGGTTCATCTTTGCCCAAATTACCCCTCAATGCTAGGGATAGGTCATGTGTTTATAACACGTGCATACGTGATTTTAAGGTAATGTGGGTGCTTGCGGTTTCTTACGTTGTCCATGGTCTTTCTTACACAGGTAACGTTGCAAATGCCCTTTCCTCTACCAGAAAGCCCTTTTTGCCCTGGATAATTCCTGGTCATCCTTTAGGCATCACCTTCTAGACCCTTGCTTTTCAAAGTGTAAATCCATGCACCAGCAGCACCGGCATCACCTGGGAATAGGTTAGAAACACAGAATCTCAGGCCTCACCCCATCCTCCTGAATCAGAGTCTCTATTTTAAATAAATCTCTGGGTGCTTCACGTGTATATCAGAGTTTGAGAAGTACAGTCCTGGAGGCTGTCTAGTAGCAACTCACCTGTGGCTTCCATCTACTTGTACATACTTCTTATTCTATTATAGTGACTTTAGGAAACCCTCTCCTATTCTAAGAGTGGTCTTTTTTAAATTGCCTGCAAGTAATTAGTTGTACTAATTGTAACTCATAACTGGAGTGTGGAATCAATTTAGTGGGTCAGAGCTAGATTTTTTTTCATGAAATAAAATAGGTTAATCCACTCTAGAATAGAATGGAAAATGTCACTAAGGTAAGTACTGTTTCATAAAACTTTTGAAACGGTACTTTTCTATGTGTGTGTTTATGTATATTGGATTATTTATATATATTTACAGTGGGTCATGGTTATAAACGCTTGAACCCCACTCCTCTAGACCCTAAGCTCCTTGAATTCAAGGACTGTTTGTTCCATTCGTTGTATATATAACACCTAACTCAGGGGTGGTACAGAGTAGATGCCCCAAAAATGTAGAATGTTGCGTGGGATGCAACTTGACTTGGAATGTCATCGACTATTATTTAAAAAAGCAACCAATGAGAGGATGACAGAAGGCAGAGGAATAGAAAAGGTCTGGCATAGCGCAGGACGCAGGAGAGCAGGGAGGAAGTTGCCAACAGATGTGAGTCCCTTTTTTGAGACAAGCCTGAGTCCAGAACCTGCATGCAATTCTTGTTAACCAGATCATGTGGCTTTTAAGGGAGCCCAGGCTTCATCTGACCATGGAAGTATCCCTGAATATGCATATAAGGCATGACAGACCGCAGACATTGGCCTGAGCAAAGCTAACCGGAAGTAGATGTTTGAAAAGAGACAGGAAAATGAAAAACTCTGTGCGGAAGATTCAGATATGGACCCAGGCAGAATCTTACATTGTAAGATGGCAAAACCAAGATAAATAATGGGCTTTCTGGAGACCAGAATCAGATATCCACGCATTCATTCCATAGTTACCTACTAAATGCGACATTATTCTGGATACTGGAGATACAGAAGTGAACAAACTGGACAAAATGTCACTGTTCTCATGAGCTGGCATTCTAGTGAAGGAGGAAGAAGTAAATAAATAAAAACCACCTATTTGTATTTATCTTTATATTGTGTTTGTATTATACTATCCAAAATTCTGCATTTTATTTATATGTTACATAACGTGATGATTGCAGGTGGTAATACTGGAAGAACCGATGGAAAATGAGAGAGAGTAGCCCATAGACATCCCCTCTAAGCCCCCTCACCTGTGAGCTAGCTAGCTCTCAGGATAAGGTGAGAGCTACCTTAAGAGTATAAGGTCAAAGATTGATTCAGACTTTTTATGTCTGATTTAATTTATTTAAAAGTTTTTTTATGTGATTTAATTTATTTAAATTAATGTGATTAATTTAATTTAATCTGATTTAATTTATTTAAAAGTTTCACTTTTTTGGTTGTAATCTAATAATCTGAGGTTAAAGAAGGTAGTATAAAAAGCCTTAGAATGGTCAAGTCCGGCGGTGTTGACCCTCTGCTCTGGACAGCCCAAGGACATCAGCACCTGGAAAGCAGCTGGTTAAGAGGATAAGCCAACAGAACACTGGCTGCCCCACCACTTTTCTCATTCACCTGGGACATGAACACTTAACCTCTACTGTATTTATGGGGGTACATGGAAAGCTGTGTTTGGCACAATTGTCTTGATTCTGAATAACTTTGACAACACTCTACAATACTCTCAGCTTTCCTATAGAGAAACTGAGATTTGGCAATATTAGCTGATTTATCAAGATGCCACGTTGAAGAAAAGTTGGGGATATAATTATGAATTATGCTTGGTTTTCCAGATCTTGATCAATTACAAAATAACAGACTTTTGAGAACGTCTTACTACGGATAGAAGTTTTCCAGGTTATGTTTCCCTTAGTAGATAGAAGAGCATGAGCCAGGCCAATTTGACTTTGGCACTACCATTCCTTGCCTGGCAATGGAACCTACACATACCTCACCAGAAACTTTTTATCAAGAGATAACCAATGGAGACTTAACTCTTGGGAAATGTCATTGTTCACATATATCCTACCTTAATCATACCCTCTGCTCTCAACCTTGGTCTATTAAAATAGGGTGGATATTATTATTTTGTTTGATTGCTTCTCAAAGTGTTTTCAAACCTTTGAAAGCAAACTGTTCATTCAGGTGTACCTCTTTGAACTCCTTCTTTACCCTGGTGCAGACAACTAGATGACCTTTTTTTTTTTTTTTTTTTTTTTGCGGTACTTGGGCCTCTCACTGTTGTGGCCTCTCCCGTTGCGGAGCACAGGCTCCGGACGCGCAGGCTCAGCGACCATGGCTCACGGGCCTAGCCGCTCTGCGGCATGTGGGATCTTCCCGGACCGGGGCACGAACCCGTGTCCCCTGCATCGGCAGGCGGATTCTCAACCACTGCGCCACCAGGGAAGCCCAAGATGACGTTTATTATCTTTTTCTTCTGCCAGCTCCAGGAAGGATTTTCTCTTCCTTGTACCCAAAGGTGTCCAGATGCCAATACTTTCTAACAGGTTTTCTTAGGCTCAACCCCATTTCTCATAAACAGAAAACCAACCGTGCCCACATTTCAGAGTACCAGCCGTTGGAGGTCTCCCCTAGTCAAGAGAAGGTCCTCATGGTACACACCCATTGACTCTACCCCTACAGTTTTCCTCTCCCTCTTACAGCAGTTTTTCCTAATTTCTGTGCGTTCTTTGTTCACTGAACTGTATGTCTTTTTTACCAACTTGAATTGAGATGATCTCTTTCCTCAAGGGTCTGATTCTTGTGTGTGCTCTTCTTTTTTCCCCTCCATCTAAGCATTTTAAATTCATATGAACAGATGGAACTGTTTTTTAAACACAGTTGCAGAGTTTTTCCTCACAGACACATATCCACACATTCTGGTAAACTAGCTGGGTGACCTGAGTAACCAGTGAAAAGGATTTGACAGCCATTTTCCGACCCATCCAGAGCTAAGATGGTTACAGTATGGGCTGTCTCGTGGGTACATAGTTTTCTTTCTTTTTCTAACAGAGCATCCTGGCTGAAGCCATTCTGCTGGCTTCTCTGATGCCAGCCCACAGGAAAGTTTCTCCCAACCACTCTCTATAAACTCTTTGTGACCACACTGGGGATGGCTACTGACTATTTCACAGCCACTTAGGCTAAACTTCTCTTTAATTCTTGTCTCCAAATATTGTCTTCAGTCCTTCTGGAGTTGGAACTAGAAATATCACACATCCCCAGTGCAGCAACAACATCTGTGTTTACTTTATAATACATTTTGATAAGCACCCAAATGCTTTAGGTGAAACTGAAGGGCATTTGTGTGAGGTAGCAGATTGTGGGGAAGTTTTATGTTTCAGCATACTCTGGGGAAAAGAAAAGAAAATGGCTTTCTTTCCTGGAAGAGTAGAAAAGAGAAAGAGAGAGTGAGAGAAGAGAAAATAAAGACTAAGATGGAGAGCAAGCCACAGAAAGAGAAGCTCAGGGAATCCCAACAGCATAGACTTCCCTGGAAAAAAAATGGCACCTTTTAATCCCCCACAAAAAGCCCAGACTCCAGGAAAACTGTGCTGATGGTGTTGGAAACGATCCTTGTTTTGTGATTGGGGAACGAACTGCCCTTTTTCTGTAGGAGGCGGAATCCAAGACGTGTAAATGTAGAAAGTCTCTGCTTTTCTGAGTGGAGCAAGCTCCCTAAAAAGAGTGTGAAGAGAACAGGAACAGCTGAAAATTCCAGCCCACAGCTTCAAGTTTTCCAAAGCCTGTTTGCTTTGGCCCGCCTCTGCCATTCCTTTCTCTTTTTTCAGAAGTGTGAAATGGTTTGGTTGCTGGTATTTGTTCTGTGGTCTCCGCTAACTCTCCCATCTGTATAAACTCAGCTCTGCCAACCAAGCAGTTTAGCAGCACTTTCTCTTCAGCTGGTTCGAAGGTCCTATTAAGTGGTACTTTGAAAGCTTGCAATGTGTGATGCTGGCCGGGTGATTGAGGGTGTGAGGCTTAACTGTGCTGCCCTCCCTGGGGCCAGCAGCTTCCTCTAGGACTAGTAGCTAAATAGGATGAGGACAAAATGAATCTAAGTCTGGCTTTGACTGTGCATCCCCAGAAGCAGGGAAGTGGTCGGGGTGCCGATGATGTATTCACCAACGAGAGCCACTGAAGATGGGACATTGTACCTAGAGGTGTCTTCTTTCCTCTAATGATAATGTTTGTTTGAGGATGAAGAGAGCTTTGGGAGAATCTATATTTCCATTTCTTCCCACATTCCATCTATATTTAATTGTATCTGGGTCAACCAGCTACTATCCTTCCAAAAGCAAAAGGTTAGCAGCGTACCAATATTTTTATCCCTGTTCCCAGTATAACAACTTAGCCTATTTAATTAACTGTTCTTCACTAGCTGCTGTTCCATACTAAAAACATCGTCAAATATGACAATTTGCCCTGGGGTCAGAAACAAAAAAAATGTGTAGAATGGATGGCTTTTGCCAAGCTCAACAAGTACCACTGTGAAGTGTAAACAGCTATTAATGAAAAGAGTAGCCACAGTTAAATAACCCATGAGGTAGTGAGCACATGTGCCAAGAGAAGAGCTACGTGTTAGTGTGTCTGCTCTAAGTCTGAAGCCAGCCCAGTGGACTCTTCAGTGGAGAGAGGCTAAAATGGAAAAGTCAGACCAGGGTAAATAACCACTATAAAGAAATGATTTGAACTAGTGCCCCTCCAAAAGATCTCAACTACATCACAATTAAAGCCCGGGAGCCTTCACTGTGTTCCCCAAGCTAGAGATGGCAAGCTCTACCCTGGGGCTTCTTGGGGAATTAGTTCACATAAACTACTTTAGTGTAGATACTAAAACTTCAAGACCCTGCCTCTCCTTTATATCCCTGACCTAGATAATTTATTAATCTGCTCATAATGAGGCAATATTAGACTTTATAAAATGCATTCTAAAGTTTATTTTATTTTTTACATCTGTGCAATAGAGCAAATAATACATACTTCTTAGGATTGTTTTAAATAAAATTACCTTTATAGAATGCACAACGGGTTATTAGGGACAAAACAAGTCCTCAAAAAAATAGTAACTAAATTTTTTTTTTAAAATGTGAGTCTACAGTGATCTCCTCCCAGTATAATACTGTAAGAAAGAAAAATTATATATGCATTCCTAAAGCCACACATATACTGTTACCAGTAATTCCAAAGAGGTGGACAGAAATTTTAAGCACAAGGAGCAGTATCTTTTTCATGGGAAAGCTTTCCCCATCTTAAAACTCTTGGGCAAACACACCAGAGGGTATTTAGACATGGGGGCTCAAATAGTGGAAATTGACCACAATGAAGTCAGGACAATGGAAGTTATCAGGAAATATTCCCATAAGATCAAGAGAAGCTTTTAATGTATGCTCCAAAGCACACACGGTTACTTTTTCAAGGTGGGGCCGTCAACACGAGGTAAGAGCCTTCTAAAGTAAATTGGCTCATCTTCTTTTGATTCTTCCTGGATAATTGAACTCTGAGCTTCTGGAGGAAAGAGATTGTACATTTCCAGTATCCAGAATAATTAATAGTGCATAGTGAATGCTTAATAAATCAGGGCAATGACCTGGGTTCAAATCTTGCCTCTGCTACTTCCTACCCATGGTATGGTAGCATTTCTGTTCCTTAATTTCCCCTTCTGTTAAATAGAGAGACTCCTTCATAGGGTGATTATGAGAATTAAATGGGTCTGCATGTTGAGTGCTTACAGAAGTGCCTGGCATATACTAAAGATCTGTAAATAATATCTGATATGATGATGATGACATAATCTATTGGTTGCTTACTATTAGCCATTAACTCTTCTTTCTTGCTAACAGAACCACAGTTTGTCAAAACCAAACATGGAAATCCTGTTCCACTTTGCCTGAGATTGGTCTGGCATGTGTCCCAGTTCTGGCCAATGAAATATAAGGGGTTTCTGCTGAAGTTATACTACTCTAGTTCAAGGCATTGGGAACATTTAAAGCCAGACTTGAATCTGTACAAGGACTGAATCTTTATTTTTTTACTGGTTTACTCTTACTTCCAGATATAGCCCTTCCAAATCCCAAAGCAGACCATGATGGGAGGTTATTGGAGCTTCCTATCCTTGACAGCCCTGGACTCCAAATTGTGTTCCTATAGTTCCATGAGGCTATAAAAAGCTCAGCTGTTTATCAGCCTCTCGGCTACCTACCTATTCAGGTAGTTCAGAGAGCTACACTTCTTTGAGTTTCTTCCTTCTCTGGAATTGCATTGCAGTTCTTCAGATTTTAAAAACACTCTAGGGCTCCCCTGGTGGCGCAGTGGTTGGGAGTCCACCTGCTGATGCGGGGGACACGGGTTCGTGCCCCGGTCCGGGGAGATCCCACATGCTGTGGGGCGGCTGGGCCCGTGAGCCATGGCCGCTGAGCCTGCGCGTCCGGAGCCTGTGCTCCGCAGCGGGAGAGGCCACAACAGTGAGAGGCCCGCGTACCGCAAAAAAAAAAAAGATACTTGAAGAGATAATTAAAAATAAAAACACTCTAGCTGTGCTAGTTGTTCTCAAAGAGATGTTGACCAGCACGTTGTAGTCCAGCAGAAGGAAAAGTCAACTTTTAATATTCTTGAGGACTATGTAAAGACATGCTTATAATATAATTTCTCCACTCAAAGATGTCTGATAAGTGAGCTAATATCAAGCTGAAAGCTGACCAGTAGTAGTTTCCGGGCAGGAAAGGCGAGAAAAGACAGTGAAAGAAAAGAAGAAAGAAAAGCAAACAAAAGGATGAAATGTGAAAAGTCAAAGACCTCATGGTCTAGGTATTCTTATTTATCTCCAGTTTATAATGAGGACTGGCATTAAAAGTAGCTTGCTCAAAATGTTGGCATGCCATATTTGAGTCAGTTTTGAACTCAAGACTTTATGACTCTAGATTATATTTAGCTCCCTTCCCAACAAGCTGATCTGACTTTATACTTTCAACCTCCCACAGTCTTCTAATTCTTGAACACTGAGAACCAGGCTGAGATCTTTGATCCAACTGAAAACTTTGGCTATTGAACTTGACATTTTAATTCTTCTCTACTCACCTTTGGCTACACAGAACTGCCTTGTTCCACCAAAAGTGATCAATCCACGCTAACTAATCTCAGCTCTCCTCTCTATACTCTCCTCTGGATTCTCTCCCACAACAGGAACGAATATGAGGAATTCAAAGAATGATAAGAAGGCAGACTTAGAGGTCACTGAGTGGAATGGACTATGTCTATCACTTTCTCTCTCTCTCTTCCTGTTCCTTTCTCCCTCTCCCTTCCTTCCTCTTTCAGGGGAAAGCTCTCCTTCCCTCTCCCTCCCTTTCTTTTTTCTTTTCCTTTCTTTCTCTTTCTTTCCTTAAAAAAATATTGGCTCCGAAAATGCTGGGTTCTACTGGCATTTTGAGGACTGAACATACAAGGTGGACTAAATGCTGTAATTCCTATTGATCTGGACCTTGGAGGTGCGTGAACACAGACTTAGGTTGTGTTTCCAAGTTTATCACCCTGGGGCAAAGGTGCAGATCCATAGAAGACCAATGAAGAAGAGAAACGGTCTAAGTTATGGATAAGGCATTCTGTTGGTGCTGAAGCCAGCCTACAGTTCTCCGATTTCCTAGACATGTGTCCACAACATCAATGCAAACGAAGCGCTTTGGCAATTGCTCCATGACTCCTCATTATCTTTGAACAATAATGTCATTTTGGTCTGAATTGACCTAGTTTCCGAGACCCCATTCCACCAGAACCTTCCAGCTCTCCACTTCCCCTGGCCACAACCCAGACTGCATAGAGACATGACAGCTGAGCAGAAGCCCTGCCAGTTAGAGGAATCTGCCCTTCAGCATGCCTGGCAGTGGAGAGCCAGAACATTTGACCCAAGAAAGAGATCCATCCACGTCTTTAAAAATATAAGTACTTTTTTTTTTTTTTTAATTCTGAAGGTGAGTTAGAGACAAACTGATCAGATGACTAAGTGAGGATTGCATGTCTCCAAATACCTGGATGGAACCCATTGAAACAGTATCTGCTCCTGGCCTCCCATCCTCCTAAGCCTCCTCAGTAGCTGTGTCCAGTCTGACTCTGAGGTTACCCTTGAAGGCAAGTTATTTGTGCTTACAAGTAATTAGTCTGGTTGACTCTTAGGACCAAGGTGCTTCCATTTGTTTTGAAGAAGTTCTGTCCTTCCGTGCTTTTTTCTTTCACTAGCTCACAATAAAGCCAAGTACAATATAATTACATCTTGGTGTAATAAATCTGATATGAAAGTGACTTCATCACATTTGATACTATCTTTGATGTAAAACCCTCCATACTTTAAAATGAAACATGGATTCATCCCTTTAGTGCAGGCAATGCTTCCAAAGGGAAATTTTAGGGGAAGGAGAATATAAATTTGTGGGAGAGTTCTTTCCTGGAAGAAGAACAGGCTTCTGGGAATAAACCTGGGTGGGGAAGGAAGGTGGAGCATACAAAGCTTGTAAAGTAGAGAGGCTCTCTTCCTCAATCTATGAGCTGAAATTCACTCCTCTATAACTTTTGTCCATTTGTGGTAGTTGTTCTGTCCGAAATAATGCCAAACAACTTTCTTTCCCCATAACAAGCTTTCAATTAATTGAATACAGAGCTCATGCCCTCTTATCCTTTTCTTGTGTCTTCTGTTCCTCAGGTTGAACATTTTCTGTCCTTTCAACTCTTTCTGATATGGCATTTTGGCAGGAGGAAACAGGGGTGGAAAAAATTGTGTGAATAAGTACTCCGTGTACGTTTCAGTAAATGGCAAATCTCTCTCTGACCTGTAAGCCAACATTCTGACACCAGATCAGAGTACACACTTGGAGTGGCATGTCAGCAGGCAGGATTCCAAGCCTCTGCCTGTGAGGGGAAGCAAGAAAAAGTGGCCAAACATTTTTGCCCATATTAATTAAGAAATGTTTTGCCTTCATTGATTCTCATATGGAAATAACAATTTGTTTTTAGTCACTCTTTAGCATTATTAAAATGTTTATATTTTAAGCTCTTAATGAATCTTTCCTTAAGATGCATTTGGAACTCTTTTAGTACTTAAAACATAACTCTGCAAATGTGCTTTAGAGCATCATGACCTTTTTATTTATTTTTATTTCCTGAAATAAAAATAAACAACTACTCTTAACAACTGTCTCTGTTTTCTGAAACTGTGGAACCACAACAAAACCAGACATCAAAAGGGTTTGATGTCTCTATTTTCTGAAACTGTGGAACCAGAACAAAACCAGACATCAAAATGGTCTCCAAATCAGGAACAAGTTAACATTTTCAAAATAGAATTTCTAGAATAAAGCTTAGAGTGTAAATCCTGGCATTTCCCAGCCCTTATTAGCTGATAATGGCACACCTCCACCTTTCTTCTCTGACTTTTTTAGCCTGAAAGAAACCAGAGGAGGATGAAGAACAAATGTATTACATTTCCCACTATTAGGCAGCATTAGGGGTTAAACTTGTAATGAATCATAGAACTGTATTCCTGTGTTCATTAAAGTTGAAATTAACACATCTTTTAATATGACTACTAGTTTTATCAACAACAGAAATAGCTATAATGCTCCTGATTGTGTATGAAAGTGATCTTAATATTTCACTATTAATTATGATAGTGGCTCTTACTTTAAGATAGATTTTAAAATCATGTTGAGAGTGATCTTCTAAGTTTTCTAAGAAATATAATAAAGACGTGTTAACATTTTAAAGTGTCTTTTCAAATTGTATAGATGTTGTTAAACGTTAGTATTTACATATTATTTAATTATTGCTATTATTGGAATTATTTATAATTAATTAATGTGATGTCCCAGTGGAGTCTGAGAAGCTGGTGGTGACAGTGGCATAATTTTTTAACCTATGTGAATCCCCCACAAAAACTGACAGCAAAGCTACATAGTAAAAACCTAAGCCTCTAACAATCATATATAACCAAACCAGGTGACCAGGTATCCCCATTAAACACAAAATTGAACTGGATTGGTCAAAACACAGACAGCTACACAACCTAAGTAATATGAACATCAGTGTGGGAAGAAGCAGAGGAAAGAAATAGAACATCTGACAAAGCAGAGAAGAGAAAAACCAAAATGGCCACCAGAGACTCACTGTAAAGTACAGTGAACTATGGGTTTTGCCAACCCCAGTAGTGAGTGAGTGTAAGAGGTATGAGGCAATGTCTGCAGGTAAGGTCTGAAGAATTCTGGGCACTGTAAATTCTCAAAATTAGCCAAGCTCCCCTTGAAGACAAATGAGCACAGTGATGAAGAGTTTCTGGGACAGAATCCACATTGATCAGAGCAGGGACAATTGAGATGAAGAAAATGCAAGTTTCATGTAAAAGTAGAGGAGATGAACAGGGCCAAGGTATAGATGTTAGAAATCAAGCTGACATATTTTGTCACAACAGAAATGGAGCTTGGTGAAGTTAGAAAAACTATAAGGAACCATGACTTCCTCTAAAAGTTCAAGAAAAGTAATAATTTCACACAAAATGGGCAAGATCTAAAAAAGCATAAGGACTATCTCCCAATAGACAACAAATACACATAAAGGACATATGCACAACAAAAGACAAATTATTCCTAAATAAGCTAAAAGATATTAAGAGTATGACACATAAAGTGAAATAATTTACATGTGAGATTTAGTTCCAATGGATACAAAATCCTTGGCTCATTTTTTTTTCCTGAGTGTCTTAATTATGTTAGTCCATATCTTTGTTTCTGGCATAAAGCATTGCAGTTGAAAAGTGTGATGCCAGTCTAATATCATTTTTGCTATAAGTCTTTGTGTTTTTGCCTAGATGCCAAAAGGATTGTTTATTTTTCTTTCAAGTCCAGTAATTTTACTGGAATATTAGTGTTGGCTCTTTTGAGTCAGTTTTTCCAGATATGTGCTGTACCTTTTCAATATGTAGTTTTAATTTTGTATTGCACATTTTATTGTAAGATATACCATATGTTTTAATTTTTAGGAAAGTTTTTTCTTGTTTTTCCTCTTCAGGAACTGCTGTTATACATTTGTTGACTATTCTTTGCCAATTATTCAATATTTGTTATTTATTCTATGATTGCCTTGATTTTATCATTGATCTTTTTTTCCAAAAGATACTGTTAGGTGCTCTATTCCCTGAGTTCTGACCTGACTTTAGCATTTGCTGATTTTCCTGGGGTGCACAAGCCCACCATGGCTGGCTTCAAGCTATGAACATGATGTCCATGAATGCAAACTTGGGAAGAAATGTTCAGGAGCAAGTCATTATATTACACTATATAATATCTACACTGTAAAGAAACAATAGACATAAATAACCTCAAGATCACAGATAATGGTAAAATCTAGTAAAATAATTAGGTAGTAATGAGTCTTGAGTATTACTTCTGGTTTTTAAAAATAACTTATTTAATTATAAGTTTATATAATTTAATTTTAAACAAAGTCTGTTTAAAAACCGGCTGGTGACATTCCTAAAATTTTGACAATAAGCCCTTGGAAAGTCAGTACAAGCTGGGTACAGCACATTGGTCACAGCTTATTTACTTTAGAACTCTAGTGAAAATGGTTTTTGTTTTGTTTTGTTTTGTTTTCCTACAGTAAATATTACTGTGGAAACATCCAAAGCTGACTTTTTGCAACATGACAATTAAACCAACACACTTTGTCCACTTCATACTTTAAGCCCATAGAAATTCTGAATAAAGTGGTAAAAATTGAGTAAACCAAAATAAGCCAAGAGAGATGTCCATGTGCAAGAGGGAGAAAATGAAATCAATGCCAGAGTAATAATCTGAATGTGATTCAGCAACAACATTCAGGTATTAGAGGAGGCATAAATTCTAGGAGGTGGGTGCTGAGGATCTAATGCCCAGCCAAAGACAATAGTATGTGGAGCAGCTATAATTCAAATTCCACCTCCTCCTCATGGATTATAAAAGTTCTGTCCATCAGCTCAAAACAAATTAGTCTTATGTCTAGCGCTTTGGATCAAGGAAAAGTAAAGTCACTGGCAAAAAAAGAAAACCTCCAAACTCACACCAGGAATAAATATGTGGCCCAACTTTAAACTAGATGAATAGTGCATTAACAGTAGGTCCAGAAATTAACCTAAAATCTGCTTCACAGTCATTAAAATCCCTGAGCTTTCTATTGAGGACCCTCATTATAAGCAATCTTGAAATCATACGGTAGCAACAGTTTCACTAGGAAAGACATGCAGAACTTCCACAGAATAGTTCATCCCTTCTGAAGATGAGCTCAATGTCAAAAAGAATGAAACAGTAAAGAAAAGATCCATGAGATCCAAAGGTCCTGATGACCCAACAAAAATAAAACTTAGCAACCCAAGAACTAATAAAATAATGTGTAAATATTTAAACACAAAATTTAATCAACATTAGATATAATTTTTAAATAACAGAACCTTATGAAAAAGAACAAGTGCATTTTAAAGACAACCAACTAGAATTTCTGGATATAAAAAATAAGTTGTTCATTAGATATTTTTAAAAAGTGAATAAATGGATTAAAGAGGAATCAGATGCCGTTGAAGAGACAAGTGATAAAATGGAAGGTGGAGAATAGAAATCATTTCAAAAACACATAGGACATTTACAAAAAATATGTTACAACAAAACACCAAAAATAACCAGTACTATAAATTCACTTTCTGTGATAAAAGTATAATTAAATGAGAAATATGTGATAAAATAACAACTAAAATAATCCACATATATCTGTAAAAATATTTTAAAGGTCTAAAAAAGAGTCAAAGAAGAAATAAAAAATGGAAATTGCAAAATATTTAAATTGAATGACAATGAAGGTAGCACAGATAAAATCTATGCAAAGTAGCTGGAGTAGGGTTAGAGGCAAATGGGGAGCTTTGAACACAAATGTTAGGAAGGAAGGAAGGAAGGAAGGAAGGAAGGAAGGAAGGAAGGAAGGAAGGAAGGAAGGGAGGGAGGGAGGGAGGGAGGGAGGGAGGGAGGGAGGGAGGGAGGAAGGAAGGAAGGAAGGAAGGAAGGAAGGAAAGAAGGAAGGAAGGAAGGAAGGAAGGAAGGGAGGGAGGAAGGGAGGGAGAGAGGAAAGAAGGGAGGGAGAAAGGAAAGAAAGAAGAAAGAAAGATGAAAGAAAGAAAGAAAGGAAGGAAGGAAGGAGAGAGAAAGGGAGAGAGAAAAAAAGAAAGACAGAAGGAAAGACAGGAGAAAACTTAATGGGCTAAGTGTTCAATGCAACCAATTAAGAAAAAAAGTATATTAAAACCAAAGAAAATAGGAAGTTGGAAATCAATGATCAGAGGAGAAGTTAATGAAATAGAAAAACCAAACAAGATCAACAGAACTAAAGGCTAATTTTCTGAATGATCAATAAAATAGATAAAGATCTGTCAGGACTAATGAAGCATAAAAAAATGTTAAGGCACAAATGAACAGATTAAAAAAGAAAAAGAGACATAAATACAGGCATGGCAGAAATTTTAGAAGAATATAATGGACAATTTTATTCCAATAATCTTGTAAAGTTATGTGAAATGGACTTCTCTTTAAATATAATTAAAATAAATACAAATTTCAGTTGATTTTTTTAAATAAATTTATTTATTTATTTTTGGCTGTGTTGGGTCTTTGTTGCTGTGTGCAAGCTTTCTTTAGTTGCGGTGAGTGGGGGCTACTCTTCTTTGCTGTGCACAGGCTTCTCATTTTGGTGGCTTCTCTTGTTGTGGAGCATGTGATCCAGGCACACAGGCTACAACAGTTGTGGCATGGGAGCTCAGTAGTTGTGGCTTACAGGCTCTAGAGCACAGGCTCAGTAGTTATGGCACATGGGCTTAGTTGCTCTGCCTCATGTGGGATCCTCCCGGACCAGGTCTCAAACCCATGTCCCCTGCATTGGCAGGCAGATTCTTAACCACTGCACCACCATGGAAGTCCCTTCAGTTGATTTTAGAGATGACTATCCTTTAAAGAAGAGCTAATCCGGGGCTTCCGGGGCTTCCCTGGTGGCGCAGTGGTTGGGGGTCCGCCTGCCGATGCAGGGGACACGGGTTCGTGCCCTGGTCCGGGAGGATCCCGCATGCCGCGGAGCGGCTGGGCCCGTGAGCCATGGCCGCCGAGCCTGCGCGTCCGCAGCCTGTGCTCCGCAATGGGAGAGGCCGCGGTGGTGAGAGGCCCGCATACCGCAAAAAAAAAAAAAAAAAAAAAAAGAATAGCTAATCCATATATTATATAACTGTCCCAGTCACAGAAGATCACATTTTTCAAAAAAAGGAAGAGGGCTTCCCTGGTGGCGCAGTGGTTGAGAGTCCGCCTGCTGATGCAGGGGACACGGGTTCATGTCCCGGTCCGGGAACATCCCACATGCTGTAGAGCGGTTAGGCCCGTGAGCCATGGCCGCTGAGCCTGTGCGTCCGGAGCCTGTGCTCCACAATGGGAGAGGCCACAGCAGTGAGAGGCCCACGTACCGAAAAAGGGGGAAAAAAAAGGAAGAAACACTCTTTAAAATTCTTTTATAAGACAGATAACTTCAACACCAAAAAATGGACAAAAGAAACATAAGAAATAATAGAAATAATACTGATAACAATAATGGCTTCAAGTTATTATGGGCCTTTTAAAAGTGATTTACATGTATGAACTCTCCTCATAACAAATCTATGAGATAAGGAATAGGATCGTTCCCATGTTGCAGAGGAGGAAACTTTGGCAGAAAAATGGTGACTAACTTACCCAAGGTCACACAGATAGGTCATTCTGCAGTCCCAAAGTGAATCTAGACAGTCTAGTTTCAGATCCTCTGGTCTTAACCACAGACTCCAGATTTTTAAATAAAATATTAGCAAAATAAATGCAGCAATGTATTTTTAGTACAGAATGATGATGCTGGGTTGGGAAAGATGTCCAGAGCCCTTCTTAGTGGCTGATGCACATTCCTGTAATATGCAACCTTCAGTCCATCTTCCAAGTCTCCAAAACATTTTGTAAACTGGCAAATATATCTGTCTTCTCCAGCAACTGTTCAATCTCATATAAGTTCCCTTTCCATCTCCTTCTGCTGTAGCTTTAGCGACGTAATATTTAATGATCATGTCACCCCCTTTCTACTCATCTAGGCTGCCCAAAACAATTCAATGATTTTCCATTATTTTTAGCATAATGAGTAAATCTCTCATCATGTCCTACAAGGTCTGTCCACAGCTGACCTCTCCAGCATCAACCAGGATCATATTTTCTTTCCCATCCTTCCTGACTTCAGCCACACTGGACTACCTTCCTGCCTAGAACTTGACCCCAGGTGTTCACTCATGCTGTTCACTTACCCTGAGCTTTGCCTAGCTTTCATATCTCACCTCAATCATCACTTCTTGGGAAAAATCCTCCTCTGTGCTCCCCACCTCTCAAGACTAGATCAACTTCCATTGTTTAATCTCTCATGACACTCTATACCTCTCCTGCGTAGCACTAAGTATACCTGTAAATTCATATGTAGTAGTGAGATAATTTTATTAATCTTTCTCTTCCCCAATAAAATGTGAAGTGCAGGAGGGCTAGGACTATGTATTTTCTTTTCTAGCACTGATTCCTTGGTGTGTAACTCAGTGTTTTTACTTTATTAGACTAATTAATGAATTATTAACAGAGAAGAAGGAAGGGATTGTAGATTATTTTTTTAATGGCTGAAATTATTCTTCTTCCTATATCCATGTTCCTTGCAATATGATCTTGCTACTATTTTCTTTAAGAAGCAGAGTCCATTTCCAAAACCCTTGAATCCAGGCTGGCTTTGTGATTTCCTTTGCTCAGTAGAATGCAGCAGAGGAAATGATGTACCATTTCTGCACCTATGCTTCAAAAGATCCTATGGACTTCTGCTTTCTCTTTTGGACCTCTGTGACTGCAATGGGAACAAGCCAAGGCTAGCTTAATGGAGGATGAGAGACCACAGAGAAAGTCCCAACATCCTGTCCATCCCAGTCAAGGCCATCTAAGACCAGCCAGCTCCCTGCCAACCTACTGGCTGACCTCAGACACAAAACAAGACCCAGCCAATGTCAGTCGGGTCTGGCCCACAGAATCAGGACTGTTCAGATAATCCTTATACTCGAGAGCAATAAGAAATGGTGTTGTTTTAAGCCCCAATTTTGGGGGTGAAGGGAGGAAGGAAAAAGTTTAAGGGGGAAGAAAATGATACAAAATATGTCACATATATGTGGACAATGTTTATCTCCAGGAAAAAAATAAATAAACTAACCAAGAAGCTACATGAAAAGACGTCTAGGTGTATATTAAGGCTAGACTTGCTAAAGATTGAGTTTTCTAAAAGGTGGGTTGAAGTCCCTGTCATGGGCCATATGATGATCGGAAGGGAGGGGGGTAGATATAGGATTTGGGAACTAGAGTTTCAAATCCCAGTTCACTTTCCTAGTTCTATGTACAGAGATCATTTTCCTAAGTGTGTACAACTGAGCCAACAGTTACTACTTTACTGATTTGGGAGGGCATGGTGATATTGACAAGACTGCAGTTCTATGACTACAAATCTTGTGGGTAAATTCTCTACTCACTAGGGAATCTGAGATGCAGTTACAGCTCAGACCTGGGCTGATATTTCTCAAGTGGGGCCCAAGATGTCCCTGTGCCTGGGGGAACCACAGATTACCCCTAAACTGCATCACAAATATGCTCACATGAAATATCTCAGCATCCCCAACCAACTGAGACTGCAGCATTGCATTGAGCTCATTCTTTTTGGACAGGAGTCCGCCTCCTATCTGGCTCTTACAAGCAGTCTCCTAGTAGCCTAAAGCTTGGCCCTCATTCCACACCCAGTTGTTGTCTTTGTTCTCACTTTGATCTAGATAGCCTTCCCTGGAACTGGATACCAGCACCATACAGCTATGAACCTAGAGTCTGCTCAGACATCGTCCCTCATGATTTGGCTGGCCACTCTGAACACCAAAGCTAGACCTGTTTGGTGTTCGTTACCCTGCAATGGCCATAGTGATTGGAATTGTCCCATGTGACCCCCAGGAGCCCAACCCTATATCCAATCTGTTCCTGTAACCCCACCTCTGCCAACAGCTATAGACAATAGAGTCTCTTCCCGCAGCCAGTGAGGTCCTAACACATCTCTTGAAGAGGTACTAAAGGTCAGGACTGGGACATTGCTTGATTTTAAGAAAACATTATAAATTGTAAAGTACTCTGCAAGGTCTCAATATTATCATCATGAGCATTTCATGATCATCCAGCCCCTCTTGCCAGACATGCTGCTGTGTCGAGGAACATCTTGAGAGGGAGACTGGATTTCTAAGAGCGTTCCACGTCCAAGAAGTCAAAGTTCTGTGGATACACTGAATTCCATGAAAGAAAAATGAATCAAGACCCATGCAAATTAGGTAAAATTCTGTCTTTGGCGTTAATCTCAACATTATTCGACTTAAATTTTTCTCTTCTTATTGGTAGCAATAAAAAGATGAAGCAGCCAAAATTTTGTCAGCTGGATGGGTCTAGACTTTTTTCACCAAAATCAAAAAAGGACGAGCGACTAATAATATTAGCTACAAACGCTCTACATAGCTCTCACTCTGTGCCATGAAGTGTTCTGAGCGCTCCACTGGACTCATTTGTTCTCATGACCAACTTAACGGGTGATTGCTATGATTATCCCCATTTCACAGATGATGAAGCCAAGGCATAGGAAGGTCAGGTTGTTTGCCCAAAGTCACAGAGCCAGTAAACGGGGAGGCAGGATGCAAAACCCAAAAATCTAGTCCAAGAGCGCATTGCTTTAAAATCCTGTGCGCCAACTCATATAAGCCCCAGTACTTCCCTCCTCAGTGTTCCTACCTCATATTACAGAGATGAAACAGCTTGGTTGCGAGGCAGACTCTCCCAGCGAGGAAGAAACCCCTGTGTCTGGTGCACACACGAACCTGGATTTTTCCAGTTTCGCTGGTTCCGGCTCCCTGGAGAGAATGCAGCAAATGGGGAAGGCAAGAACTGTCGCCTGCCCACTCTTGCTAATTAAACTCCTCTGACTGACACTTTTTGGCTGGTTCCAAGAGGATATTATTTTTAGCTTGTGAGGGTTAAAGGGGAAGGGAAGTGTGTCAAATTCAGGTTGTTAGAGAGAAAGAAGAAGAAAGGAGCTCAGAAGGATGCATTACGATCACAACTCCATTTAACAAGAAGGGGAACATTGGGAGCTTCTGGTACTGTCTCAAAGGCCATAAGAAAGACTCCTGAACTCTGTCAACCTCCTAATGACCCCGCCTCATTTCAATGGGTGGAATAATTCTCCACCCACACAGTCCCAATGGGACGGCAACTGCAGATATTAGAAGGATCCAGGAGTTTATTTTTTTATTATTGTTCTTATTTACAGGAATGAAAGAACCGTGATGCTTTTCAGGTCAGAAGAAAAGTAGCTCTCCACTTCCTGCACAATGTTTTCTTTCACAGCTCCCTGACAGCCTGACCCTGGCCCATCCTCAGAGGCAATAAGTGATGTACTAATGCGGCCCTGATTAGGAAGCCAGGAGGTTAATCTGCAGGGCTCCTTCTGGTAAAGACCAGGCCAGATCCTGCAGCACAGCTCAGCCAATTGATAAACTCCAAGCCTGCATGACCACAGAGACTGTCTGAGGGTACAGTCTGCAGTTCTCCCTCCTAGGACACCATCCATCGAAGTCGGTTTCACTCTTCCGCCCACTGCTTCTTTCTTCAGCTCCTCCCTCTTTGCTTTGGTTCCAGTGATTAAAGATGCAAGATCCCCAGCCATTTCCCAGCACTTCTGTAAACTGTGGAAGCCCCAGAGGAGAGGCTCAGCCCTGTTAAGCTAAGGCATAAAGCCCTGCAGCCCAGAGATACAAACCATGAAACCCTTAAGACTCAGTTCACAGGGAAAAGAACTTTTTTTTTGGTCCTGCTCTTCATGTGATTAATAGGTGTCATTGTTTGGTCTGACAACAAAGGCATCACTGTGGAATAAGCTAACAGTTTTGCTCCCAGACAGAGCAAAGAGAGAAAATACTCCTGATACTCAGATCATTTTTCTCAGAACTCAGTGCATTGTCATTTTTTAAGAGCACGCTGATGGAATTTTCAACATCTGCGTTAAACATATACAGTAAAACGGAATCTACTAGTGTGGGAAGGCAGCTAACATGTATTACAAAAGTGGCTATGACATATACTAATTAAGTGTGGGTAAGATCCAGATCTGGCTTTGAATCTCTATTCACCCACTTACTGCCTAAATGACCTTTTGAGACATAGATTTATCCTTGTGAAATGGGGTTAATATTAGTCACCTTATAGGGTTGAGTGGAGGATTCCATGAGATGATGCTATATAAGCTCTGAGCACAGTGCCTGGCACAGAATAAATTGTCCCCTAATATTAGCAGCTGTTATTGGTGATCCATGAACATGAGGGGCAGGGAGAGGTCCGAGGCAGGACCAAATCCACCACATCTTCTTTGGCATGAGGTAGGCTCTACTTTTCAAATCTCAATATACCAACTTCTAATAATCAATGGGTACATAACACAAAAAGATTATTATCAGTCAGAAACAATTGTTCATTGTAGATGTCTAACTTCCTTCAGTTAGTAGCTGCATATTTAAAATGTGTTCCTCCTCAGTGAATAACAAATCCATTTAGGAACCACTTGGTAAAGACTACAATAAATTAGATTTTAATAGTAGGCAGTTGGTTCACATGTAATAGGCTTTGTAGTAAATGAAGTCATGGTTTTATTATTCTGTCTCTCAGGAAAATGGGGCTTGTACATTCTGAATGATGATAAATGAAATGTTAGTGGTTCTGAATCTGGGTTAATTTTACTTCCCACCACCCATGGACATTTGGCAATGTCTGGAGACATTTTTGGTTGTCACAGCTAGGATGAGGGCAGTTTCCATTGGCATCTAGTGGGTAGAAATCAGGGATGCTGCTAGACATTCTAAAATGCACAAGATATCCCCTCACAACCAAGAATTATCTGACCCCAAATGTCACTAGCGCAAAGATTGAGAAATCCGGGTGTAACCAAACGTGTGGGGCTGTGGAAGGAGTCTAAATGGCTTTTTATTATGTGAGGAAATTTAGCTACAATTTAAATCACTGGTATTGAATTGAAATAAATTTCACCTAAAAACTTATTGGAGAATTATTAGTAAACTTTGTAGCTCTTAATTAATTTCATTTTTTGCATTTTAATTTTTTCCCAAATGCAAAATGCAGTGGTCTTCTGGATTCTCATTATTTCAAAGGTCACTTGGGTTGGTTCTTTTGATTCAGTCTTTTAAGGAAGGCATGAATGTCAGAAACTGGGCAAACTGTCTCCACCACTCATGATGAAACTCACCCACACAAACCCCTTCCCTAGCCTCCCCCCCCCCGGAAAAGAAAAGAAACTAACTGCTAAGATTTTACTTACCTTAACTGCAGTCTAAATATTTTCCTCCTCTAAATTCACCATGAGCATGGTTTCTAATGCAAGGATAGGATTTCCCCAATGGCTGCCAAGGTGGAAATCAAAACATTCAAAAGTACAGGAACAAGGTATAGGTCCCACTCATTGTTTAGTTTTCTTTACCTTTTGTGCCCGCAGGCTATGGCTTCACCCATCTGAGAAAGTCATTAGTGAGGGAGGACTACATAAGCACTTCCTTAAAAATGGGGCATGTTTGCTGTTTTTGGAAAGCATCAGCCTGGAAGAGATCAAATTCAGTAGAGGGTAAAACTACCAAAGTAAAATCGCATGATCCTTTGATTTCAAAAGCTCTTGGGTAGAATTTGGTTCTGTCCCACACTCATTCTTCCTCCTACTTCCTACAGATCAACCAAAGCCGTGATGTGGTCCAGAAGGCCCTGAGAGGCCTGAATTCCACAGGGTGTGGGTAGAATCAGCATCATGATCTTCATCCAGAACAGAGGGAGGGGGGAAATCAGCACTTATTAAATATGGATTATGAGCCAGCTACGGTGCAAGGTGCCTTAGAACATGTGTTCTTCCAAGGGAGTTTTAGAAGCCACCACTAGGGTAACATTTTTTTGTGTGTGCTAGGCGGGCCTCTCACTGTTGTGGCCTCTCCCGTCGCGGAGCACAGGCTCCGGACGCGCAGGCTCAGCGGCCATGGCTCACGGGCCCAGCCGCTCCGCGGCACATGGGATCCTCCCAGACCGGGGCACGAATCCGCGTCCCCTGCATCAGCAGGTGGACTCTCAACCACTGCGCCACCAGGGAAGCCCTAGGATAACATTTTTAAAAAATGATTTGGGGAGATTCTTGTTTAAACTAACATGAACCTAAATTTGGATTAATGAGCATATCAATATATATATTTTTAATATGCCATCATGGAGTCACCATCTTATTTACATATTCTCTGCAGCCTGTTCCCTCCTCCACACGCTGTGATTCCCTCTGAGTCAAGACCCCTTAAAGACCAACAGTTTATCTGCACCTATTTATCCCCATACTTAGAAAAATGCCTGACTTAGGGCAGGTCCTCATAGGTTCCTACTGAATTATTATATTTTAGTCCCAACACAAGTGGATGTTTCACATGATGCCTGGGACAGAGTAGAAACTCCAATACATCATATAACTAAATTTTATTTATCCATAGTATAATAGGATGAATGACAGTTATACCATAGAGTAGATGCCAGAATGTAAATGGGCTAATATCAGAGGCAGTGTCTAGTGTGGTCCTTGGTGAATAGTAGGGACTCAGTTTGCTAATGAGGCATTAGTATAGGGAAAGGCTTCCTAGAAGGCAGAAGTGATGTATTTGCCCAGGGATCCAGCCAAGATTTGCTGGCACTGTCTCTGCTCTGAGAAGCTCTGGAATGCAGCATGGTGTCTGCTGTGGAGCCTCACACTTCACCTGTATGACGTCTGGCCCTTAAATATGACAGGTCAGAAACTTCTGCTGGGATGAGACATGCAAGCTGCATAATTGAGCCTTCTTAAGTAGTGGACACAAAGTAAACAGCCTATAACTGAGGGGTAGATCTTGAGGGACTGCATAAAAGTATTAAATAAAATTTTTTAAAATCTCAGTTTAGAAATGGGAGAAAAGTTTGTACATAACTTTCCAACCTTCTATGAGCAGACTCTGTGACATCTGGACGTTGCTTCAGTTGAGTCCCTGAATCACACGGTACCCCAAGTGTATCACACTGTGCCTTTGCTTCCTACCTTCTTGGCTTCTTTTCATTTTTGTTGAGCATTCCGCATGCCATCGTGTTATTTACTGGGACGAGACACCACCCCTACCTTAGGGGTACAGGCTGGGGAAGGCAGACATTACTTAGCTGCACAGTGTAGTAATGGCAACAATAATAACAATCACAGTCATAGCATTTACTGAGACCCTTCCATGTGCCAGGCACGATGGTAGGTGGTTAACACTTTGCAGTCGGGACCCTGGGATCTACGTTCAATCCCTAGTTGATTTGTGGTTCTTTCCAGGGTTAGAACAGTAAGAGATCTGGAAGAGAGACTAAGCACAAACAATGTAGAAAGCATTTTGCTAAGAGCTTTTCCCTATGTACCGTACTTCCAATAAGCTCCTTGAATCATAAAGATGTGGTAAGACAGCAG